>NW_012102399.1:2580598-2614129 GCF_000951045.1 Mandrillus leucophaeus
AAACACTAGTATGATACAATCCAATAGTCGGGTTCCTTGGTATTTACCTAAATAAGGTAAAAACGTATTTCTGCACAAAAACCTGCACATGGATGTTTACAGCAGCTTTATTCATAATTGTCAAAACTGGGAAACAACCAAGGTTTCTTTCATTAGGTAAATAGATAAACTATGGTACATCCAAACAATGGTATTTTATTCAGTGCCAGAAATAAATGAGCTGTCAAACCATAAAATAATGAAAGAACCTTAAATGCGTATTGCTAAGTGAAAGAAGCCAATCTGAAAGGGTTTCAGTCATTATGATTCCAACTCGATGACATTCTGGAAAAGGCAAAATGAATGAGACAGTAAAAAGGTTACTGTTTAGAGGGAGGGGGAGATGAACAAGTGGAGCATAGAGGATTGTTAAGGGAGTTAAATTATACTGTGTATCATAATAGTTGATATATGTCATTATACAATTGTCAAAACCCATAAAATGTACAACAGCAATAATGAATCCTCATGTACACTATGGGTTTGGGTGATAAAGGTTCGTCAATGTAGCTTAATCAGTTGTAACAAATGTACAACGCTGGTAGGAGATGTTTATGTGGGGAAGCTGTGTGTGGAGACGACGGGTGTATGGAAATTCTTTGTACTTTCTGATAAATTTTGCTGTGAATTTACAAATGCTCTAAAAACAGTCTTAAAAGAAAAAAAAAAATCAAGGAATGGAAAAAGATATGTCAGGCAAATTATAACTGCATCTGCCCTGTTAATATCAGACAAAATAGGAATCCCAAGGTCTTTACTAGGTATTAAAGAGTTACTAAATTTGACATGAGGAAATGTTTACCAGATAACAATGCCAATTATGAAATGTATCTTCCCAGCTTCTAGAACCTGTCCATATTCCTCGTCTTAGGATCTGCTTTCTCTATCTTCAAAGTCAGCAACATGGTGTCTCTCTGACCATCTTCCTTTCTTACCTCTCTCTCTCTAAGCTACAGTTTGGAAACTTTCACACAAAGGTGTGGACATCAGGAGAAAAGTCTTTGTGACCCACTAGTAATTCCTCTCATTAATATACTCTTGGAGAAACTCTCATGCATGTGCACAGGAGACATACAGACACACTTATGCAGAGTATTAATTGCAGTATTATTTGTAATAGCGAAAACCTTGAAATAACCCAAATGCCCATTGGTTGAAGGATGGATTAACAAATTGTGGTACCGTCAAACAATGGAATATTAAACAGTAGTTAAAATAATGAACTATATCCTCATGTACCAACATAGATAAATCTTAGAATCATGGTTGTTAAGTCAACAAAATCTAAGTTATACATCATATTGTACCATTTTTTGAAAGCTAAAACTGGAAAAATTATATAATTTTTCATTTTTTGTTTGTTTATTTCCATAAGTTATTGGGGAACAGGTGGTGCTTGGTTATATGAGTAAGTTCTTTAGTGGTGATTTGTAAGATTTTGGTACACCCATCATCCGAGCAGTTTACACTGCATCCTATTTATAGTCTTTTATCCCTCACCTCGCTCCCACCCTTCCCCCCAAGTCCTTAAAGTCCATTGTATCATTCTTATGCCTTTGCATCCTCATAGCTTAGCTCCCACATATCAGTGAGAACATATGATGTTTGGTTTTCCATTCCTGAGTTACTTCACTTAAAGTAATAGTCTCCAATATAATCCAGGTCACTGTGAATGCCATTATTTCATTCCTTTTTGTGGCTGACTAATATTCCATCTATCTATCTATCTATCTATCTATCTATCTATCTATCTATCTATCTATCTCTCTATCTATCTATCTCTCTATCTCTCTGTCTAATCTATCTCACATATATATCTATATGTATGTCTATATAGATATATATATCTGTATAGATAGATAGATAGATGAAATATTAGTCAGCCACAAAAAGGAATGAATTAATGGCATTCACAGTGACCTGGATTATATTATATTATAGATAGATAGATAGATAGATAGATAGATAGATAGATTAGATTATATATATCTCACATATATATCTATATATGTGTGTGTATATATGTGTATGTGTGTGTGTGTATATATATATCACAGTTTCTTTATCCACTCATTGATTGATGGGCATTTGGGTTGGTTCCACGTTTTTGCAATTGTGAATTGTGCTGCTATAAACGTGCTTGTGAAAGTATCTTTTTTGTAAAATGACTTATTTTCCTCTGGGTGAATACCCAGTAGTGGAATTGCTGGATCAAATGGTAGTTTCATTTTTAGTTCTTTAAAGACTCTCCACACAGTTTTACATAGTGGTTGTACAAGTTTACATTCCCACTAATGGGAACACAGTGTAGAAGTGTTCCCTGATCACTGCATCCATGCCAGCATCTACTCTTTTCTGATTTTTTGATTATGGCCATTCTTGCAGCAGTAAGGTGGTATTGCATTGTTGTTTTGATTTGCATTTCCCTGATCATTAGTGATGTTGAGCATTTTTTCATATGTTTGTTGGTCATTTGTGTATCTTCTTTTGAAAATTGTCTACTCATGTCCTTAGCTCACTTTTTGATGGGACTGTTTGTTTTTTTCTTGCTGATCTGTTTGAGTTCATTATAGCTTCTGGATATTAGTCCTTTGTTTGACTTACAGATTGTGAAGAATTTCTCCCACACTGTGGGCTATCTGTTTACTCTCCTGACTGCTCCTTTTGCCATGCAAAAGCTCTTTACTTTAATTAAGTCCCAGCTATATATCTTTGTTTTTATTGCATTTGCTTTTTGGTTCTTGGTCATGAAATCCTTGCCTAGAAAGGTTTTTCAATGTTATCTTCCAGAATTGTTATAATTTCAGGCCTTAGATTTAAGTTCTTAATCCACCCTGAGTTGATTTTTGTATAAGGTGAGAGATGAAGATCCGATTTTATTCCCTACATGTAGCTAGCCAATTATCCCAGCACCAGTTGTTGAAAAGAGTGTCCTTTCCCCACTTGATGTTTTTGTTTGCTTTGTTGAAGATCAGTAGGCTATAAGTATTTCAGTTTATTTCTGGGTTCTCTATTCTTTTCCATTGGTCTATGTGCCTATTTGTACACCATTACCATGCTGTTTTGGTGACTATGGCCTTACAGTACAGTTTAAAATCAGGTAACGTGATGCCTCCAGATTTGTTCATTTTGCTTAGTCTTGCTTTGGCTATGTGGGCTCTTTCTTTGGCTCCATATGAAATTTAGAATTGGTTTTCTAGTTTTGTGAAGAATGATGGTGGTATTTTGATGGGAGTTGCATTGAATTTTTAAATTCCTGTTGGCATTATGGTCATTTTTACAATGTTGATTCTACCCATCCATGAACATGGGATGTGTTTCCATTTGTTTGTGTCATCTATGATTTCTTTCAGCAGTGTTTTGTAGTTTTCCATTCAGAGGTCTTTCACTTTCTTGGTTAGGTATATTCCTAAATATTTTATTTATTTATTTAGAGATGGTGTCTCACTCTGTTGCCCAGGCTGGAGTGCAGTGGCGTGATATTGGCTCACTGCAACCTCCACTTCCCAGGTTCAAGCAATTCTCCTGCCTCAGCCTTCCAAGTAGCTGGGACTATAGACACATGCCACCATGCCCAGTTAATTTTTTGTATTTTAGTAGAGACAGGGTTTCAACATGTTGCCCAGGCTGGTGGCCAACTCCTGAGTTCAGGCAATCCACCCACCTCAGCTTCCCAAAGTGCTGGGATTACAAGCTTGAGCCACCATGCCAGGCCTGTTTATTTATTTATTTTTGCAGCTGTATTAATCAGGGTTCTCTAGAGGGACACACTAATGGGACAGATATATATTATATATATATATGGGAGTTTAATAGGTATTAACTCACAGGATCACAAGGTCCCACAATAGGCTGTCTGCAAGCTGAGGAGTAAGGAGAACCAGTTCAAGTCCCAAAACTGAAGAACTTGGAGTCTGTTTGAGGGTAGAAAACATCCAGCATGGGGGAAAAATGTAGGCTGGGAGGCTAGGCCAGGCTCTCTATTCACATTTTTCTTCCTGCTTATATTCCAGTCATGCTGGCAGCTGATTGGATTGTGCCCACCCAGATTAAGGGTGGGTCTGCCTTTCCCAGCCCACTGACTCAAATGTTAATCTCCTTTGGCAACACCATCATAGACATACCTAGGGTCAATACATTGTATCCTTCAATTCAGTCAAGTTGACACTCAGTATTAACCATCATACCAGCTATTGTAAAAGGGGTTGAGTTCTTGATTTGATTCTCCGTTTGGTTGCTGTTGGTGTATAGAAAACCTACTCATTTGTGTACATTAATTTTGTATCCAGAAACTTTGCTGAATTCTTTTATCAGTTTTAGGAGCTTTTTGGAAAAGTCTTTAGGGTTTTCAAGGTAGACAATCATATTATCAGTAGACAGCGATAATTTGACTCCCTCTTTACCAATTTGGATGCCCTTTATTTCTTTCTCTTGTTTCATTGCTCTGGCTAAGACTTTCGGTACTATGTTGGTGAGTGTGGGCATCCTTGTCTTGTTCCAGTTCTCAGAGGGAATGCTTTCAACCTTTCCCCATTCAGTATTATGTTGGCTGTGGGTCTATCATAGATGGCTTTTATTACATTGAGGTATATCCTTTGTATGCTGATTTTGCTGACAGTTTAAACCATAAAGGGATGCTGAATTTTGTCAAATGTATTTTGTGCATCTATTGAAATGCTCATGTGATTTTTGTTTTTAATTCTGCTTATGTGGTGTATCACATTTATTGACTTGCATATGTTAAACCAACCCTGCATCCCTGGTATGAAACCCACTTGATCATGGTGGATTAGCTTTTTGATATGTTGTTGGATTTGGTTAGCTAGTATTTTGTTAAGGATTTTAGCATCTATGTTCATCAGGGATATTGGTCTGTAGTTTTCTTTTTTGGTTTTACCCTTTCCTGGTTTTGGTATTAGGGTGATACTGGCTTCATGATTTAGGGAGGGCTCCCTCTTTCTTTATCTTGTGGAATATTGTCAATAGGATTGGTACCAATTCTTCTTTGAATGTCTGGTAGAATTCTGTTGTGAATCTGTATGGTCCTCGATTTTTTTGTTGTTGTTGGTAATTTTTTGTTACCATTTCAATCTTGCTGCTTGTTATTGGTCTGTTCTGGGCATCTAATTCTTCTTGATTTAAGCTAGGAGGGTTGTATCTTTCCAGGAATTTATTAATCTCTTTTAGGTTTTCTGGTTTATCCACGTAATGGTATGCATAGTAGCCTTGAATAGTCTTTTGTATTTCTGTAGTGTCAGTGGTAATATCTCTCATTTCACTTCTTATTGAGCTTATTTGGATTTTCTCTCTTTTCTTGGTTAATCTTGCTAATGGTCTATCGATTTTATTTATCTTTTCAAAGAGCCAGTTTTTGTTTCACTTACTTTTTGTATTGTTTTTATCATTTTGTTTTAATTTCATTTAGTTCTACTCTGATCTTGGTTATTATTTTTCTCCTGCAGAGTTTGGGTTTGGTTTGTTTTTGTTTCCCTAGTTCCTTGACCCAATGATTATTCAGGAGTAGGTTATTTAATTTCCATGTATTTGCATGGCTTTGAAGATTCCTTTTGGAACTGATTTCCAGTTTGACTCCACTGTGTTCAGAGAGAGTGTTTGATGTAATTTCAATTTTCTTAAATTCACTGAGGCTTGTTTTGTGGCCTATCATATGGTCTATCTTGGAGAAAGTTTCATGTACTTTTGAATATAATGTATATTGTGCAGTTATTTGATGGAATGTTCTGTATATATCTCTTCAGTCCATTTGTTCCAAGGTATAATTTAAATCTATTGTTTCTTTGTTGACTTTCTGTCTTGATGAGTTGTCTAGTGATGCCAGTGGAGTAATTGAAGTCCCCTGATATTATTTTGATGCTGTCTATCTCATTTCTTAGGTTTACTAATAATTGTTTCATAAATTTGGGAGCTACAGTGTTAGGTACATATATGTTTAGGATTGTGATATTTTCCTGTTAGACAAGGCCTTTACCATTATATAATGTCTCTCTTTGTCTATTTTAACTGCTGTTGCTTTAAACTTTGTTTTGTTTCATATAAGAATAGCTACCCCTGCCTATTTTTGGTGTCTATTTGCATGAAATCTGTTTTTCCACTCCTTTACCCTAAGTTTGTGTGAGTCCTTATGTGTAAAGTGAATCGAAGGCAGCAGATAGTTGGTAGGTGAATTCTTACCCATTTTGCAGTTCTGTATTTTAGAAGTGGAGAATTTAGGCCATTTACATTCAATGTTAGTATTGAGATGTGAGGTAACCTTCCATGTTGCCTGTGCAACTTGATTTTTTGTCTTTTGGTTTTATTTTTTAAATCTTTTTTTTTATAGATTCTGTGAGATCTATGCTTTAAAGAGATTCTGTTTTGATGTGTTTCAGGATTTGTTTCAAGACCTCCTTTTAGCAGTTCTTTTAGTGGTGGCTTGGTAATGGCGAATTGTTTGTCTGAAAAAGACTGTATCATCTCTTCATATATGAAGCCTAGTTTCACAGGATACAAAATTCCTGGCTGATAATTGTTTTGTTTGAGGAGGCTGAAGATAGGGCCATAATCCCTTCTAGCTTGTAGGGTCTCTGCTGAGAAATCTCTGTTAATCTGATAGGTTTCCCTTTATAGGTTACCTGGTCCTCTTGCCTCACAGCTCTTAAGATTTTTTCCTTCTTAACTTTAGATAACCTGATGACAATGTGCCTAGGTGATGATCTTTTTGTTATGAATTTCCCAGGAGTTCTTTGTGCTTCTTATATTTGGAAGTCTAAGTCTTTAGCAAGGCCAGGGTAGTTTTCCTTGATTACTCCCCTAAATATGTTTTCCAAACGTTTAGATTTTTCTTCATCCTCAGGAATGCCTATTATTCTTAGGTTTGGTTGTTTAACATAATCCCAGACTTCTTGGATGCTTTTTTTGGTATTTTCTTACACTTTTTTCTTTGCCTTTATTGGATTTGGTTAGTTCAAAGACCTTGTCTTTGAGCTCTGAATTTCTTTCTTCTACTTGTTCAGATCTATTGCTGAGACTTACCAGAACATTTTGCATTTCTTTAAGTGTTTTCATTGTTTTCTGAAGTGTTGATTGTTTTTTGTTTGTGCTAACTACTTCATTGAATATTTCTCCCTTACTTTTTGTATCATTTTCTTGATTTCCTTACTTTTGCTTCACCTTTCTCTGGTGCCTCTCTGATTAGCTTAATAACTAACTTTCTGAATTCTTTTTCAGGAAAATCAGAGATTTTGTATTGGTTTGATCCATTGCTGGTGAGCTGGTGTGATTTTTGGGAGGTGTTAAAGAGCCTTGTTTTGTCATACTATCAGAGTTGGTTTTCTGCTTCCTTCTCATTTGGGTAGGCTCTGTCAGAGAGAAGGTCTAGGGCTGAAGACTGTTGTTCAGATTTCTTTTGTCCTATGGAGTGTTTCTTTGATGTGGTCCTCCCACACTTTTTCTATAGATGTGGCTTCTTAAGAACTGAGCTGTAGTGATTATTCTCTCTCTTCTGGATCTAGCCACCCAACAACTCTACCAGGCTCTGGGCTGCTACTGGTGGTTGTCTGCACAGAGTCTTGTGATGGCAACCATCTCTGATTCTCTCAGCTATGGATACCAGCACCTGTTCCAGTGGAGGTGGCAGGGGGGTGAAATGGACTCTGTGAGAGTCTTAACCTTGGTGGTTTAATGCACTACTTTTGTGCTGCTTGGCCTCCTGCCAGCAGCTGGTGCTTTCCAGAGAGCATCAGCTGTGGTAGTATGGAGAGGAACAGGCTGTAGGTGGGGTCCTAGAACTCCCAAGAGTATATGCCCTTTGTCTTCAGTTGCCAGGGTGGGCAGTGAAGGACCACTGGGTGGGGGCAGGGCTATGTATATCTGAGCTCCGATTCTCCTTGGGTGGGTCTTGCTGCAGCTGCTGTGTGGAATGAGGTTGAGGTTCCCAGATCAATGGAATTATGATCCTAGGAGGATTGTGGCTGTCTCTACTGTCTCATGCAGGTTGTCAAGGAAGTGTGGAAAAGCCGGCAGTCACAGGCCTCACCCTGCTCCCACACAGTCCAAAGGGTCGGACTCACTCCCACTGTGCCTCCTTCCAACAACACTGAGTCTGTTTCCTGCCAATGGGCATGCATGGCTGAGAACTTACCCCAGGCTACCCACCTCCCAGCTGTGAAAGCAAATACAGCTTTCCTTCTTCCCCTAGTCTGCACACCGGATTCACACTCTCCCCCGGGTTCTGGCCAGGAGGCTTCTTGATCAGTTCAAATTGTTACAAACTTCCGCTGGAGATTTCCTTCTCCCTATGGCCTTTTTCCCAGTGCCTCTGGCCACCCCTCCTGAAGGATCCCTGTGAGGCCAGGCAGGAATGGCCTGCTTGGGGATCCAGCGAGCTCACAGAGCCTTTCCCACTGCTTCCTCTACCTTTGTTTTTCTTTTGGCTCTCCAAATGGACTCAGTTCCAGGTAAGGTCAGAATCTTCTCCCATAATCTAGACCTTTAGTTTCCCCAATGGGGGTGTGTGTTCAGGGGTGGACAGTCCCCCTTTCCCATTTTGACAGTTTGGGCACTCACAGTATTTGGGGTGTCTCCTGGGTTCTATAGGAGCTATCTCCTTCCTTCAGAGGGTCCGTGGGTCTTCTCCTAAGCTAGCTTCTTTCTTTCCCACCATCTGCTCTTCAACAAACTATATATCTTAGTTGAACTTTTTCTGACTTAGTTACATAAACTGCTTTCTCAAGGTGAGTGGCTAAGACTGTCTCTCTGGGGAAACTTGTTTTTATAATATAATATTTTTATTGATATAAATCTGTGTCAGAAACTTTTAAAAAATTTTATGAAATTGATAAATGCCAAATTTGAAATATTGACTACTTCTGGAAGGTGGAGAGTGAGTTATACAATTAAGGAGAACTACATATGTGACCTCAAATGTATCTCATATGATTTTTTTATTTTGAAAAATTCAGAAAAAGAATGTGCAAATGACATCAAATGGTAACATTTGACAAAAAAGGCTGCTCATTATACTCTATTATCTTTTTGTATATGTCTGAAATATTTTATTAAAAATGAATTATCAATTTATTGAGATAGCAGTAGTTAGCAGTTGAGACAGGTCTGGTTCGTATTCAACTCCCCAACATGCTAGCTATGACACATGTTACTTGATCAAGTCATTTTACAAGTATGTCCCTCAGTTTCCTTTGAATGGGTCAGTAAGAACACCTGCCTCATTGAGTTGCGGTGAGGACAAAAAAGAATGAATTAGCATATTTAAAACACTTAAAAACTTTTATTGGCAATTGCAATAATTTATTTTGTGTCAACTTGACTAGGCTATGGTGCCCAGTTGTTTGGCAAAACAGTAATCTAGATGTTGCTGTGAAGATATGTGGGGAAGCAATTAACCTCTACAATCAGTAGACTTTAGGTAAAGCAGATTATCTTTCATGATGGAATGGGTCTCATTCAATCGAAGACCTTAGGAGCAAAGAATGAGGTTTTCCAAAGAAGGAATTCTGACTTAAGTTTGTGTCATAGAACTCTCGCCTAAGTTCCTGGCCATCTGGCCTGCCCTGTAGATTTCAGATTCATGAGTCCCCACAATTGTGTGAGCCAATTCCTTAAAATAAATCTCTCTCTCTCTTTATATGTCATCAATATATTTATATTTATATATGTATTCTACTGGTTCTGTTTTTCTGTAAAGCCTTGACTAATAGAGCAGCTTAGTAAGCCAGACGTTCTCTGTCCTCTTTTAGGTCTGTATTAGCACAGTATATGTGCTATATTACTGTGCTATATTAGCACACAGTAATATGAGACTACATAAATGTTTGGGGCATAATTCAACCTGCTTGTATTCTTTTTTGAGTTTTTTGGATAAGACCCTTACATACTAGTTTTACAAAATTGTCTGTGGTTTGAAATTAAATATTCTCTGAAAAACATACAGGTTATGTTTTTCTGTATACTAGGAGGTTGAAATGTACTTTTGAACTACTGTGGTTCAGATAAAGTAAAAAGTAATAAAGTATTTAAGAAGTAATGGTAGTTTAATTAATATGCCCGACATAAAACGCGTCCTGGACAAAACTGCTAAAATTTATGGAAAGATATAAAGATATACCATGTGGCCACTAGAGGGCACACCACATCTGCCACATTTTTCTTTAAGACCAAGGACTTTTGCCTATAGACCAAAGTAGTTATGGTTCAGTCTAAGAAGAAAATGAAGCTCCATTTATATTTCAATCATTATAATAGAAATATGTAAAATTACATGTTAATACATCATTAATTCTTTACATCAATTGAAATATACATAAAAACAATTTAAAATCGGTGCATTCACTTAAAAGTCATTTTTAAAACCCATTTTCAATATTTAGGTATTATATGCCAAGACCAAAATTTTGGTTTTTATTTTTTTAGTTGCACACAATACCAAAATTTAAAATGTGGGAATGCATTTGACTGAGTCAATGAATAATAAATAAAATAAGGTTTTAAGTTTATTAAAGATAAGAATCATACTTTATTTTTGAATCCCACTATATTTGCTGTCACATTTTAAGAGTGTGGATGTATTTTGTTACAAAATTCAAACATTTATACTGAACTAACATTAGGTACTTTGCAAAGGTTTATAATGCAATTCCATAGGCATCACTTTACTAGACATACAATGGGGTGATAATATCAGTCAAATCATATTCTCTAGGAATTCAGGGTCAGGTGATACACTAGCGTGTCACAATAAGACACTCAAGGAAATGATTTTATCTTTTTGTTAGTTGTCGGGGAACTCACTTGGGATCTTCTATTGATGAACCCTCAGATTCACCTCTTCTTTCAAGCAGTGGGCATGTTGGCTCCATGTTCTTTCTTTCTCAAACCCCTAGGAATTCAATTTAGTTCCCTTTTTGCATGGTAATTACTATACCACCATCTTAATTGGCATCTCTTACTCTGTTTCTCTTTTTGAATCCCCTTCTATAAAGCTACCAGATCAATTATTTACTGACACATAATATTTATACATATTTATGGGGTTCCTGTGATATTTTGTTACGTGCATAGATAGTGTAATAATTAAGTCAGGGTATTTAGGATATACATCGTCTCAAGTATGTATCATTTCTATGTGCTGGGAATGTTTTCAGTCCTCTGTGCTGGCTATTTTGAAATGTAAAACATATTGTTGTTAAACATGGTCACTCTATTATCAAACATTAAAACTTATTCCTTCTATCTAACTAGATATTTGTATGCACTAACCAGTCTCTCTTCATACCTCACCTGCCACCCATACACCCTTCCCACCCTTCCCAACTTCTAGTATCTATCATTCCACTCTCTACCTCCATGAGATAAACTTTTTTAACTCCCCCATATGAGTGAGAACATGCGATATTTGACTTTCTGTGCCTGGCTTATTCCAGTTAACATATGACTTCTAGTTCCACTCATGTTTCTGCAAATGATATGACTTCAACCTTTTTTTATGGCCAAATACTATAGTATTCCATTATATGTATATATCACATTTAATTTATTCATCCATTGATGAAAGTTTAGGTTGATTCCATACTTCTGAAATTGTCATCAGTGCTACAATAAACATAAGGATGTAGATATCCCTTCGATATACTGATTTCCTTTCTTTAGGATAAATATGTAGTAGTGGGATTGCTGGATCATATAGTAGTTATGGGGTTTTTTTTTTGAGAAATATTCATACTGTTTTTCATAGTGACTGTACTAATTTATATTCCCACCAACAGCATGTAAGAGTTCTCTTTTCTCTTCATTTTCACCAGCATCTCTCTTTGATTGTTTTTAACAGTAGCCATTCTAACTGGGATAAAAAAAAATCTTATTGTGATTTGATTTACATTCTTCTGATGATTAGCGATGTTGACCATTTTCCACATACTTTTTGGCCATTTGTATGCCTTCTTTTGAGAAGTGTCTATTCATATTCTTTACCCAGTTTTTAATGGGATTATTTGTGTTTTTTTTCCTGTTGAGTCACTCGAGTTCCTTGTGTATTCTGGTTATTAGTCCACTGTCAGATGAATACTTTGCAAATATTTTCTCCCATTCAGCAGGTTGTCTCCTCACTCTGTTGATCGTTTCCTTTGCTGTGCAGAAGTCTTTTAGTTTAATATAGTCCCATTTGCCTATTTTTGTTCTTGTTGGCTATACTTTATAGGTCTTAGCTGTAAAATCCTTGCCTAGAACAGTATCCTGAAGTGTTTCCCCTATTTTTCTTTAGCAGTTTCATAGCTTCAGGTTGTATGTTTACATTTTTAATCCATTTTTATTGATTTTTCTTACATGTGGTGAGAGGTATGAGCCGTTTTAGTCTCCTGCATATGAATATCAAATTTTCCAATTACCATTTATTGAAAAGGGTGTCCTTTTCTCAATGTATGTTAATGGCACCTTTGTCAAAAATCAGTTGATTATGAATACATAGATTTATTTCTGAGTTCTCTATTCTGTTTCATTGGTCTATGTGCCTGGTTTTATACAAGTATTATGCTATTTTGGTTACTAAAGCCTTGTAATATAAAGTCAGGTAGTGTGATGCCTCCAGGTTTTTTTTTTGCTTAGGATTACTTTGGCTTTTGGGCTCTTTTTTGGTTTCATAAAAGTTTTAGAATTGTTTATTCTATTTTTGTGAAAAATGGCATTGGTATTTTGATAGGGATTGCATTGAATCTTTAGATTGCTTTAGCATTTTAACAATATTAATTATTCTAATCTATATACATAGAATTTTTTTCCATTTCTTTGTGTCCCCTTTAATTTCTTTCATAAATATTTTCTAGTTTTCCTGGTAGAGATCTTTCACTTCCTAGATTCCTAGGTACTTCCTAGTAATTCCTAGGTATTTTAGGTTTTTAGGTAAATGCGATTTAGGTATTTTAGGTAAATGGGATTACCTTCCTGATTTTTTTCTCAGTTAGTTCATTATTGTTGTATGGGAATCCTATCGATTTTTCATACATCAATTTTGTACCATGCAACTTTAATACATTTATTTATCAGCTCTCAGAGTTGGAGTCTTTAGGTTTTTTAATTACAAGATTACACCATCATCAAAGAGGGTGATACGGGTTGGCTGTGTACCCACCCAAATCTCAATTTGAATTTTAGCTCTGATAATTCCTTCATGTTGAAGGAGGAACCCAATGGGAGATAATTGAATCATGTGGTAGTTTCCGCATACTATTCTCATTATTGTGAATAAGTCTCACAAGATCTGATGGTTTTATAAGGGATTTCCCCTTTTGCTTGGCTCTCCTTCTCTCTTGCCTGCCACCATGTAAGATGTGCCTTTGCCTTCCACCGTGATTATGAGGCCTCCCCAGCTATGTGGAACTGTGAGTCTGTTAAACCTCATTTCTTTATAAATTACCCAGTCTCACGTATGTGTTTATCAGCAGCATGAAAACAGATGAATACAGTAAATTGTACATTGAACTTGAGGGAGATGATTTAGGGTATCTGGCGGAAGAAATTTCTAAGCAGCAAAGCATTCAAGAGGTGACTTTGGATGCTGTTAAAAGCATTCAGTTTTAAAAGGGAAACAGCATAAAAGTTTGGAAAATTTGCAGCGTGATGATGTGATAGAAAAGAAAAACCTGTTTTCTGAGGAGAAATTCAAGTGGACTGTAGAAATTTGCATAAGTAATGAGGAACCAAATGTTAGTCAGCAAGACAATGAGGAAAATGTCACCAGGGCATGTCAGAGACCTTTGCAGCAATCCCTCCCATCACAGGCCTAGATACCTAGGAGGAATAAATGGTTTTGTGGCTCAGGCCCAGCGTCCCTGTACTTTGTTCAGCCTAGGGACTTGGTGCTCTGCATCCTAGCTACTCAAGCTGTGGTTAAAATGAGCCAAGGTACACAGCTCAGGCCATGGCTACAGAGGGTGCAAGTCCCAAGTCTTGGCAGCTTCAACATGGTGTTGAACCTGTGGGTGCACAGAAGTTAAGAACTGAGGTTTAGGAACCTCTGCCTATATTTCAGAGGAGGTATGGAAATGCCTGGGTGTCCAGGCAGAAGTTTGCTGCAGTGGTGGAGCCCTCATAGAGAAGGTCTGCTAGAGCAGTGCAGAAGGGAAATGTGTTGTGGAAGCCCCCACACAGAGTCCCCACTGGGGCACTGCGCAGTGGAGCTGTAAGAAGAGGGTCACCATCCTCCAGACCTTAGAAAGGTAGATCCACTGACAGTTTACACCATGAACCTGGAAAAGCCAGACACTCAATGCCAACTGTGAAACAGCCAGGAAGGGGCTGCATCCTGCAAAGCCATAGGGGTGGAGCTGCCCAAGATCATGGGAACCCACTTCTTGCATCAGTGTGACCTGGATGTCATCAGTGAAAGGAGGTCATTTTGGAGCTTTAATATTTGACTGCTCCACTGGATTTTGGACTTGCATGGGGCCTGTAGCCCCTCTGTTTTGACCAATTTCTCACATTTGTAATGGGTGTATTTATCCAATGCTTGTACACCATTGTATCTAGGAAGTAATTCACTTGCTTTTTATTTTACAGGCTCATGGGCAAAAGGGACTTGCCTTTTCTTAGATGAGACTTTGGACTGTGGACTTTTGGGTTAATGAGGAAGTGAGTTAAGACTTCAGGGGACTGTCGGGAGGGCATAATGGGGTTTGAAATGTGAGGACAAGATTTGGGAGGAGCCAGAAGTGGAATGATATGGTTTTGCTCTGCCCCACCCAAATCTCATCTTGAATTTTAGTTCCCATAATTCCCACAGGTTGTGGAAGGGAGATGGTGGGAGATAATTGAATCATGGGGGCAGTTTCCCCTATACTGTTCTTGTGATAGTGAATAAATCTCACAAGATCTGATGATTTTATAAGGAGATTCCCCTTTCACTTGGCTCTCATTCTTTCTTGTCTGCTGGCATGTAAGACATGCCTTTCACCTTCTGCCATGATTGTGAGGCCTCCTGAGCCACATGGAACTGTGAGTCCATTAATCTTCTTTTCTTTATAAATTATACAGTCTCAGGTATCTCAGGTATCTTTTTATCAGCTGCATGAAAACAGACTAATAGAGAGGGACAGTTTGACTTTTTTGTTTCCAATTTGGATGGCTTTTTGTCTTTCTTTTGGCTAACTCCTCTGGCTAGGACTTCCAGAACTATGTTGAATAGAAGCAGTAAAAGTGGGCATTCTTGTCCTGTTCCAGTTCTTACAGGAAAGGCCTTCTGTTTTTCTCCATTCAGTATGATTTAAGGTGTGGGTTTGTCATATATGGTCTTTGTTCTATTGAGGCCATATATAAACATTATTACATCCATTTGAGACATAACAGATATTGAAAATTTTTATCCCTCCAGGATAAAAATGCTTAACCAACTAGGCATGGAAGTACATAATAAAGGGGCTCTTTTCATGTTGAGCATTTTTGTCCTGAAGAGATGTTAAATTTTATCAAAGCCTTTTCAGTGTCTATTGAGATGATCATACTCTTTACTCTTCATTCTGTTAATGATATATATATATTTTTCATATATTTATATCACTCTGTTATATATATATATATAACATATATATATAACATATATATATATGAGATTGATTTAATTGATTTGCCTGTGTTGAACCACCCTGGCATCCCTGGGATAAATCTTACCTGATCATGGTATGTTATCTTTTTGATTCACTATTGGATTCAGTTTGCTGCTATTTTGTTGATGGTTTTCTCATCGAATTTCATCAGAAATATTGGCCTGTAGTTTTTTTGTTGTTGTTGTCGTTACATTCTTGTCTCTTTTGGTGTAAGGGTAACAATGGCATTGTAGAATAAGTTAGAGAGAATTTCTTCCTTTTCAATTGTTTTGGATAGTTTGAAAAGAACATATAAATGGCCAACCGGTATACGAAAAATGGTCAACATCACTAATCATCAGGAAAATGCAAATCAAATCACAATGAGATATCTTATCCCAGTTAGAAGTAGAGGTGGATCACGAGCTCATGAGTTTGAGACCAGCCTGGGCAACATAGCAAGACTCAGATTCTACAAAAAAATTAAAAAATAAGCCAGATGTAGTCACGCACACCAGTAGTCCCAGCTGCTTGGGTGGCTGAGGAAAGAGAATTGTTATAGATGCCTTTATAGTGAGATGAGTTTGTTGTATGCAGCATATAGTTGGGTGCTTTAAAAAAATTTATTCAACCAGTCTATATCACTTAAGTATAAAGCTTAATTGTTAACTGTTAAGCAAAGTGGAAGTAGGACTTGGTGATTTTAGGAATTTCAGTCTCTCCAGGTTACAAAAGATGCTACAATTAGGAGATTTGCTGTCAGAAAAGATACTTTCAAGAGACAGCCAAAGATACAGTGTATTAGGTAAGGATTCACGTTAGGGATTCAAAAGAAAAGAGTTCTGATGTGTTGATTGGGATCATATTCTATGGGAGTTTACGTATCAGACAGAAGACTTTCATGTTAATGTGTTATCTAAAATTACTAGGGATGTATTGGCTTGAGAGTAGCATAATGAAATCATTACTTATGCAAAATGGATTTGGAATGGGCTGCAAGTCATTCTTTGTTGTCATAATAAAAAGATAACTTCCACATGACAACAATAGTAACTTTAAACTTTCTAGTTTTATATATATTTTAATTTTTAGCTTCTCTAGAGCTTTCATTTCTCTTATCTTTAATTTTCAGTGTTTCTCATAAAGCCAACTGTGATAAAGCACAGTTATTGTTGGTTGAATGTATAAATCTATAAAATGGCATCCAGGTTAAACTTCTTTTAATTTTTTACTGTTCTGTCATATTTAGGTCAATGTAGTAGACTGGGAAGCATACACAATTTAGTCAGGTCAGACAGGAGTCATAGGTCTGAGTTTCATCTACTAGCTGTGGAACATTGGGAAATTTTTTAACCTTTTCTGAATCTGAAAAAAAGATAGTACAATTGCAATGATAATATTGCAAAGAGCTTGGAAAATAAAAATAATAAGAAAGATTGTACCCCTAAACCTGTATTATATTCCTGTTGTTACTGTAACAAATTTCGATGAACTAAGTGGTTTAAAACAACACAAATTAGTTATCTTATGGTTCTGCGGGTCATAAATCTAAAATGGATTTCACTGGATCAAAACCAAAGTGTTGGCAGGACTGCATTGCTTTCTGGAGACTAAAAAGATGAGTTTTCTTGCCCTTTGCATTTTATAGAGGCTATCCATATTCCTTGACTAGTGATCCCCTTCTATCTTCAAAGCCAGCATTAACCAGTTAGGTCTTTCTCAAATTGCATTACTCTAACACTAACTTTTCTACCTCCCTTTTTAGCATATAAATTATACTTGTAATTGCATTACTAGATTATTTTAGACAATCTAGGACAATCTCATTATTTGTAAGGTTAGCTGATTAGCAACTTTAATTTTGTCTGTCACTTTAATTCTTTCTGGCTATGTAACAATCTATTCACAGTTTGTGGAGATTAAGACATGAACATTTTTTGGGTAATAGCATTATTCTGCCTATAACAGTCTACTTTTTGGCTTCAAATATTCACATCTGTCTAACATTCCAGGTACATTCATCCCATTTTTACATTCCAAAAGTCTTAATTAATTATAGCATCAAAACAAAGTTTAATAGCTCATCAAAATATCATCAACTCCAAAGTCCCAAATCTCCTTATCTAAATCAGGTGTGGGTAAGGTTTTTGATATAATCCATCCAGAGTCACAATTCATCTTTAGCTGCGATCCACTGAAATTCAAGACATTAGTTATGTTCACCCAAAATGAAATGGTAGACAGGCTAATGATAATAGTATACATACACTTTCATTTAAAATGGGAAGAAAAGAAAAAAAAGAAAAAGAAAGAAAGGCATTGCTAATCCAAGTCATTCTGATATCATCTGGATAAGCTTCATTTGGTTTCAAGTCCTGGAAATAATCCTCTGAGATTGTGACTTTACCTTCTGTGCACCTGACTGTGCCCTAGGAGTTATTCTTTCTCGTGAAAGAGAGC
This sequence comes from Mandrillus leucophaeus, assembly GCF_000951045.1. Lineage (NCBI taxonomy): Eukaryota > Metazoa > Chordata > Mammalia > Primates > Cercopithecidae > Mandrillus > Mandrillus leucophaeus. The sequence continues at coordinate 2,598,685 of NW_012102399.1, forward strand.
ACATGTTTGCAGATTATTTGTTTTATCAATCTGTTTAAGGATGTTGTAGCCAGTACTCTCTTTGTCTTTTTTGATCCAAGATCCAAGCTGGCAGTATTTCTGCCGGTATAACACTGTCAAGAACATTGTGGGTCTCCCATGCCTAATCTCTTCAAAGAACTCCATGTATAAGTGTGTCTTTTGATCGATCATTCTGAGTCACTAGACAAAAATTGTTTAGCCATACCTTTGGTTGCCTCTTGAAAGTATGCTTTTCTGACAACTAATCTCCTAATTATAGCATCTTTTGTAATCTGGAGAGACTGAAGCTTCCAAAATCATCAAGTCCTAGTTCTACTTTGTTTAACAGTTTAAAGTTAAACTATCTCTTTCCTCTTGCTTTTTGCTATAAGCCACAAGAAGAAACCAGCTGCTCCTGAACACTGCTTGGAAATGTCCTGTTACTTAAGTCTATCATTTACAAGTTCTGCTTTTCACACAACTGAAGGACACAATTCAGCTAAGCTTTCTGACACTATATAGCAAGGATATCTTTTCATTCAATTTTCAATAGCATGTTCCTTATTTTTGAGCCCTCACTGGCAGTACTTTTAAGATTTATACTTCTCTAAATAATCTGTTCATAATTATGTATTCTCTAAGATGATATCATTTCTCTGGCACCACATTTAATATAAATATTCTATAAGCAACCCCTTTATGACAATTTAGGCAGTCTAAGAAAATACATGTTTTCTTTACCATGCCCTTCCCTTTATTCTAAATTCTCACTAGCAAAGTTGTTAACATTCATATTTCTACTAACGGTCTATTAAAGGAAATCTAGGCTTTTCCAATCATACGTCTCAAAATTTTTCCAGCTTCTACCCATTACCCAATTCCAAAGTCATTTCCATATTTTTAGGTATTTGTTACAGCAGTACCCTACTTGCAGTTATCAAAATCTGTGTTTGTCGAGTTCAACTGGAGAAGCAGATCCATAAAGAGATTGCTATTATGAAATTTATTACAAGGAACTGGCTTACATGATTCTTTGGGCTATCTAGGTAAGCCTGAAATCCATGAATGAATTTCTTACTCACTAAGAAGATTGAGCTTTATTTTCAAGACTTTTCAACAGATTGAATCAAGCCCACTCAGATCATGAATAATCTTTTACTTAAAGTTGATTTATTAAAGATTTTATTAACATCTACAAAATACCTTTACAGAAATACCTACATTTGTTTTTGAATAATTTGGGACTGTGGTCTAGCCAAGTTGACATATCAAATACATCAAGGAATTATCAGACTCTATTACCCTAACATAACCATTAATATACTTTTCTTTGTCCTTATGGACATTAGAGATAATTATTTTCATAATATACATTGATATTTATTTGTTTTGTGGATTTTCATCATAGGTCTTTTAGATGCTATTGAAAACTTTCCGTAGTTAAATAGATCATAATTATATAATGTTTAGTCTAATTTTTACCACAATTAACATTTCCTTTCATTTTTTACATTAGAAATTGCACCATAATTAATAACTACATGTTAACACTTTTTTATACCCCTCTATTTTTCCTTTATTTTAAAAGGAATATACCTCAAAATATAATCAAACAGCTCCAGAGATGACAGGAGTTTCTCATAAAAGCTTTTGGATGCAACTGTAAAAATGGCACACCACTCAGTCTCCACTCTCCACTGCAGAAAGTTTCGTCTTTCACTTCTTAAAGTTTTACTCTAACCTCATCCTTTGTGTCCATGCTCCTGAATTCTCTTGGTCATGAGATGACGAGCTCAGATAACACCTTAGACGATGAGGCCAGTGACTCTGACCTGTTTCATAGGCTCGCAATAGATGCCAGGAAGACTGAATCTCTAATTGAAACTATAAGAATTGACTAATCTATCTAATTGCTCTCCATCTCATATATGGCACGATAATATTATATTCCTGCACACCAGAACTAATTTCCTCTCTATAAAATGCATGTCTTTATTCACTTTCTAATTCAAATGTCATTGCATTTCTAAAAGCACTTATTTCTTCTACCCAAGCAGAGTTAATTACTTGTGTATAGGCATTCCTAAACCATTTTTTCATGTCTCTGTTTTATAGTAATACCAGTCATATTGGATGATAGGCATTATAGTTATTGGTTGAAGTATGTCTCTCTCACTAGTCTGTGAGCTGCTTGAGTTTGGGGTTATTTTAATATATATATTTTTAATTTGATCACTCTACAGAATTTTTTTCATAGATGTCAGAGAAAGCAATACTATAGGCCTCTTTTACACTACTTTTTCTTTATTTCTCTATGGGATTTTGGTGTTGTTAGTAATATTGTCTTCTTAAGATTTTCCTCTTCTCTTTCTTATATGATGCCACTCTTTCTTCTGGGTTTCCAGCTCTTTCTTCTTCATCCTTAAGAATCCTTTTTCCTAATTTGACCTTATAATGACAGTGCCATCAAGGCTGCACCATCAGACCTTTCCTTTTCAGAGTGATGTCACTAGTTTTAAATCAGAAAATAACTGTAATTTATTTTACTGAATTTAGAGTTCACCAATTCATGAATGCATAGATTAATCTCATAAGGATTTAAGCAGAGATAAAATGATAATTATGCAAAGACATAATTGAAGAGTTTAATGTTTTCAGGGAAAGACTGAACTAGATAATCACTTTAATATAATTGCAGAATTCAGAACCCATACACTTGTAGCAAAGCTCATTCACACAACTATTTTTTTAATTCAGATTTTTAGGGTGCTGCATTAATTTAATTTTTGAAATTAACAATAATTTAATTTTCAAAATTTAATTTTTTAATGGAGAGGTTTTTTTTTTTTTTAAAGAAAGCTTGGCCCTAATTCTTTTGAATATGTCTCCTTAACATTAACAAAATATATAAATACTTGACCAATAAAGGTTAACATTTATTTAGAAGATATATAATTTACTCCCATTTCCAAAGTAGTAGAATCTGCTTTCACAATGTATCACTGAATTGAAATACATCTAAGAAATACTGTCTTGAATATATCCTAGATGTTACATGCTGTTTGATAGAAATAACTAAATATCAGCCTCTACTTAATCTTAATCACCCACTGAGCTATAATGAAAGATCAGACTGTCAAATTAGACTCACAAGAATCAGAGGAGTTACTCAGTGTCAAGCGTCACTATAATTCCAAGGACGTGGATACTCAAGAGGCACAAGTGAAACAAGGAGAGGTCTGGGACCTCCCAATGTTCTTTCTTTCAGCCATGCCTTCTGGCCTTAAATAATAGATAAGATCTCCAGGTGAGATGAGTGAGATTTTCTTCACTCATCAGGAAACATTTAAACTATAGAACATTTCCAGTTCATATTCCAGAGAATTATATAATTTACAAAGCATTCTACAGAGATTCATGTCTCATAAATCCATAAATTTCAGGTTCATTTACCCTGAGTTATTTTTAGCCAGGAACATTCGGCTAAGAGTATTCTGTACAGAAGGTGGATATATGTGTATATATATAGTCTTTTAACCAAGACGTCCAGGAGAAAAGGTGATGGAGCAAAGTCATTTGATTTCTTCACCATCTCCCCAATCCCCCCACCCAGGGCATCCCTCTGGAAAAAGGAATAAATGGATCATAGGCAGGTTGTCTAACTTCTTTCTTACTCACAATATACTGGAGAATAGAGAAGGTTGTGAAACTTGTATGCACACCTACAATAGAAATAAAACAAGACCTTCTCTATTCTCCAGTATGTGTGAGTGAGAAACAAATTAGGCTAGGCACCTGCCTGTGATCCTTTTGCTCCTCTTTCCAGGGATGCTCTGGGTGGGAGGGTTGGTGTGATAGTGGAGAAAGCAGACGACGGCTCAATCACCTTTTCTCCTGGACCTTTAGGTAAAAAGACTGATGATATATTTGAAAGAAATCTTCTTTATAGAATACTCTTAACAATTGCTACTGTATGTGCACAGGCAAGTTTTCCCAAAACTTATAGAAAGAATAATAAGAATGTATAAATTTGTGTGGCAAATAGATGTTTCCTTGAAAGATAAGATAGTATCATTTATTACAGAATATTGTAACAGACTTTTAATGAGACAAAAGAACAAACATAGGTAATTGAGAATAGGACCAGTCAAGACACAAATGAAATTAAAAGCGCTGGACTTTGACTTCCTTTTATGAAAGGGCTCATTATCACAGCACAGGCAGAAGAATGCTGTTGTGAAATGGTAATCATCTACTAACTTGCCTTTTCTCTTTCCACTAGTTGCTGATCTCCTTAATGGCTCGCCTGTTTACTATTTTATAGCCAGTGCTGATAAAATAGTACACAAAAAATATTTGTAATGAATGAATGTATTTTTCAAAAATTATATATTTCTGTATTTATCAATGTGTTTTTTTCTAGCACAATTAAAAACCTAATTTATGATTTCTGCATCACTGTTACCACTTCATATCAGAATCTAACTTCTGGTGTATGAAGAAGCACTTTTCCCGTAAAATGTGTTCAGTTGTTTAGGAAAATATCTACTCTGAAGACTAAAAGATGTTAATTATCATAAATAGATATTTCTGTAAATATTGAGGTAGGAGATCAGTAGGACTTATTTTCTGAGCACCAAATCATGACCCTGCTGATCAAAGCAGGATGCAGTAAAGAAATCAGCAGAAACCAGCAGTTGGGGAGGGGGAGGAGCGCAACCTCTAGTTGCCCTCACTGCTCATTAGTATAAAGATACGGCCAGCAGCACCATGATAGTTTACAAATGCCACGGTAATGACTCAAAACTTACATTATATGGTTCCAGAAACACCTCTGCTGCTTTTCTAGAAAATTCGGAATAACCTACTCCTTAATTAGCATTTAATTAAGAGTGAGTATACATGTAGTTAGCCAGCAGTCTAAGGGGTTGCTTCTGTTGCTGTACACTGCTGCTGCTGGGCTGTTGCTGCTGCTCCTCCTAGGGACTGCTGCACGGGCAGCTGCTGGGACTTCTCTGCACACCGCCCTGCTTGTGGAGCAGCCACTTTTCTGTACCCTGATGCTCTGGGCTCCTCGGCCTGTGGGATAGCCCTGCTCTGTCTATGGAGCAGCCACTTTGCTGTACCCTGCTGCTCTAATAAACTTGCTTTTTTTTCACCCTTGGCTCACTCTTGAATTCTTTCCTGAGCAAAGCTGAAAACCCTCCCTGGCCCGCTCCCCAATATTTGGGAGTTCACCTGCATTAATATGACACAGGAACACAATGTGTTCCAAATTCTGCTCAATATTTTATTTCTAGTAAAATTCCATGCAGAAGTATACTACTAAGTCTACTTTCAAATATTTGAACATTCTGGTTGGGCCCACATAGTATATCAATTTTCCCAGAAAACTCAGTAAAGCAATTTCACATTCTGAATGACACCTTTCGCATAGCCTTAATCAGTGAGGAAACCCTAAGCTGAGACAGATGGTAACGTAACCATGAACATCTCCTGCTTCTACATCTTTAATGCTTTTTGCCATTTGGAAAATAAACCTTACTTTATTTCATAATGTAACCACCTCTTTAAACTTAAGCTTACTTTTATGGTACATAGAAAAAAACCACTCTAAGGTGTCAAGGGAGACTCTTTATTAACTAAGAGATCCCAAACTGTCAAAACTAAAGGGGGAGGAAACCAATGGTGTGCTTATAGTACTCTTCAGTTGATTGACTGGGGTTTCAATGACAGCCTGCTCTCCTGAAGAATCTGCTATTGGCTTTTATTTCTCTCTTTATGACAATTATTACAATGGTTTTTAATAGTTCTTTAGGATGTCACAGGGAATATTACAAGTAGGGAATTCTAGAAAAGCCCTTGTCTGAAGAATTGACATATACAAGCTGACCTGATGCTTGGTACTCATTTCCACCTTAAGTATCTATTGTTTCTCTAAGTAGATACAGGACAAAACTTTACAATGAAGATGGTTCATTAAAATCACTGTCCAACACTTACTTTATCTCATATTAAGTTTTCCTGTAATCTCTTATAAAATAATTCATTACAAAATTTTGTAGCCTTTTTCTAGTTTAATAAGTTTCCACTCCTAAGATGTTTATAGATAGATATAGAAAATATTTAAACTAAAGGACTAGAAAGTATGTCCTATCCTTCTTTTTGCCCCTGATTTAAGACACGAGAAAAGTAAGGGCTTGCTATTGATAGTCTATACAAAGGCAATAATTTTATCAGTTCATCAATTCCTGTGTCATATGAAAATCTCTTAGGTTTCTTTTCCTCAGATCATTCCCTTTCTTCCTTTGTACACTCTCCCTGAATGAATGTTCTCTGCTATCTCCAAGTTTCCATTTATGTGTTAGCGATATCTCTAACCTGCATCTCTTCTAAAGTCAGCATCTGTATTTCAGCTTCATAATAAATATTTTGAATCTAAATGAACTTGAACTAAAAAGATCCAACAATAATTTATGATATTTATTTTGGGAAATAATTTCCCCGGCATATTTTACCAGGACAACTTTATATGTAGCCAGAGTAAGCATGTGTCTTATCTGTATATTTTCCTTAATATTATCATTTCACTAATTGTGGAGGAGACAGATGTACACAAAACAAGAGAGGAGTTTTAAAAAATTTATAATGCCTGCATGTTAGAACATTACTTGATTAGCAGATTTCTGATATAATATTTGAGTCCACAATGTGACATATGCATCATAAAATAAATTCAAAACCAAAGAACTAAACAAGCAGACAAACCCACTTTGTAAGTTTTTTCACTTTGTTTTCACAGATAATTCTTGCGGTCGCAATGGTGGTCTGAAATCATCAACTGTTACAAATACAGTGACTGGAATTTTTAACTTTTCCTTACATTCATCTAACCTATTAGGGGAGGAGACAAATTTTCTGTTTTCATTTTCAATAGACTTCCTTCATTTTCTCTTAAAATCTTTCTGCTGTTCTTGATCCAGATTAATGAAATTATAAGCATCAATTTCACAAGGAAAAATACTTTTTTAAATCATTGACTTTTGTCTTTAATCTTCAAGCATTTGGGGGATAAGTGTTATTTATCGGCCTCATAAATGATTGAGGGACTTCTCTCTGTATCTTGCCAATTCCTTAGTGCACAAATGTACCATCCTTTTCCTAGACTAACGTTTCTCAATATCATCACTGTTACTTTTTGAGCCTGTATGATTCTTCACTGAGGTAGGAAGAGGTTCTGTGCATTGTAGGATGTTTAGCAGCATCACTGTTATTTACCCACTAGATGCTACAGGCACTCTGTTTCCCACCATTACCAAGTAGTGACAAATATGTCTCCAGATACTGACAAATGCACCCTAGAGGACAAAACCACCTTTAATTGAGAACCACTGACCTAGAATATAAACACGTCTCTGGTCTTTCATAACGAAGCCTACAAACAAGATCTGAAAGAACCAAATTATTTTATTTCTAAGTAACTTCACTCTCTTTCTCTCTCTCTCTCTCTCTCTCTCTATATATATATATGTATATGATATGTATGTGTATATATATATACAAGTATTTATGTAGGTATACATAAGCACATATGTATGTATATGTGTGTGTGTGTATATATATATTTCTAGTATATGTATATACTTTGTGTATATTCCAGAAAAAATTACAAGAAATTCATGGAAATATAACATAGAACCCAAGAAAGTAAAAATATCAATATCTGCCATTCAGTAACAAGTTACTAGATATTCAAGGAAGCTGAAAAATAGAGTCCATAATGACATGAAAATTTGATTAATCAAGACAAGACTACCTAGAAATGATACAGGTAATAGAATTCACAGACAATGATTTTAAAACAGTTATTGTAATTGTATTACATATTTTCAAGAAGTTACAGGACATATGGAATATGATAAGTAGAGACATGTTAGATATAAAAATAACCCAAATCAAACTTTTAGAGATAAACATTAAAATGTCTGAGATGAAAAATACACTAAACACATTTAATGTTGGATGAGACATTTCAGGGGAAAAATTGTTGAACTTAAAGATATAGCAACAGAAACCAACCAAAATAAAACACAGAAAGAAACAAAGGTTGAATAAATGGACGGAGGCTTGGGCAACTAAATGCAATCAAATGTATGTGCAATTAAAGTTCCTGAAGGAGAAGAATGAAGAGAGAACAAATCAAAATATTTGAAGAAGCAATGCCCAGACATTTCCCAAATATGATGGAAATACCCAAAACACCAGACACAGAAAGAAAACTACACCAAGGAACACCATAATCGAATTAATTAAAAAGACCAATGAAGAGAAAATGTTAAAAGCAACTGGAAGAAAAAAACATGTTACATACACAATAACAATGATAAAGATGACAGTGAATTACTTAATGGCAACAAAGCAAGTGAGAATATTGTAAAGTAACATTTTTACAGTATTGTCAACTGGAATTCTCTAACCAGTCAAAATATCTTTGGAAATAAAAGAGAAATAGGCTTCCTAGATGTACAAAAGATGAAAGATTTTATCACCAGCTGACTTGAAATCCAAGAAAACCCTTTAGGCAGAAGAAAAATTATACCAGATGAAAATCTGGAACTACTCAAAGAAATGAGAAGAGCAACAGAAATGGTAACTACATCTGCAGTCAAAACTTTTTTTCTTACTACATTTAAATCTTTCAAATTATTACCAACAGTCCAAAGAAAAAATAATAAAAATGAATTGTTATGTTTATAACATGCATAGAAGTAAAATGTATGACAACAACAGCACTGAGTTCGAGGACCTAGAAATAAGAATAAACGGTTTTTAATACTCTATGCGAAGTGGTATAATATTAAATGAAGGTAAAATGTAAAAGTTAAGCAGATGTACCTCAAACCCTACAGCAAATACTAAAATAATAACAAGAAAGTTATACTTAAGCCAGCAAAGGAGTAAAATAAAGTAATGAAAATTTCTAATTAATGAAAATGAAACAGAAAGCAAAGCACGGATATGATATACAGAAAACCAGAAGCAGATGGAAGATTTTATTCCAAACATAACATTAATAACATTAATTATAAATGGTCTAAACATCCCACTTAAAAGTCAGAGGTTGTCAAGTTTGATTAAAAAAGAAAGACCCAATTATATATGGCATATAAAAAGCCCCTTTAAAAATAAAGACACAAGTAGATCACAAGCATGGAAAATGATGTATCATGCTACCTATAATCAAAATAAAGTTATAGTGCCTAAACTAATATCAGAAAATGCAGATTTCAGAGAAAAGAATAGTACCAGTATTATTAGAAATAAACTAAGTCATTTCATAATGATAGTTCAGTTATTCAAAATAATATAATAATCCTGTGTTTATATACTGATAACAGTTTCTAAGTATATGAGGAAAAAGCTGATTTGAATTGTCAGGAATAAAAGACCAATAAGCAATTATAATCACACTTCTTTCGCCATGATAGAATATGTCTACCAAAAGTTACTAAGTTTACAAAGTGTCAAATGCACATGAAATATTTAACAATATAGTCCTTATTCTGGACTATAAAACAAGTCTCAATAAGTACAAAATGATTAATGTCATACAAATTATGATCTCTTCAGAATGCAAACTAGCATGAGTAACAGAAATATATAAAAAAAAATTCCCTAGTTTTGGAAAGCAAATAACAATTTGTCCATTCAGTCCAATGCAATGAGGCAAGAAAAGAAGAACATTCAGATTGGAAAGAAAGTACTAACACTGTTTTTCCTTCAGATAGAATGATTGTGTCCAGCATCCTAAGAAATCTCCACAACAGTTTCTAAAATTAATATCTGAGTTTATCAGGGATGCAGGAGACAGAAATAACTTGTATTTCATTATAAAAGCAAAGAACAAATGACAATTGCAATCTTTAAAACTCTGTTAAAATAGCACCAAAACCATGAAGAGCTAAATCTAACAAAAAGAGGCAAGACCTGTATACTAAAATTTACAAAACTTTGTTGAGAAAATTTAAAGATCTTAATAAATGGAGAGATATACTATTCTTTTGAGTCAGAAGATTCAATATTTTAAAGATAACAGTTCACCTAATACTGATTTATAAACCAATTCAATTCCATTCAAAATCTTGGCAGGCTTTTTATCAAAATTGACAAACTGGTTCCAAAATTTATATGGAAATGCAAAGGTCGTAGAAGAGCCAAATAACCTTGCAGGAGAAGAATAAGGTTGGAGAAGTTTCACTATCTCTTAGGTTGGTGTAAAGATAATTGTGGTTAATAATTCAAGGCTTATAATGCCGTATGATCAAGATAATGTGTTATTGGCATAAAATAAACAACACAATGGAGGGTCCAGAAATAAACCCATTTAGATATAATCAATTGATTTTTTCACAAAATTCCCCAGGCATTCTGTGAAAAAAGTGTACTCTCTTTAATATTTTTTTCTGGAACAATTTGTATCTACATGCAAAATGAACTTCAATCCATACCTTGCACCATATAGAAACATTAATTCAAAATGTATCAGCGATTTAAATGTAAACCCTAAAACTATAAAACAGCCTAGGAGAAGATCTTTTAAACCTTGAATTAGTCACAGATTTTCTAGATATTACACAAAGTGTACAGTTCATAAAGGAAAAAGGTAGAAAATTAGACTTCAAAAATAAAAACTTCTCTTCCAATGGCACAATTAAGAGAATGAAAATACAAGAACCAGACTGGGAGAAAATATTTGCAAAACACATATCTGATAAAGGTCTGGTATTTCAAATACATAAAGAACTCTCAAATGCAATGATAAGAAAATAACCCAATTTTTAAAATGCACAAATGATTTAAACAGACACTTCACCACAGAAAACACAGGGATGCAATGAAAAGTTGAAAAGATGCTCCATACTCTTTATTGATTGTGCACATGAAAAGATACTCATTAGTCACTACTGAAACACAAATAAAACCTTTAATGTGATACCACACATTACAACCCGATTGAAAGCAGGTTTTCTCAATCTAGGCAGCACTGACATTTTCGTCACTATAATTATTTCGTCACTATAATATAATTACTCAGCAGCGTGCTTAGCTTCTTCATACCAATAGCAAACACTGCCTCCTGCCTTCTCCAGGCCTTGGCAGGTGTTCTCTGGGCACCAAATCTCTCCAGGTTCAGAACCTCTTGCCTGTACTATCGCAGTCACCTCCAGCAGCTATTGGTCTTGTCCCACTCTACTTTGCTCCACACTACTGCCCAAGTTATCTTCCACACACCAAATCTGACTTTATCCTTCTATTCCTTTAAAGACTTATCCCGGTTCTCAGGTGATTTTTATTTTTAAAAAAAAACTATATTCTTCACAATTCCATGACTTTGTTTACATACCTACCTTGCACATCTTCTTTTTCCGTGACTTTGCACATATAGACCCATATGTTGCAGCCAGTCAGAGCTCCTTGCTGAATATACTGCATCATTTTTGCTTCTGCAGTTCGAAGAATTTGCACAAAACACTGCTTCCACAGTGTATTCACTTTACTCCCACTTTTTCCACTATTATGAAGCCCAAATATCTTCACCTGAAATTCTGAAATATTGAGATAAAGTACATCATCTCTGTGAAAGCCTTGCTGGCATCACAAAGAAGTATTATCTTGAGGTTTTTAGAGTGCAGCCACCAGAAAACAGGTGAGAAAAAAAGACAGCTTTTTTTCTTGTTAGAATGAAGGTCTATCCCAAGGTGTGATTATGTAATTATTTCTTCTGTCAGGTAGCAGATGCTTTATATGTTAAGTGGGTGCTAAGATTAGTTAATTGTTCTCAGTTCTCACAAATAACTGTTCTCTAAGGGTAAGCAAGTTCAGGAACGATGCAACTGATGATCTTGGATATTTCAAAAATGCAGCAATTTAGGCCACAGACTTACAATTCTTTATTGAATAAGAGTTAGAGAAATTTGTTAATCGTTTCAGTTATTAGCTTCATATGATGGATTTCCACAGCACATATTTTTTGTACCTTCATTATACACTTAATATTTTTATATCTTATTTTTTATATATTATCATCACCACAATTCATTTGTGAATTCATTGAAAGCCAAGTTAGTGTCTAACTTATCTGTTTTATCCTCAGGATTGCACTAACCAAGTATGGTTGTATTGTATGGGCACTGCCCAAGACACTTAGGCAAGACGGTGATCAGGAGTTAAAAGTCAATGTGCCCTAGAGAAGTCCTGTGCCCACTACAAGAAAAGGAGGACTTTCTCTAGATTGCAAAAAGGCAGTAATAAGGCAATAATAAGCTAGCTGTGATAATATTTTAATGCCTAGTATACTACTTTAATGCCTAGATACGACTTTAGTGCTTAGCTCATAGTAGTACTCAAATAAAGCTTATTTAAATTCATATTCCTTTCAGGCAACTTGAATGTTCAGGGCTCTGTCCAGGACAACAATCTCAGAAAACATCATGCTCTACAGGGACAGGTAAAATTTTTTTCTTTTTTGAGACGGAGTCTTGCTGTTGCCCAGGCTGGAGTGCAGTGGAGCTATCTTGGCTCACTGCAACCTCCGCCTCTCTGGTTCAAGTGATTCTCCTGCCTCAGCCTCCCTAGTAGCTGGGATTACAGGCATGCGCCACCATGCCTGGCTAATTTTTGTATAATTTGTAATGTGGGAGAGCCATTGCACTCTAGCCTGGGCAACAGAGCAAGACTCAGTCTCACACACAAAAATATATAAAGGTACAGCAAAAATGTGGTATAAAAGATAAAATACGGTACACCTCTATAGGGCACTTACCGTGAATGGAGCTTGCAGGGCTGGAAGTTGCTCTGGGTGAATCAGTGAGTGAGTTGTGAGTGAATGTGGAGGCCTAGGATATTTATTATTATATACTTAACTACTCTAAATTTAATTTTAAAAAATTCTGTATCCAGTAATAAATTAACCTTAGCTTACTGTAACTTCTTTTACTTTATAAACCTTTTAATTTTTTTAACTTTATGACTTCTTTATAACACAGCTTAAAACACAAACATATTGCATAGCTGTACAAAAATATTTTTTCTTTATATCTTTATTCTATAAGCTTTTTTATTTTTTTGCTATTTTTACTTATTCATTTAATTTTTACTTTTATATTTTTTTCTTCAAAACTAAGACAGAAGCACACACATAAGCCTAGGCCTACACAGGTCGGGATCATCAATATCACTCTCTTCTCTCTCAACATCTCATCCTAAGCGAAGGTCCTCAGAGGCAGTACATCCATGGAGCTGTCATCTCCTACGATAACAATGCCTTCTTCTGGAATACCTCCTGAACAACCTCCCTGAGGCTGTTTTACAGTTAACTTTTTAAAAAATAACTAGATGGAATACTCTCAAAAATAACAATAAAATGTATTGTGTAGTAAATAATAAACCAGTAATATAGTCATTTATGATCATTATCAAGTATTATGTATTGTATATAATTGTATGTGCTGCGCATTTATACAACTGGCGTCACGGTAGGTTTGTTTACACCAGTATCACCACAAACTGTGAGTAATGTTTTGTGCTGTGATGTTACAATGGCTACATCATTGGGCAACAAGACTTTTCCAGTTCCATTATAATCTTATGGTATCATCATCATATATGAGATCCATCACTGACTGAAACATTGTTATGTGGCACAAACTACATAAACAACTTTTAAGTCATAGGAATACAGTGACATCAATCAATGGAAAGCAATCTGCAGAAAAAAAATATTTTTATTAATTTATTGAGACAGAATCTCACTCTGTTGCCCAGACAGGAGTCCAGTGGCACAGTCATAGCTCACTGCAGCCTTGAACTCCTGGGCTAAAGTGATCCTCCTTCCTCAGCCTCCCAAGCGTCTGAAACTACAGGTGAGTGTCATCACACCAAGCTTATTTTTAGATTTTTTATTTTGGTAGATACTGAGTGTCATATATTTTCCAGGCTGGTCTCCAACTCTTGACTTAAGTGATCTCCCACCTTAGCCTCCTTTGAGATTATAGGCATGAACCACCACACCCAGCATAAATTAAAAAAAGAAGCATTTATTTTTCATTTAAAGATATGAATAATATAAAGATAAAAGATATGTGAAAATTACATTTAACCCTAGCTGTGAAAAAGGAAATAATACAAGTTTAGAGAAAATGTATGATTTTACAAAGTTCAAATTTTAGTGAAATCTGATAATGGCCAAGTATTTTATGACTTCGCAAAGTTTAACTGGATGAGAATAAAAATAAACTTTCATTTGAAAATTCAAAATTTTACATAATGGAACTTACTTTTGCTAAACTTCATTTATGACATTGAATAAAGGTTTTGCAAACATGAAGAGTCTAATAGTATTTTGACAGTCTCTGGAAACTGAGGAGATAATAGGTCATTTGAATCACAGAAAGTATTATTCTTGATTTTTACTTATTTTCCCCAATATTATATGGGTTTTTTTTAAGGGGGTCGGGGGTGGGACTTCGCTGTATTGCGCAGGTTGGTCTTGAACCCCTGGGCTAACGTGATCCAACCTCTAAGCCTCCAGAGTAGCTAGGATTACAGCTACATGCTGCCGCACCCAGCTCTGTATGAGGTTTCCTAAAGAATAATTTTTGCATAAAGAATCTTAGGTTATATGCCATATAGGCTAAATTTTGAGTAGACATACTAAATATTTCTATATTTGGTGATAAGAATGATTTTTCAGCCACCAGATACTTGGATACTTGTCACTTGGATATCAACAAGGACCTTCGTAAGAAATAAATATCACACATACATCAGAGAAGATGTTGTTAAAGTGACTGTTTTTAAGGTATACATGGCCTTTATGGAAAACATAAGGACTAATGTAGTTGGTACTTCAGAGGCTAAATGAACTGGGAGCCATTATTATCTCACTTAAAGACTAGAATAGGGATGATTATGTGCACTGGGAGAGAGAAAGCTGTCTGACTTTGCTATGACCTTCAGCTGAGGACCATGCCATTCTGCAGTGATTCTGCAGGGAGACAGAGGGGATAAAGAGCTTAACTTTACTCACATTCCGTCCTCTAATGTTTCATGGTTTTCCCGTTGATTGACCCAAACTAGGAGTCAGAGTCTGTTAGTTCATTCCCTATAGATTGTTTCCCAGGAAACACAGCAGATAAAGCAAAGAAGAGCATGGATCTTGAGGAGCAAATGAAAAATAGCATACTGGCTTGGGGTTAAAAAAAAAAGGTATCTATTAGGCAACCTAATTATGCTTTTGTTGGGCTTAACATGTTAGATTTTACACTGCTGTTTCAAAGACTAAATTTACTTTTCCTTTATCTCATAGTTAGCTAACAGTTTCTTATAAGATTTGATATTTTTTCAATCTAAAACTAAAGTTTAAAAAATAAACAATTATTTATAT
>NW_012102399.1:2615679-2628600 GCF_000951045.1 Mandrillus leucophaeus
TATTAATTTATTGAGACAGAATCTCACTCTGTTGCCCAGACAGGAGTCCAGTGGCACAGTCATAGCTCACTGCAGCCTTGAACTCCTGGGCTAAAGTGATCCTCCTTCCTCAGCCTCCCAAGCGTCTGAAACTACAGGTGAGTGTCATCACACCAAGCTTATTTTTAGATTTTTTATTTTGGTAGATACTGAGTGTCATATATTTTCCAGGCTGGTCTCCAACTCTTGACTTAAGTGATCTCCCACCTTAGCCTCCTTTGAGATTATAGGCATGAACCACCACACCCAGCATAAATTAAAAAAAGAAGCATTTATTTTTCATTTAAAGATATGAATAATATAAAGATAAAAGATATGTGAAAATTACATTTAACCCTAGCTGTGAAAAAGGAAATAATACAAGTTTAGAGAAAATGTATGATTTTACAAAGTTCAAATTTTAGTGAAATCTGATAATGGCCAAGTATTTTATGACTTCGCAAAGTTTAACTGGATGAGAATAAAAATAAACTTTCATTTGAAAATTCAAAATTTTACATAATGGAACTTACTTTTGCTAAACTTCATTTATGACATTGAATAAAGGTTTTGCAAACATGAAGAGTCTAATAGTATTTTGACAGTCTCTGGAAACTGAGGAGATAATAGGTCATTTGAATCACAGAAAGTATTATTCTTGATTTTTACTTATTTTCCCCAATATTATATGGGTTTTTTTTAAGGGGGTCGGGGGTGGGACTTCGCTGTATTGCGCAGGTTGGTCTTGAACCCCTGGGCTAACGTGATCCAACCTCTAAGCCTCCAGAGTAGCTAGGATTACAGCTACATGCTGCCGCACCCAGCTCTGTATGAGGTTTCCTAAAGAATAATTTTTGCATAAAGAATCTTAGGTTATATGCCATATAGGCTAAATTTTGAGTAGACATACTAAATATTTCTATATTTGGTGATAAGAATGATTTTTCAGCCACCAGATACTTGGATACTTGTCACTTGGATATCAACAAGGACCTTCGTAAGAAATAAATATCACACATACATCAGAGAAGATGTTGTTAAAGTGACTGTTTTTAAGGTATACATGGCCTTTATGGAAAACATAAGGACTAATGTAGTTGGTACTTCAGAGGCTAAATGAACTGGGAGCCATTATTATCTCACTTAAAGACTAGAATAGGGATGATTATGTGCACTGGGAGAGAGAAAGCTGTCTGACTTTGCTATGACCTTCAGCTGAGGACCATGCCATTCTGCAGTGATTCTGCAGGGAGACAGAGGGGATAAAGAGCTTAACTTTACTCACATTCCGTCCTCTAATGTTTCATGGTTTTCCCGTTGATTGACCCAAACTAGGAGTCAGAGTCTGTTAGTTCATTCCCTATAGATTGTTTCCCAGGAAACACAGCAGATAAAGCAAAGAAGAGCATGGATCTTGAGGAGCAAATGAAAAATAGCATACTGGCTTGGGGTTAAAAAAAAAAGGTATCTATTAGGCAACCTAATTATGCTTTTGTTGGGCTTAACATGTTAGATTTTACACTGCTGTTTCAAAGACTAAATTTACTTTTCCTTTATCTCATAGTTAGCTAACAGTTTCTTATAAGATTTGATATTTTTTCAATCTAAAACTAAAGTTTAAAAAATAAACAATTATTTATATTTTTTTTCTTCACTAGCTGAGCAGCATTAAGGGAAAGAAAACAGTAAGGAAAATGACACTAATGTATACAAATGTAATGATTTTACATTGGCTTGGGTTTTAAGACCCTTTTACAGAGATTTTATAGAGGGTGAAAATCTTAACAGTTTTAAAATTATTCTGTGAAAACTGTGAAAGTTAGTACAGCAGAACACACACACTGAGGGTCTCATGGGCTGCTTGAATTATGAATCTTGTTCTCACAGATCTCCTAACATTTGGCTTACATAGTCATCATCTGTCACGCTAATTAAAGTTTTTACTACAATATATAAATTCAGAGTGAGCAAACAAAGTTTGAAATGAATATAGAAATGGAAATATTTCTAAACCCTAGTACATATTTAGGATTTATTTTATTTCTTTTATAACTTTTTTTGGTCCTCTTTCAAAATGAGAATCTCTCTCTGATATAGTACTAGCTTCAGGACTTTGTATTTCAGTTTGTACTCATCAGCAGCAATTTCAATACATTATCTCAGGTTCCTATGAATCTTAGTGGTGTGGAATTGCCTTAGCAATTAGGTGCATGTATACTCTACTTTTCAGACCCTATTGCTAGTGGTCTTAGGGCCAGGAGAAATGATCTTACATGTAGAGTCTTATTGCAGACACAAAGAATGTTTTCTTCTTCTGAGTTATCAGAGAAAGAAGAGAATAATGATGCAAGGCACCCATTAACAATAGCTACTTAAATCTAGTTCAACCTTGTGTATGTAATATAAGGTAAATCCATTAATCTCCTTGTAGAGTCTTTATCTGTGACTTTTTCCTAGTTGGCCTGAGAGTTTATAACTCTGAAGTGATATCTCCTACATTGTTTTCATATCATCACGTCAGTCTTGATAGCTTAATCGTGTTGACTTTATTTCCAAATGATTCCATCTAAAACTTTTTAGTCTTATCTAGAAAAGGCAAATGTCACCTGCTGTGTTATTTACTACACAATAATATATTAAATATATGCTCTAAATAGTTTTGTAGGCCATAAATGAAAATAAGATGCCCAGGTCGAGCCCTGTAGCTCATGCCCGTAATCCTGGAACTTTGGAAGGCCAAATAGGGTGGATCTCTTGAGGTCAAGAGTTTGAGACCAGCTTGGCCAACATGGTAAAACCCTGTCTCTACCAAAGATACAAAAATCAGCCAGGCAGGTGGCACGCCCCTGTAGTCCCAGCTACTTGGGAGGGTGAGGCAAGAGAATAACTTGAACTTGGGAAGTGAGGTTGTAGTGAGCCGAGATTGTACTACTGCACTCCAGCCTGGGTGACAAAATGAGATGCTGTCTTAAAATAAAATAAAATAAAATAAAATAATATAAAATGCCCATCAAGATTGAATGAAGTAATACATATGCAGCACTATATGGGAAATTGCACTCAATGAACTTTTGGACTATGTGTTCTACACTATCTGTCAAGAAACATTCTCTCCCATAAGGCCAGGAAGTAGAAATTATAAGAGTATATTTTCACTAACATTGCTCAGAGTTGGAAAGCATCTACTCTTGCTTCACATAGTCTCTGACTAGATGTCATATTATTATTGCAGTCTCGAGGAGTTACCCAGTGCTGAATCTCAACATGGCTTATTCACAAGTATTCAAAGATGAGATAATAAAAAATACCACCCATTCCTCTTAATACATAGTCTTAATATGTAGTCATATTAAACTACATTAAACTATTAAAATTTCATGTATTAATAATATTTAAAGATTAAGTCCAGATATATTGGTTCCCAAAATGAAGTAAAAGATTAAAATAGAACATAACTAAATATCTCCCCTCTCTTTATTGATTCTTGTCTAACAAACAACTGTAAGAGGGGACTCCACGTAAATATCTACTAATGTTATAGTTTTACTTGTTTTGTCTTACAGTGAGAATTTCCGGTACTAGTTGTCATTCATTTACTATTGGTCTGAAAACCTACAGGGAGTGATTTTATTGTTTATGTGACACTCTACTTAATAGAAGCACAGCCCTAAAAGCATGAAATTAACTATAAGGAAGAAGTCTTATGATTTCAAGTAAGCAGACGGTATTCACGGTATTCTTTGTCTTCCTTTGCTTGCACAACAAAAAGAAAACAAGACCATAAGCAGCTCACCTCTCCACCCTTGCTGAGACTAACAGCCAGAAGTATTTCAGAAGAGACTTAATCAAGCCAGAATTCTCTTACCCACTCAAGCCATAAAAATATAAAATTATGAGAATAAAAATGTTCAGTATTATTCTGAAGTATTCATAAGTTAATAAAGAGTGACCATTTGAGATTTCTCAGAGTATCTGTTTAGAGTTTTTCTTATTCTGTAAGTGAATAAATGACTATTTGCCAATTCAGTTCGTAAAAGCTTCAAACTATGTCAGTGTCAGTGCTAATGTTGATAAGAAAACATTTTAGATTCTTCTTTTCAAGGTGTCAGTTAAGAAAACTAGAGAATATGAGATGCCACCATTATACAAGAATATTAAAGAAATGTATAAATATAAAACAGCTAATTTTCTGAGAAACATAAAAAAGGGTTGGCTTTCCAGATTGGTATTAGATGAAGCTCTCTGTCATTCACCATAATATTTACCAGGAAACACTACATTCATGAATATTCCACTAATGTGCCTATATAGGAATTCAATTTTTTTCTTTACTGTCTTTGCTTTCATCTTTTTATACATTATGATTTAATTTAATTTAATTTTTATTGGTGAGAGCAAGATTTTTTTTTGTATACTGAAACAATTGTTTTGAATTTATAAAACTACTTTTTTATTTTATATGTTGCTTTTCATAATTTTACTTCTTAAGCTGTCAGTACTAAAATTGAATTGATGAAATCAACACGAAAGACTCCATGTACTGTTTCTTTATTTTGATAACTAGGATTGTCCGACACTCAGATGTACACCATTTTTTTGGCCTTAAATTTAAATTCTGCTTCTTCACCCAGTGAAATCATACCATTATCTGAAAGGGGTAACAAATGGTATATCCACTTTCAGTTATATCCATCCTGGGATTGTTCTAATTCAGTAGCAAAAGTAAAAGACTGTGTAAGTGAAGGATGGCCCTTGTTATTTTCCTGCTTTCCTTTTAATGTAGTGCCCTTTTTAAAAAATGAGTAGGTTAATAATGTTCATTTTAGCTAATCCTAATTTGTCTATTCTAAAAGTAATGGTAATTTCCTACAAGCAATTTTTCCCTAATTCCTACAGCCAACTCAGAGAATACATCAGCAACAACATAAAAAAAAGAGGAAGCAGCAGCAAAGACAAAAATAAAAAGAATAAAAAGATAATGTAAGGAGAGTATCTGGGTCAATGACTAGAACCCTAAATTACGGGGACACACTGTGATTGAGCAAAATAGTCAACTTCATGACTAAAATGAAAATCATTAGAGTGCCTTTTAATGTAATGAAATGTGGTTTATTTTTCCTGAGTATTACTATCATAGGCAGACAATTCTTTTCAGGATTTGCTATCATAATATTTGGTATTCTTCCTTTTATTTGGCAGCCTTAGTGTTTTTCCTAAACTGCATGTGGTTTTCACTATCTTGGATGGATTATTTTTAAAGCCTTACTAAAAATCTTGTCATCTGCTTGCCAATGAAAAAAATTAATTAAGAAAGCTACTAAATTACTTGAAATGCTTTATAAGCTCAGTATGCTGAATATAAAGGCTATTTGTAATGATCAAATTACTTAAAAATTAGATTAAGAATCATATAATATAGAGATATGATTACATAGTCATACAGAAATACACATATGAATAAGATCTAAAACATATAGGTGAATATCTTAAGGAGCAGCTTGACAAGTTAACCCATATGGTAATATCAGAAAAACATTGAACTTGCACTGGTAACCTGCTGACTTTATTAGGCCAGGAAGAAAAGCATTGATAACATTAATGAACGCTATTATAGTATTAATACAAGTCACTAGTATTTTAAGGTTTCTCCTTCCTGAGAACATAAAAAGTTGTTTTTTTCTAGGTTTACTTTCTAATAGTGAATGCACTTTGAAAAACAAATAACCAAAGCCCCTTTACTCTGTTTAAATTGTGGGAGTTTGTTATTCAAAAGTAAAAATATTTATTTTTCAGTCTCTGACTGTCAATCATCAAAATTTATGCAGTTTTCAAAACATTGAAAAACAAACACAGGCTCTTAGTTGTATTAAGTTTGGCATATACTGTATAAATACTCTGTGACCAACTAAAGTGTTTACAGAGTAGTGGAAAGCTTAAAGGGCATAATAGTATTAGCTTTGAATTCAAAACAAAAATTCATAACAAGCCCAGTGATTTCTTGAAATGGACTATGTTTCCCAGGAATATATTTTCAAGATAATTAGATGTCAATTAGCAATTACTTCACTAAGTAGAAATGCATTTTTCTATCAGTGTTAGTGGAAGAGATTTAAACATTCAAACTTTGGTGGGAGTAGCTAGAAGGTCCCTCTCTGTGTTTTTCCTCGTCAGTGTGAAAGTATCTTAAGTATCTAGTAAATTATACAATTTAAAGCCCCTCACCTACCTTTTGTAACTGCCTTTAAAAAGTGAACAGATGTCATATTACTTCAAATATATATATTTTATGAAGACTGTCATTTTCCTACAGTTGGCACATTGGTGTTCCTGGTTCTGCTCACATAATGATAATTAAGTTCGAAGATGCTCCCTGCCATGGCATGGCCCACCATTTCGATGAGCGTCTGTCATGTAAAGGACTGAGCAAATAGAATCAGATGGACTTGGTGTATATTTTTACTGGGCGCACAATCCAGAATTTAGTCTGCATGAAACTCCAGTTAAGTCATTTGTAAATGGGATATAATTGGTTATTGAAAACATAAAGTGATTTATCAAAGTACTTTTATCATTATGGAAACCTAGAAAGTCCTCAATGTAGTAGTCTCTTTTGCTCCTTGAAATCGTTTTTCTGCCATCCGCCTATGCTCTATTAGCGATTATTAACCACATCCTCATCAACGCTACCCCTATTGTGGTATTTTGTTATACCTGAGGACATATCTCAGTCTTCGGAGCTTCTATATCTATGACAGAAAGTATAAAGTGGTTGAATTTTACACAAACTTTAAAAGATGAGGGTAAGTTAAAAATGTTAAAATTATAAGGTAACGTCAAAGATTAAAGTTAGAAGAAATTCTAAAATTAGATCTTAAAATTTTTAAATGAAAAGATTTAAAAATGTTAAAGCCAACGTGAAAATGCATAATTACAGCAAGGTTAAGGTATAATGATAAAATCAACAAGGCAAAAATTTGTTAAGCTTGTGACTGTGAAGAGAACTAAAAGAGGTAAGATAAGAAATAAAATTGTAGTTTTAAAAAGTAGTAACTTCTAAAGAGCTTTAGAAATAAAATAGACAATAGATAAATCTAAAGAATGAATATTAAAACAAGGAAATAAACAATTATAAATATAAAAAGGAATTCAATTTTTGAAGCACTAAAAATCAATAAAAATAAGAGAAATAGGTCAAGTAGCTAAAGAAATATTAATACAAAGACATTAGAAAGTTAAAGAGGTATGTGATAAAAATACAATATTTAATTCAAGTCAAAGTGCTAAAAATGAGAATATGAATATGTAATTTTAAGATGATGTGATTTAAAAGTTAAAACCAGAAAGCCTAAATTATGAGAAAGATAAAATATTCAAAGGAAAAAACAACTGTGTGTGTGTGCATATACATAAGCATATGTATATTTGCATACATTATCTTTTGGACTATATAGCTGACCAACACACCAAACAATTGGGAGTGGGATGAAGTAAAAAGTCCGAGGTAATTTTGCTCTGTGCTTCAAGCTATGATCTCAAGTTACAATGGCTGTCAAGGGGAAGGACAACTTTAAGCAACTACCCTACTTTGCCTCATGATTTCTCTATCTTTGACAAGGAAAAATACTCAGAAAAACAAGGAAAGGGCATTGGCTATTCTGAATGTAGACCCATGTATGGAGATTGTGTTTGTGGGTAGACACTGTAAGGGTAGAGAAAATGTGGGCTGGTAAATGGGGGTGGAAAGTGTTCTTTGTACATGTGAGGAATGAAAAGATCTGAAGAATATGAATGTGAGAAGAAATCAAGGAAGAGAGAGAAGTGCGAATGAAAAATGACACCATGCTCTGTGGACTGTATTTCATATAATATCTTTCTTAAATGAAAATCAATGTTGGAATTTTTTAAGTTTTATGATATATATGTAAAATTTGTTTTGGTTGGGGGTGAAAACTCCGTTGGACAGTAGTTCCTAAAATGTGATGCCAATCTGCAAACTTTTGGTTATAGTTTCAATGGCGTTTCATTTTGCCACACAGATAAAGTGCTTGAATAACGTTCCTGAAGCTACTACAGAAGGGCCTGGTGGGTTAGGGTATGTGTTGTCCATCTACACTCCCTTATACTTAACACAATGTCTTTGTTGTGGTAAGGGCTCAATAAAATTATCTGAAACTGGTACTGGAAAAAATGTTTTCTGGATCCTAAGACTTCTTTACACAAACATTTCAAAAAGTAATCCATCCATTGATTATGATTATCAAGTAATATTTCAGATTTTTCACTTTCTAGGAATAGTCATTAGTTTTAAAGTTGCTGATAGATACATGATAAAAAACAATATAGGAAATTTAGTATTGCATAATTATTTAAATTATGTGCAAACATTTCTGAATCAATATTTGTTCCTTTGAATAAAAACGATAGTCTTTTTGAGCTTATTTTGCACAACAGTGAAATGAAAAAAGTGTAAATATTAAGATATAAATATAAGACAACTTAGAAGAAAAAACGTGTGTTACTATATTCAAGGACACACCAGAAATGAGAATTATTTTCTTATATTTTCCAACTTGTAATGTGTTTTACTGTGAAAAAAAGTAAAACATGCAAAGTTTGACATTTCTTCCAAGATAATTTGTCTTTTATCTAATCTGTGCTTTTTTATGTAGCTGAATTAGTAACAGGAATCCAATACTTTGGGTCTATTCTTTTGTTTATGTGTTTATGTGTATCCTGTTTTGTTTGTTTATGTGTTTATGTGTAATTCTTTTGATCTTATTCAAATGAGTACTGAGACTTGGTCATTATACAGCCCCTTTTGGCCAAGGGCTTCTTTATCCCCTTCTATTTAGGTTTTTATATTTTTATCACCTTCCCTACTCCCTTCTTTAAAAAAAAAATGAGACTATTTTTTAAAGCAGTTTTAGTTTACAGCAAAATTAAGAGGAAGATACAGAATTTTCTCATAAACCTCCTGCCCTTGCATGTACACAGCTCCCCCGTTATCAACATCTTCCACCAGAGAGGCACGTTTCTCACAATTGGTGGACCTACAATGACACATCCTAATCACCCAAAGTCCATAGCGTACATTAGGGTTCACTCTTGGCGTCGTACATTCAACACCATGTAAAATTACAATTCAACATTAGTTTGGGGTGGGAACAAAGAGCCAAACTACATCAATCCATTATAGTATCATGAAGTATAGTCTCACTGCTCTAAAAATGTTCTGTGCTTTGCCTATTCATCCTTCCAACACCTGGATTCTTGGCAATCACTGATCCTTTTACTGACTTCATAGTTTTATCTATTCCAGAATGTCATAGTGGAATCATACAGTATGTAGTCTTTTCAAACTGGCTACTTTCACTTAATAATATGCACGTAAGCTTCTTCCATGTCTTTTCAAGAGTTATTAGATCACTTATTTTTAATGCTCATTTATATTTCATTGGATGTACCAGTTTATTCATCCATTCACATACTGAAGAACATCTTGACGGGTTTCAAGTTTTCACAATTATAAATAAAACTACTATAAACATCCAGGTGCAACCTTTTGTGTGAACATAAGTTTTCATCTCTTTTGGGTAAATATCAAATGTTCAATATCAGGATTGAATGGTAAGAATTTTTGATTTTGTGAGAATTGCAAAACTGTTTGTTGAAGTGATTGTATGATTGTACATTTTCAGCAGCAATGACTGCAAGTTTTTGTTGCTCCATATCCTGGTCAACATTTGGCATTTGGCATCAGCAGTCCAGATTTAGGTCATTCGAATAGGTGTATAATGGGATTATGTTGTTTGAATCTGCATTTCTCTGATGACATATGATGTGGACATCTTATAATATGTTTATTTGCCATCTGTGTATCTTCTTTAATATAAGGTCTATTTTGTTTGCCATTTGTATATCTTCTTACGATGTCAGGTGTCTGTTAAGGTATTTTACCCATTTTTAAATCAGGTTGCTTGTTTTCTTATTCTTGAACTTAATAGTCTTTATATAATTTGGATAATAGTCCTGTATCAGATAAATCTTTTCCAAATATTTTCTCCAAAACTGCTGCTTGTCTTTTCATTCTCTTGACATTGTCTTAGAGAAGAAATTTTTAATTTTTTTTTGTTTTAATTGAGACAGAGTCTCTCTGTTGCCCAGGCTGGAGTGCAGTGGAGCAATCTCGGCTCGCTACAACCTCCACCTCGTGGGTTCAAGCAATTCTCCTGCCTCAGCCTCCCAAGTAGCTGGAATTACAGGTATGTGTCACGATGGTCAGCTAATTTTTGTATTTTTAGTAAAGATGAGGTTTTGCCGTGTTGGCCAGGCTGGTCTCGAACTCCTGACCTCAAGTGATCCACCTGCCTCAGCCTCCCAAAGTGCTGGGATTACAGGAATGAGCCATCACACCCGGCCTGAAATGTTTAACAATTATTTCTGTCATAGATCATGGCTTTGATGTTCTGATATCTAAAAAGTTATCATTATACTGAAGGTAATTAAGGTTTTCTCCTCTGTTATCTTCTAGTTGTTTTATAGCTAAGAACATCTTATAAAGGATGAGTAACATTTTTAATTTCATGCTATTTTGTGATACTCTTTGTGACTCCCAACTTAAAAATCTTCATGATAGTATTGGTTATTAAAAATAAAAAATGAAATTTATGACACATTTGGGGTGAGGTGGGACAGAAAGTCATAGGGCATGAAATATAAAATCAACACTAATCATTCAGAAGAGGCAGAACGTAAGTATCAGATCATGAAAACACTTATCAGTTCCATGAGAATCTTGGGACATAACCACAAACAGAAAAAGGGAACTAGATTTCTCAGTTTGTGGCATGGAACTTATAGTCAGTTATTTTAAAAGCTGAATGGTGATGGCCAATTCAGAAGATTTAGAAATATATGAGCTTCTGACCCTTGGATTATATTATAAACTATTATACCTACTTTTAAGTATCTCTTAAAATATATATTTTACTCCATTTCTCTTCCTACCACCAATAACTGAATGGTCTCCTAATTTTTCTTGCCCTTCATACTTTTTCTCTCTTCCAATCCATTTTCAAATCCCATAACACATTTTACTACTGTAACACTAACCAGTGTGAACTCTTTGAAAATAATATTATCTGGAGATTTTCAGTCTTTAAATAAGAAAGAATGACATCCATGTGGGTTATGATATATTTAGATTTACCTCCACATATTATTAAGGTTTTATATTTATTATGCTTATTATTTGTTTTCTTTTTCTTTACTAACAACTGCTAGATTCGTAAAATTATCTTAACTGTCTTACTTCAACTTTCTACATCTATTATTTTAGGGGTAGCCCTTACATTTCTAGCATGCATGCCCAATTTTTTTGGCCATCCCAATCAAGTCTAGAGTTAACCCGTTTCTCTATCTATTTCACCAGAACTGTCAAAGAGTAAGTTTCTGTTGTTGGAAACCACACAGTTTGTGGCACTTTACTACCATGTTTCTAGGAAACTGATATTCATCATTTTCCTAATTGCCTCAGGGAATTCTTGTTCGGTAGTTTCTCCTTATTCTCAGGGGATATGTTCCAAGACTCCCAGCAGATGCCTGAAACCACAGATGATACCAAAATACATATACAGCATGTTTTTTTCAATCTGAAAACTAGGAGGGGTAGTAAGTGACTAGCGGGTGGGTAATGTATACAGCATGGAGACCACTGGATAAAGAGATGTTTCACATCCTGGATGGGACAGAAAACATGGGCACAAGATTTCATCATGCTGCTTAGCACATCTAGCAATTTAAAACTTATGAATTGCTTATTTCTGGAATTTTCCATTTAGTATTTTCAGATTGTGGTTGATTGCAGGTAACTGAAACTGTGGAAAGCAAAACAAGGATAAAGGGGGACTACTGCTGTTTTCTCTGTTTGAAAAGTGTGCACTAGAATTTTTCACTTAGTTAACTCCGTCTTTGAAGTTTTATTTCAACTAAATGTTACTTTTTCTCTGCCCTCCTTCACTAAATAGAGTTCTGTTATATACTTTCATTGAGCCTTGCAGTTTTCTTTATAAAGCATTTCCCACAGATGTGACTAAGCATTAATATCATTATTGTTTATTATATATGCCGTCCAATAGAATGTAAGCTCCCTAAGGACACAGATACATGTTCACCTCTATCCCCTTACCACCTATGCTCATATCTAGTCCATGGAAAATTTTAAGTCAATATATTTTGAATGATTTAATTAATATACATCATAACAAGACTGAATTTCAGAGTACTGACATTCCTAATTTAAAGAATATATCTACTTAGGAATAACAAGTAGAGATCTTTTTCATTTTAAAAAATCCTCAAATGCTGAACGTATGTGTTTGCTCATTAGCGCATCAAATTAATGAATCAAAGATTTTTTTTTTACAATTTTTAAAAGAAGTTTAGTTAAGCGTTTCCATCAATGTGAGCCATGTACCACAATCAGTAGTCCTAATTTAAACAATATTTGGCATTTCTACTCTGTTTTTCTTCATTGACAGAAATATCATTTTCTTTTAACTTTTACTTACTGAATATTTCTTCTTAGACATTTGCCCAAGCCATTCTTTGTAGATATAAACATAGAATGAAGAAGTTATTCAGTGGTAGTGAGAGAAGGCAGTGTGAAGATGTGAAGAAAATAATCATGCATAGTTATCAAAGTGTCCCTCAATTCCAGGGAAATGGCCTAAAGATGATCGCTCACAGCCAGGAAAAGCAGAGAACATTGTAAACAGAAAGCATGTGATTATGAATGAGCTTAGCAATGATTACATGGAATGGGATTGGGGAGATAATCACAGCAATCAATGTGAAGCAGAGTATTCACAAATATATCGAACTTGATCAGATGGAAAAAAATTA
>NW_012102399.1:2630115-2632594 GCF_000951045.1 Mandrillus leucophaeus
ATTCATTGGCTAAAGTAAATCAAAAGACCAATTCTAAAGGGAGAGAAAAGTGTATCTCAGTTATCATTGAGGAACTTGCAAAATGATGTAATAAAGGGAATGAATACAGAGTGTGATGAAGAACTAAAGCAATAATTTAATCTGCCACAGGCATCTTTTTAATTTTACTGATAATTTGACTCTAAATTACCCTTCAGGTTACTGAAATGGTTGAGTGCTATGTATGTTGGGTTATATCAAACCGGGATATATATTCTTAATTCTTACTATTTTTCTGAATGATATCATTATTGGAGATATGGGTCCTGGACATGCAAAATGAGATAATCTAATATTAGAAAAAGTAATAATTATTAAAATATTAGGTATGTAAGAGTAATTTCTAGTGTTCCTGAATATATGGGTGTATTGAAAACTAAGGTTTGGCTTTATACAGAAAAGCAAATTAACATATCCTCACTGCCCTAGGAAAACTACAGTTCTTATAACTCAAAGGTTGAAAGATTTATTTCCCTGCAGACCAAGGTTTCAGCAGATCAATTAAGGAAGCATGTTCTTTTCTTCTGCTGCCATGTGCAGGAAGAAAAATGTGTTGATTATGCCATTTCAGGGTACTGTATACACAAAGTCAACTTTATGGGTCGGTCTAACCTACAGTGCAGGACTCAGAAATTGGAAGCCAGAAAATAATCAGTCTCTGTCCACTTGGCAGCATGAACTATCATGAAGGCCAGTGGTTGGCAGACAGGATCTGGAGCTTGGAGTGACTCTCACTTCACAGCTTCTGATCACAGGAATAGGAATGAAGCTCCCTCTGTAAAGTTTGAGAGAATAAGATTGCTACATAACATGTGCCCTAAAATTTACAAAAGGCTTACAGCAATGTAATCTTTCTCTTCCAGGTGAAGAAATGAGTGCCATTAAAATATTTAGGTTTTACAGTACTGTAGAGGAAGGAAAATGCCATTAATATCATCAAGTCAGCCATAATGGGTTCCCTTTCATCACAGGACTAATTTTCCTTCTGGCTTCTTCCCCTACACAATGATTTTTCTGTGTGGAGCCTCTGTTAGGTTAATGGCAAACATCTTGCGTAGTAAAGCAATAAATCAGCCCCTTATTAAGCTGGGCTCCTTTAATTTTGAGATTTTAGAATAGTCTGAAAAAGTGTATCATTCTCTAAATAGTGTCTCTGTAACCAAAGGGCTTATTATTTCTAAAATACATGGTTAAATAAAAATAATAGCCCCTTTCCAGTGTGATGTGATAATCGTGCAGAGTATATCATTGTGCCTTAGAGCTGAAAGTGACCTTGGAAACCTCACCTACAACTTTACATTAGGGCATGGGTCTCATCTAAAATATCCCTGAAAGAATGTGGTCTACTTTCTGATGAAGCACTTTCTGTGGAAAAGACTCTTTCAAAGAGAAAAATGCAGCAGGAAGCCTAATGACGACTTTCAAATTCCCCACTGCTTATTTCTTCAGGTTTATAATATAAACTGTTTTTTTAAAAAAGAAAGAAAAACTAGAAATTGATACAAAATTTAAATCTTTCGATAAGAGATTAAAATATTTTTATTTTAATTTAATTTCACTGTATATTTTTATCTTCTCCTCCGGAGTGTGATTTTGAAGAAAGGAGGGAAGATGTGAGAAGTGATTAGTCAGCCACATTCATGGTGTTGAAAAAATAATTTGCTTTTCTGGAACACAGCCTGTGATAGCAGAACAACACCTGGCAAGAAACAGGTTATGTTTGGCTGGAGAGTCATTGGCACTATCAAGAAATATTAAAGTGTAGATTTGAGAGAGGAGGAGAAAGACCCAAGCAAAATTGAAAACCAGCAAAGCAATGGAAGCATGGTATTTTGGTCAATATAGAGTTAATACACAATTTTGCCCCTCTTCTTCTGGTCATGGAACTCATATTACCAGTCTTCACATTTCATTTAAATTCAGGAATCAGGAAGAATTTTCAGAGTTTGCAGATGGATGTATTTGCTGCTTCCTTTCTAAAACATAAGTTATAAGAACTTTTCAACAGGGTTCCAAATTTAATATGTCACAAACGTAAAAAAGAAAGTGATTTCCTGGACTTTTCTTCATTAGAAGTTAATAGATTGTCAATTGGCACAGGGAAAAGATAATCAACAGATGCCAACCCCAAGTTAACAGAAATGCTAAAATTATAAGACAAAGACTTCAAAACAGCTATTTTTATTGTGCCTCATGAGGTAAATGCAAACGTGCTCATTATGAATGAAAACATAGACAATCTCAGCAAAGACATGTAAACTATAAAAATAAGCAAATATACATTTTAGAATTAAAACACAATATCTAAAAGTAAATTCACCTGATATTGTCAACAGAAAAAAGGTAATGCAGAGAAAAATGTATGAAAACACAGCAATTTGAAGAACAGACAAGAGATCAATAAAATAAATAAGCATATCCTTGGAGACCTGTGGACGTG
>NW_012102399.1:2632644-2639063 GCF_000951045.1 Mandrillus leucophaeus
GTGCCATTAAAATATTTAGGTTTTACAGTACTGTAGAGGAAGGAAAATGCCATTAATATCATCAAGTCAGCCATAATGGGTTCCCTTTCATCACAGGACTAATTTTCCTTCTGGCTTCTTCCCCTACACAATGATTTTTCTGTGTGGAGCCTCTGTTAGGTTAATGGCAAACATCTTGCGTAGTAAAGCAATAAATCAGCCCCTTATTAAGCTGGGCTCCTTTAATTTTGAGATTTTAGAATAGTCTGAAAAAGTGTATCATTCTCTAAATAGTGTCTCTGTAACCAAAGGGCTTATTATTTCTAAAATACATGGTTAAATAAAAATAATAGCCCCTTTCCAGTGTGATGTGATAATCGTGCAGAGTATATCATTGTGCCTTAGAGCTGAAAGTGACCTTGGAAACCTCACCTACGACTTTACATTAGGGCATGGGTCTCATCTAAAATATCCCTGAAAGAATGTGGTCTACTTTCTGATGAAGCACTTTCTGTGGAAAAGACTCTTTCCAAGAGAAAAATGCAGCAGGAAGCCTAATGACGACTTTCAAATTTCCCACTGCTTATTTCTTCAGGTTCATAATATAAACTGTTTTTTTAAAAAAGAAAGAAAAACTAGAAATTGATACAAAATTTAAATCTTTCGATAAGAGATTAAAATATTTTTATTTTAATTTAATTTCACTGTATATTTTTATCTTCTCCTCCGGAGTGTGATTTTGAAGAAAGGAGGGAAGATGTGAGAAGTGATTAGTCAGCCACATTCATGGTGTTGAAAAAATAATTTGCTTTTCTGGAACACAGCCTGTGATAGCAGAACAACACCTGGCAAGAAACAGGTTATGTTTGGCTGGAGAGTCATTGGCACTATCAAGAAATATTAAAGTGTAGATTTGAGAGAGGAGGAGAAAGACCCAAGCAAAATTGAAAACCAGCAAAGCAATGGAAGCATGGTATTTTGGTCAATATAGAGTTAATACACAATTTTGCCCCTCTTCTTCTGGTCATGGAACTCATATTACCAGTCTTCACATTTCATTTAAATTCAGGAATCAGGAAGAATTTTCAGAGTTTGCAGATGGATGTATTTGCTGCTTCCTTTCTAAACATAAGTTATAAGAACTTTTCAACAGGGTTCCAAATTTAATATGTCACAAACGTAAAAAAGAAAGTGATTTCCTGGACTTTTCTTCATTAGAAGTTAATAGATTGTCAATTGGCACAGGGAAAAGATAATCAACAGATGCCAACCCCAAGTTAACAGAAATGCTAAAATTATAAGACAAAGACTTCAAAACAGCTATTTTTATTGTGCCTCATGAGGTAAATGCAAACGTGCTCATTATGAATGAAAACATAGACAATCTCAGCAAAGACATGTAAACTATAAAAATAAGCAAATATACATTTTAGAATTAAAACACAATATCTAAAAGTAAATTCACCTGATATTGTCAACAGAAAAAAGGTAATGCAGAGAAAAATGTATGAAAACACAGCAATTTGAAGAACAGACAAGAGATCAATAAAATAAATAAGTATATCCTTGGAGACCTGTGGACGTGTTTTGAAAAGTGAATTATGTAAGTAATCGAAGTCCCAGAAAAAAAGAAAAAAGAGGATGAGTGGCAAAAAAATTTTTGAAAAAATGTCTGAAAACTTAAGAACTATAATGAAAGACACACATTTACAAACTCAAGAAGTTTAGTAAACCAAAACCAATGAAATCAAAGGGAACTGTGCCAAACGACATTTTCAACCTGCTGAAGATCGAGAGAGAGCAGTCAGAGAAAAAAGATAATACACAGAGAGGAACAACACATTACACACTAGCACACTTCTCATCAGAGATCACTAAGCCCAGAAGACAGTGGAATAGGATCTTTAAAGTGCTGAAATAAAATAAATGTTGATTCAAAAATTCTATAGCTAATGAAAGTGTTCTTCTTTAAAAATTGATTGAAGGCCTGCGTTTTGACCCATTTCTGAGCTCTGTGTTTGGTTCCAATGATCTGTTGATGTATCCTTGTACCACTATCATAGAGCTGATCGCAGCAGCTTTATAGTAAGTCATGGAAAGTCATGGAATTAGGCAATATAAGTTCCCTGGATTTGTTCTTTTGTTTCCCTGAGTCATAAAACTGCCATTTTTTTTGTGATTTTCCTTCATGTGCTGCAACGTGGAAAGTTCTTCTAGTCAGAAGTTTGGGGGAAATTATAGGGCTTGCTTTGGTTGCTTCCTTCTATCAGAGATGTTCTTGTGCTGGTTTGTTATTTGTTTAGGTTTGTTTGTTTGCTTTTTGGTACTTTGTCTAAGAACAGTTTTGTTCTGTATTTTTTCAAGTTTGTACATATTTATAGCTAATTCCAGCATCAATTACCTCATCGTAGCCAGAAATGGAGTTTGCATGCTCTCACATTGCAGTATTTACCATATTCAACATATTCACTATCATCTTATGACCTATACAATTTTGGTGCTCACTTTTCATTTATGTTTGTAATATACATTCAGAGTAATCATCCCCCCAAATTTTTCATATTTAGTTACCTTAGAGTGTTCTGAAGTCAAAATAGTAGTAATTATTCCCAAACTGCGTTTCCATCTGCTATGTTTGTTTGGCCCTGCCAAGTATCATGCTGAAGTTTGATCCTCAATGTTGGATGTAGGATCTGTTGGAAAGAGTCTGGGTCCTGGGGGCAGATCTCTCATGAATAGCTGAATGCTGTCCTCATGATAATAAATAAGTTCTCGCTCTATTAGTCCCCAAAGAGCTACTTGTTAAAGAGCCTGGCACCTCTCTCTCTCTTTCTTTCTCTCTCTCTCTCTGACCGCACCCCCCAACCCCACCCCCCCGGCCAACACTTTCTGCTTTCACCATGTGATGACTCCCATTTACCTTCTGCCATGAGTGGAAGCAGCTTGAGGCCTTCACCAGATGGAGATTCTGGTGCCATGCTTTTTATACAGCCTGCACAATCATGAGCCAAATAAACCTCTTTTTATAAACTGCTCAGCCTCAGGTCTTCCTTTGCAGCAACACAAATGGACTAAGACAGCACCTTTGCAAGCTTTCTTTACAATCATAAAGAAAGAACACTTTTTCAGGTATAATTCATAATTGATTATAATTTTAATGAACAAACTAATTTCTTAATATGTTTTTAACCTCATGAGAATGTCACCATTTTGCATTATGTATTACTAGGCTAATGACAAGAAAGATGAGCACATTGAAATGAGCACAATATATAAATGAGAAATTTTGCTGAATTAAATAAAAATAATTTTATGTATTATGTAAGTGGAGATTTTATGGTTCAGATAGATAGCAATGGTGAGAGAATTGAGTCCTTCATGGTACACGTACAGTATACTTATGGAGAAAATAAAAGAACCTATATTTCATTATATTTCAATTCTTGACAGATACTTGGTTTCATTAAATAACATTATGATTATTATTATTATTATTTTTGAGATGGAGTCTCGCTCTGTCGCCCAGGCTGGAGTACAGTGGTGCGATCTCAGCTCACTGCAAGCTCTGCCTCCCGGGTTCCTGCCATTCTCCTGCCTCAGCCTCCCGAGTAGCTGGGACTACAGGCGCCCGCCTCCACGTCCAGCTAATTTTTTGTAGAGATGGGGTTTCATCGTGCTAGCCAGGATGGTCTCGATCTCCTGACCAAGAACATATTA
Source organism: Mandrillus leucophaeus (assembly GCF_000951045.1). Taxonomy (NCBI): domain Eukaryota; kingdom Metazoa; phylum Chordata; class Mammalia; order Primates; family Cercopithecidae; genus Mandrillus; species Mandrillus leucophaeus. The sequence continues at coordinate 2,636,341 of NW_012102399.1, forward strand.
TGTTTTACATGAAAATATAATTATTTTGAATGTTATAAATTCTGTAGTTATAGATTTTAATTGTACGATTGTGCAAAACTTATTAATCAACTAATGCATAGCTAGTTTTAATGTTATTTACATCATATTACAAGCAAAATTATTCTGACCAACACTAGGAGTGCAAAGATGTTTTACTTTAAAGGTATTTTGTTGTTGTTGATGTCAAAAGACACTACTTTTTAACAACGACAATAGAAAAGTAAAATAATTTTTAAAAATTATCCTCAACTTTTATTCAAAAGAGAAATGTTCTTGGGCACAAACCTCACTTGTGAGAAGTTTAAGAATTTGAACTCGGAGCTTTTATAATTCTGTGCAGAGGGGATATTGAATTTGACCTAGTGACAGAACAAAGGATAAGAGACATTGAGAATTATGACTGTGTACGAGTCCACACACCATTTTTCTATGCTCTTCTTATGGCTGTAAGTTAGATCAAGTTAGATATATTTCATGTACAGTCCAAAAAGTTTTGACTCTATAAGCTAGTGGCATAAAGTTTTATTTCTATTTCAAAACACAGACCAATTTCTAATTTGTAGCTTTTATAATTTATAATTTAAGCATTATACACCCTTTCATCAACTCATTTTTTTTTTACCTTTCGACAGAAATGTGTAAAGTATAACCATTATTTTAAAATGCTTTCTGATTGAAAGTATAGCCAACTAGTTAACATTTAAATTCATTAGAGAAACCCAATATAGCTGCGATTAATTGTATTTTCTATGAATTATAATGAAGACACTAGCTGTGATGAGTAAAAATTCGTGTTTTTTTCCTTTCCTATTTGAAATTCTATCTAATTCAGGGTTTTGAACAGCCAGTCTAGTTATGTTAAACAAATATAGTAAAAAAGAGGCTTTTTTTAAAAAACAAAAAGAGAGAAGCCTGAGAAATATACATAGTAATTGTTCTCTATAGTCAATTTTTGGCTTTCTAGAACACAGTTCACATACTATGCTAAGGTATGGTAGGTACACAGTTGTAATACAGCCCCTATACTAAAGGTAGGATATACTATAACCTGCCTTTTTTCTGTTTACACAATTCCAAAAAGATCTCTGCATTAACAAAATCTATTAGCAGTGCTTTATCTAAATAATGGTGGGGTTTTTTCCTACAATAAAGAGTCCAAAGTTAGACAACTTAGTGTTAATAGAGTATCTTCATGGTGTCATAAATGTCATAGGTTCCTATGTATTTCCCTTTACCATCTTTAACAAACAAATATGTTTGTATGGAATTTCTTTAATGGGTAAATTGGCTTTTACATTTCTATCCTTACAAACACAATGCTATTAAGAAGAAGCAGCAAAGTAAAAAGTAGGAGAGTAAAGTCAATATCAGAAATGCAAAATTTTCATAGAAATAGCTATCAAATTTCAGCTTACATTTCATTGTCTTGAATTGTAACACATGGGTCATAAAACCTACAATGAAAGCCTGAAAAAGTATTTTTCTACCTAGACAGATTGCTGCCTTATACAAAATCCAGACTTTATTTATGAAGAAAAAGTCTAGCAACTGAAATTTGCATCTAGCTGTTTCTTTTAGCTCCAAGCTCAGTATTTCTTAATGATTTTTATTTCTTTCAGCTACTACACATGGTTGTAATTCTACACACTGGTTTTATAAAAAGGTTATGGTAATCACTCTTAACACACTGAATACCTGAAATGAAATGATGTTGAATATTAAATTAAAGGAAAAATTACCCTTATTTTAGAAAAAATGAAAAGGCGAGCAATATGCAGTGTCAACATTTCTAACACGTAACACATCCCACTGGACAGCCTAATAAGGATTCATTTATTGGAATTGACTGACCTCTCCAGCAACAATTCTGCTTGTTGCAGGTCCTGCCCATTATAAAAGCTCATCTTCACATAAGGTCCTTGCAACTATCACTTGTACAAAATGAGCAGCCCAAATCTTGTTTTCATGGAAAGCCTGGAAATTGCTTCAGTACTTGAAGAAATATGGCTTTCTTCCTCTACCCCTTTTGAAATCAGGAACAATGATAGCCAGCACAAGCCCTTTAAAATCATAGTTGACACTCTCAATTTTGTTTGGGGGAATTAATTAGTAACCAACACCAGGAATGTGGCAGACAATTATTTTAAAATCTAGGCCCAATATTCACTTTCCCTCTTAGCAACAGGACTGCCTCTCCCTCTAGGGTTTTGCTTCATGGCATTTACTTTGGCCTCTGTATCTAAATTATAAACAAAAGACTGAAATGGGAAGGCCAGGCTAATCTTCTCTGGAATGTATTCCCTGATACCAGGCAACATTTCCATTATACAGTTGTATTGAAATTCCTTTGTCAGGCAAGAGGGGCACAGCATGGGTGCTTGGGAATAGTCTAGGATGTCAGATGTTTCTGGTGCTTTAGGCTAATCTGAGGCTTCACCATCATCCCCTGTCCTTTCTCTTTTATTTTTCTTTTCTCATTTCCTTCCTTCCTTCCTTCCAACTTCCTTCCTTCCAACTTCCTTTCCCTCCTTCCCTTGTTCCCTTCTTCCCTCCTTACCCCCTTCCCCCTTCCCTCCCTCCCTCCCTCCTTCCTTCCTACCTTCCCTCTCTCCCTCCCTCCTTCCTTCCTTCTCTCCCTCCTTCCCTCCTTCCCTGATTCCTTCCTTCCTTCCTTCCTTCCTTCCTTCCTTCCTTCCTTCCTT
>NW_012102399.1:2639113-2640699 GCF_000951045.1 Mandrillus leucophaeus
CCTTCCTTCCTTCCTTCCTTCCTTCCTTCCTTCCTTCCTTCCTTCTTTCTCAGATTCTCTTGCCTTCGTTTTTTCTATTTTTTTCTCCTCATGACAAAATATACACTTAAGTGATGTCCAGAATTTAATTCAAAATCACAATACGTATCAATCTCCAGGAGCATTTTTTCCTCCAGTGCCAGGAATTTAAATCAGAAACTCCAGAACCTCTCAGACAAATTTTGTTTTGAATGTGACAAAGTTTTTCACATTTCCAAAGTGTATACTAGACTGTTTAAAGTATGCTCTAAGAGTTTCCTGGATCAGCCTGCTGAGTTTACTTCGTCAGAGACACAGTTTCACAAGCAAAGTTTGGCTAATCTTCTCTAACAGTGCTTTTGACTGTTTTTACTATTACATTTCTACTCCACTCATCTGCATTTCTGATGTTTCCCATTCTTTATTTCTCTGTTGAGACAGTTCTTTAAAATGTCATTGTCCATCAAGAAGTGCTTTAAAAATATTCTCCCTTATTTTACACAGCTTTTTGAAGCATTGAATTAATCAGTAAGATGTAACGGTTTCACACACAAAATTCACCAGACATATTTAAACTACATACATTTAAATCATAGTTGACACTCTGTCAATTTTGTCTGGGGGAATCAGTTAGTAACCAGCACCCGGAATGTGGCAGGCCATTATGTCAATACCTGTCCTGGCTGCATCATATGGGTAATATATCCTTATGTTGTATTTGAATACCTGTCCCAGGCTGCATGGCATGGGAGACATGTCATTTAAAATTCACTAGACCCAAACAGATGCTCTGATTGAGAACAGGCTCTTCAATTTCTATCCTAAATAAACTTTTAGAGTTCATAAAAAGCCTTCTAACTTGCCTGGAAATAGAGAAATGGATTTTTTTTTCTTAAATATTTTCTTATCCAAAGTTAATTTTCTGCCAAAGAAGCAAATTTTAATGTTTGATAACTTACGAAAGTTTTCTCACCTCATAAGTCAGCTTGCTTTCCTAGAGCAGATTTGATTCTATTCTTGATACCACGTTGATAAATAGAACATGTAAAAGAACAATGCAAAGATTATGAGAAAGCATCATTTTATGATTATTCCCCCTACTAATTCTTTACTCTCAAAATTTTAAGTAATACCACTTAGGACTCTTTAGTATGCAAGGATGGTTTATCTTAAGCTTTCAAGTTTTCTTGCTCCCTCCTTCTACCTTTTTCCTCAGGAAATCCACAAAAGGAAAATTATGAAAATATGACTCTGCTATTTAAATAGTACTATATGTCTCCTAATATCATCCCAATAGAGTTGTATCATAATTTTGGTTAAATTAATATCTAGTGCTCACATTATTATGGCCAGAAAATGTACTTCATAGCAAAGCTATAAATGATGATTATTTGTCCTTTTCTCACTTATTTTTTTTCTAATTTTTTTTTTTGTCTTAGTAAAAAACTGGTTACTCCTTATCTCTCACTTTGATTGTATCATAATTTTGGTTAAATTAATATCTAGTGCTCACATTATTATGGCCAGAAAATGTACTTCATAGCAAAGCTATAAATGATGATTATTTG
>NW_012102399.1:2640749-2693487 GCF_000951045.1 Mandrillus leucophaeus
ACATTATTATGGCCAGAAAATGTACTTCATAGCAAAGCTATAAATGATGATTATTTGTCCTTTTCTCACTTATTTTTTTTCTAATTTTTTTTTTTGTCTTAGTACGCTACTAAAAACTGGTTACTCCTTATCTCTCACTTTGATTGTATTCCTATTTCTAGATCTCATGTCTTCCTCTTTTTTGGTCTACTCCCTCATTTCAATGGAATTTTCTTTCTAAAAAAAAATATGAGGTAAATGTGTATGCTAGTTCCTGCCTAAAAATGTATTTACTATATTCTTACACTAGATTAATAGTTTTGCTCAGTATACAAATCTGGCTTGAACATCACTTATATTTATGAAGGAAAATTGTTTTCTAGTTTTCAGTGTTGCTGGTGAGAAACCGAATACCATTCTAATACTTGATCCTTTGTATAAAAGGTTTTTTCTCTCTTCTAAAAAATACAGGATTTTTTCATTGTGTGCAACATACTGGGTTTTCACATTAATGTGTCCCGATTGTAGGTTCTTATCTGTTTTTCTTGGTAGATAGTAAACCCTTACTGTCTGGAAATTTGTTTCAGTAAGAAAATATTTCTTAAATGTTTTGATAATTTCTTACCTCAGTTTTCCATATTTATTTCTGTATCTGGCTTCAGTTACTTAGATGTTAAACCTTCTAGATTATTTAACGTCCTTATATTTTCTATTTTTATCCATTTTTCAATTTATTTGATTTTATATGAAAGTTTCTCAACACTGCTTTTTATCTCTTGTTTACTTTTATGTTAAGAGCCATGTTTCCCCTATAGGTTCTTTTTTAAAATTTAAATAACATTTTTGACCTTTGTTATAGATGCATTACATTTTTTTCCCTCTGATGATATCCCTGAGTATGTTGTCAGATACTTTTTTTTAAAGTTAGTTTTTGATGCTTGTTTTGAGGCATGTTTTCTGTTTCTTTCTAGTTTGTTGTTGTTATTATTTTCATCTCTTATAAGGTATTTTTCTTAAGTGTTTGCTGATTTTTGATTATGTGCCCCTATCTGGCAGCTTCTTTGAGTCTGTTAAGTAGTTGCCAATTGGGCGTTTTCAAGCTTCTGTATTTCTCCAACATTTATTCTTTTAAGTTAATGCCTTTAAAAATACTTTTATTATCATTGTAGTGACATTTTGAAAGAGAACAGAACAGAATGCATGTGGTCAATTTATCAGCCTTGAACAGCAGTATATTCACTTGTTTCTAAGCAAGAAAGACTTAAATATCAATGTGCATTTCTATAACCCCAATAATTAGAATGAATAATTACACTAATCAGTGATACTAATTATTACTAGTCTCTTAAACTTCCTTTTTAGGGTCCATAATAATAGTTTAGACATACATTAAAGTATCATTCTAAGCCAGGCATGGTGGTCATACCTGTAATCTCAGTAATTTGGGAGGCTGAGGAGATAGGATCACTTGAAGCCGGGAGTTCAATACCAACCGGTGCAACACACTAAGACTTCTTCTCTCCAAAAACAAAAACAAAAAAAATTAGCCAGGCATAGTGGAGCACACCTGTAGTCCCAACTACTTGAGAGGCCAAAGCAAGAGGATGGTTTGAGCCCAACAGTTTGAAATTACAGTGAGCTATGAATGTGCCACTACACTCCAGCCCACATGACAGAGTGAGACCCTGCGTCACTCAGATGATGTGGATATAGATAGATATAGACATAGATATACCTTTACACTAATGTAACAGGCTCTGTTGGATAGGCCTGAGCTAGAATTATGCTGCAGGTGAAAAAAGGGAGGCAAGCCCATGCCTTCATGTATTATTTTGTAACTGATTTACATGTGGTGTGGAATATTTTCTGGTCAGAAAGTAACTGGACATTTCCATTACTGATATTCAGGAATATACGAGGAAGGCTAATGAAACGTTAGATTTAAAGGAGAAACAACGAACTTGGTATCTATTCAAACTAGACTTAATGCATAACCTGTTGACTCTTCCTCAGGAGTGACCATGCTGATATTCAGCATTAAAGAGGTTCAGAAATTACATATGGTAATTTTAATTTGTACCATTGATGCCAAAGCACAGTCATATTACTGCATAGAAAGAAAAATAAGCCTATTTCTCTAATTCTTGCTTAGAATAACTTCCACAGGAAATGTGCACAGAGAAGCAATCAAATAGAGTGTATTGGTATAAAACAGCCCTGGGTTTGAGACAATTCTCCTAATTGATAACTGTGTGTCACTTTAGATAAGTTATATATATTTGCCAAGATATTTCTTATTGGTCCAGTGAGGATCATATACCTCCATCATAAATGTGCTCTTAAGATAATTTCTGCCATGTAGGATACACTCGGTAAATTTTAGTTACTATTTTTGTTTTGCTGTTTTTATCATTCAAGTGTATTTGGTAAGGCAACGATATACAACTCCACTGAATCAGGAGCCCGTGCTGTGCAGGATTTCCTGGATATATCTTTCAAATATTTGTCAGAGCACAACACTAACCAGCACGTTAAATCTGTGTACAAAAGCCAGCACTATCCCTTCTATTGTGGCAAACCTGCAATAGTCTAGAAATACTCAGGTGAATGTGGTGAAAAAGGACAGCCTGCCCCAGTCCCTCCGTATGTGCCTGGCACCCAGATCTGGATTAAACTTTCCTAGTGCTGACGGCACGTAGGAATCTTGGGGCCCCTCAAGCTAACTGTGAGAAAATTCTCTGTCTACAGTGAGTCAGTGGATTTTTTTTTTTTTTTTTTTTTTATTGTAGTGCCTCTATAATCCTAAAACATTTAAGACAGAACTGGGCTTTAAACAAGCAATGCCATGCTTGTCAAAACAGTTTGAGAGAGTCTATAAAATAAGTTTATGGGAAGAGATGGCACTTTGTGAGAAGGGAGCTAAAGCAAAATAGAAAGTTCCAGAAAAACTTAGAGATCAGAAGTAGCAACTGTTTTCCTGGGCAGATGCCTGCAATTTGGACAAAGACTTGAAAACTAGAATGTAAGTCGTCAGCTTTTCTTGGGCTGTATCAGGGATGGACAAACATTTTCTGTCAAGAAACAGCTATTAAGTATTTTAGGCTATGCAGGCCAAGGGGCAAAATAAAGACTATAATATAGGTAATCTTTAACAAAAGTGAAAACAAGGTCCCCAAACTTTGTATTGACAAAACTCAGAATATAAAAATAATAATTGAATAAAATTTGAAAAAATACAAGTCTGCCAATCAAAAGAATATAATTCTTTCTTGGGGGCAAATAAGATTTTGCTTAATTATGGTTCAAAGTCAGTGTTCCCTATCATCCACTTTATTGTCAGTGTTTATATTACGGACTGAATTGTGTCTCACCAAAATGCCTATATTTAAGCTCTACTGTATTTGGAGATAGGACTTATAAGGAGATAATAAAAGTTAGATGAGTTCCTAAGGATGACACCCTAATTTCAAAGGCTTGCTGTCCTTATAAGAAAGGAATGAGACCCCAGAGATCTCTCTCCCTCTATCCGTGTGAGAGAAATGTCCAGTGAGAACACAGCAAGAAGTAGATAATCAAGAAGCCAGGAAGACAGACCTCCTCATCAGAAATTAACCCTGAAGCACCTTAATCTCAGACTTCCAGACTCCTGAACTGTGAGCAAATAAATTTCTGTTGTTTAAGCACCCAATCCATGATATTTTGTTATGGTAGTCATAGAAAACTAACATAATCTATAAAAATCATTCTTAACTTACTGGCCATACAAAAACAGGTGGCTAGCAGGAGTTTGCCAACCCTAAGCTGAATGATCAAGAAATAAACTACTTCTGGAAAATTCCCTTGAATGCAATCAGGGAAGTAAAATAGCCCATATGGAGCTTATTTGCTCTGGAATCAAAAGCATTGAGGGCTCTAATATTTCTTCAATGAAGTTTTTTTCTGGTCAGTCCATGTATAGAGACTATATTCTCTCCTCTGAACTCAGAGCTCATACTGTCTATCCTCCCCACTAAGAATTTACACAGTCTCCTTTTTACATTTGCATTTCTCTTCATATTGTCATTGAACATTCACAGTATCCTAAACCATCATAATCTTAGCAGTGCCTTAAAAGTATTTGTAAATAAGTTGACTATTAAATCACTAGCTTTAGAGAGTTCAAGACATGGATCTGTTCCTAGGAGGTTCACATTCCTGGTGTTTTAGAGGTAGTTGAGGGCTTTTAAAAATAACATGGACATGCTGTGAATATGTCTCAAGTTACTTTAGTTTTAATTGTATTTAAGAACTATTTAGGTTGAATAAATACATTTAATATTTAATTTTGTCTTTTTTTTTTTTTCCTGTCATCACCACTTCACCCAGAAAGAAAGGAAACTTAGGGAGGACAGTTGATAAGAGGTGGGGAGGGAGTCCCTGGATGGAGGCATGACCCTGGTGTTGGATCTATTTTGACACTATTCAAAATAACAGTGGAAAGGTGCTATGGTTTGAATGTTTGTCCCCTCCACAACTCATGTTAAAATTTAATTGACATTATAATAGTATTAAGAGGTGAAACTTTTGAGAGGTTATGGGGCCATGAGGGCTCCAACCTCATGAGTAGAATTAATACTGTTATAAAAAAGCGAGCTTGGTCCCCTTCTCCCTTTGCCCACACAGCAAGAAGGCCCTTGCCAGATACTGGTGCCTTGATCTGGCATGTCCGAGTCTTTAAAACTGTCAGAAAATAAATGCCTGCTTATTATACATTACTCAGTCTCTCAAGTATTCAATTATAGCAGAATAGAATGAACTGAGGTAGGATTCAGTACCAGAGAAGTGGGTGCTGCTATTATAAGAATCTAAAAATGTGGAAGTGGCTTTGGAACTGGATAATAAGTAGAGGATGAAAAAATTTGGAGAAGCAGGATAGAAAAGCCTGGATTGCTATAAATGGAGCATTAAGGCTAATTCCAGTGAAGGCTCAGAAGAGAAAGACTGCCAAATGTTGGTAGAAAAATGGGTGGGAAAGGCAAGTCTAATGAAGTCTCAGACAGAAATAAGAAACAGGTGTTGAAAACTAGAGAAAAGCCCATCTTTGTTACAAAGTGACAAAGAACTTTGCTGAATTGTGTCCATACCCTAAGTCTTTTTAGAAGGAAGAATTTAAGAGCAACGAGCTAGGACGTTTGTCAGCATCAAAGCATTCTGGCTGCTGTGTGGCTTTTCTAAACTGCGTATAATAAAATGTGAGAAGAGAAAAATGATTTAGGCATTTACAATTAAAAGAGAAGCAGGATGTACAGAGTTGGAAATTTCTGTCTCTGGGAATGTAAAGAATAAAGGTATTTGTTTAGAAAAGAAAGCCAAGGGTGTGACCATGCAACCAACTGATAAGAGGTTAGATGGATAGAAGAAAGCGAAGTGCTATTTATAAAGAAAATGAAAGAATGACCTCCAGTGGCATTTCAGAGATGTTTGAGGCTACCTCTTCAATTATAAGCAAAGAATACAAGAGTCTTGAGGGCAGAGAAGTTTCCAGAGAGGGACCCAGGTTGCTTATTGAACCTAAGCATTTGCATTCCTGAGTCATCTCAAATGTCTGCTCCGTACTTTCTGGTACAGCACTTCTCCACTGCCATAGCTGTAGCTTAAGCAGATCCAGATGTGGCTCCAGCCACATCTCCAGAAGGTACAAACCTTAGTGTCATCCACGTGGTACTAATTCTGCAAGCACATAGAGTGGAGACATGACCATTTCCACCTAGGTTTGGAAGCACCAGCTGTGGAGACATGACTACTTCCACTTAGGTTTAGGTGGAAGTGCTGCAGTGAACTGCTGCGCGGGCAAAAACCCTCTACCAAGCTTGATGGAGCTATGAAGGCTGCTCCCAGCCTCCAGAACTGTAGAACCACCTGCATGCCCTCCTACCACAGGAGAGCTGCAGGCCCAAGATTCCGACCCATGAGTGCTGTTGTGTGGGCTGAGTTCAGCAAAGCCACAGGGGCATAGATGCCTGAGGCCTTGACGGCTCAACACCCACCTTAGCATGCTCAGGAGGTGAGATATGGAGTCAGAGGAGATTATTCTCAGCCTAAGGTTTTAGTGTTGGTTGCTGTTTTGGGTTTGACTTACTTGGAACCTGTTATTCCTTTCTTATTTGCTGTTGCTCCCTTTTGGAAAGAGAATGTCTATTCTATTTCTGTCCCGCCATTGTATTTTTGAAGCGATAACTTATTTGAATACACAGGGTCACAGCTGTGGGCCTGGGTTTTGCTTCAGGATGAATTGTACCTTGAGTTTTATCCATATTTGATTTAGATAAAATTCTAACATAAGCCTTTTTTTTTTTTTTTTGAGATGAGTCTTGCTCTGTCTCCAGGCTGGAGTGCAGTGGCACAATCTCGGCTCACTGCAACCTCTGCCTCCCGGGTTCAAGCAATTCTTCTGCCTCAGCCTTCCGCGTAGCTGGAACTACAGGCACATGCCACCACGCCGGGCTAATTTTTGTATTTTTAGTAGAGACAGGGTTTCACCATGTTGGCCAGGATGGTCTCAAACTCCTGACCTCAGGTGATCCATCCACCTCGGCCTACGAAAGTGATGGATTACAGGCATGAGCCACCGCATCTGGCCTAACATTGGACTTTCTAGTTGAATCCTCTAACTGAGAGTATGATATTATATATTATTATATAATAGACCTAACTATCCTTCACCTTACCATAGTAAAAACATTTATTCTAAATACAAATCCATCTTATGTCATTATAACAAAATATGATATTAAAACAAAATTTCCTTTAAGTCATCAGTCTGATTATTTAAAGAATTTCTCATTACAAGGTGCAAAAGTCTGAGAAGTACTTAATCAGCAGAATTTTTTGAAACATCCTCTGGTTGCATTCTACCTTAGAAAACAATATTTTGAGATTGTGTAACGAAGGGTACTATTCCTCCCACAAATATGTTTTCCCATTTTGCAAATTAACAAAATTATTATCTAGGCACCAAATTATTTAGAATAAAGTCTTTATTTTTCAGCCTCACTCACAATTTTTAATAGTCATTGAATTTAGTGGACAATCGGTTATCAGCAACAGTAATATGTAAAAAAAAAAATCAGTATCTTCATGAGGGACAAGAATAGTAACCTATATAGCCAGAGGATCTTGTGAAAATAGAATTTTAAGGCTTTGGATAGATCTGGATATTAGCATTAAATCTGATTTACAATACTAGGAAGATAAAATAGGGCAACCACTAACAGCTCAAAACTCTTTTTTTATAATTTGGTCCTGCGCACTTCATTAACAACTGATAAATAAGTTGTCTGAAATTCTTTCCGTTGCAAAGAAGCCTCTTCCCAGCCCCTGCAGGAATTTGCCTAAAAGCAGATTAAAGAAAGATGTTCCTGTTCACAGTACTGCATGTCAGATGATGACTAAATGGTCTATACAGCAAGTGAAATATGTGTCTTGATGAAAAACAGGATGTGAAAAATGTCTTTAAGTCAACTGGCAAGTTGCAGGGTAGGGTTTGCAGAAGAAAGAACAAAGAATCAAACCTCAGAGTCCAAGAAGTTATCATCAACGGGAAAGAAGGCTAAAGCACATGAATATGGGTTACACTCAACAAGCTCTTTTTATCATTGGTATGGTTTGGATCTGTGTCCCCACCCAAACTTGTGTCTAATTGTAGTCCCCAGTGTTGGAGAGAGGGTCTGGTAAGAAATGACTGGATCATGGGGTAGCTTTCTCAAGAATGGTTTAGCAACATCCCTTTGGTGCTATTCTGATGACAGTGAGTGAGTCCTCATGAGATCTGGTCATTAAAAGTGTATGGCATTGGTGAGCATCTGGCAAAATGGCCGAATAGGAATAGCTTCAGTCTGCAGCTCCTAGGGAGGCCAACACAGAAGATATCCTGGATGATAACTGCATTTTCAGCTGAGGTACTCAGTTCATCTCAGTGGGACTGGTTAGACAGTGGGTGCAGCCCGACTACAGTGCAATCAAATTAGAACTCAGGATTAAGAAACTCACTCAAAACTGGACAACTACATGGAAATTGAACAACCTGCTCCTGAATGACTAGTGGGTAAGTAATGAAATTAAGGCAGAAATAGTTCTTTGAAACCAATAAGAACAAAAACATAGCATACCAGAATCTCTGGGACACAGTTAAAGCAGTATTAAGAGGGGGAATTTGTAGCACTAAATGGCCACACCCAAGAGTGGGAAAATCTAAAGTCGACACCCTAACATCACAATTAAAATAACCAGAGAAGCAAGAGCAAACAAATTCAAAAGCTAGCAGAAGACAAGAAATAACTAAGATCAGAGCAGAATTAAAGGAGATAGAGACATAAAAACCCTTCAAAAAGTGAAAACATCCAGGAGCTGGTTTTTTGAAAAGATTAACAAAATAGATAGACTGCTAGCCAGATTAATAAAGATAAAAAGAGAAGAATCAAATAGACACAATAAAAGATGATAAAGGGGAGATCACCACTGATCCCACAGAAATACTAACTACCATCAGAGAATACTATAAACATCTCGACGCAAATAAACTAGGAAATCTAGAAGAAATGGATGAATTCCTGTACACATATACCCTTCCAAGACTAAACCAGGGAGAAGTTGAATCCCTGAATAGACCAATAACAGGCTCTGAAATTGAGGCAGTAATTAGTAGCCTACACAACCAAAAAAAGTCCAGGACCAGATGGATTCACAGCCGAATTCTACTAGAGGTACAAAGGGGAGCTGGTACCTTTCGTTCGGAAACTATTCCAAACAATAGAAAAAGAAAGACTTATCCCTAACTCATTTTACAAGGCCAGCATCATCCTGATACAAAAACCTGGCAGAGACACATCAAAAAGAGAAAATTTCAGCCGAATATCCCTGATGAACACTGATGTAAAAATCCTCAATAAAATACTGGCAAACCAAATCCAGCAGCACATCAAAAAGCTTATCCACCAAGATCAAGCTGGCTTCATCTCTGGGATGCAAAACTGGTTCAACACATGCAAATCAATAAATGTAATTCGTCACATAAACAGAACCAATGACAGAAGCCACATGATTATCTCAATAGATGCAGAAAAGGCCTTTGGTAAAATTCAACACCCCTACATGCTAAAAACTCTCAATAAACTAGGTATTGATGGAATGTATCTCAAAATAATAAGAGTTGTTTATGACAAACCCATAGCCAATACCATACTGAATAGGCAAAAGCTGGAAGCATGCCCTTTGAATACTGGCACAAGAGAAGTGTGCCCTCTCTCACCACTCCTATTCAACATAGTACTGAAATTTCTGGCCTGGGAAATTAGGCAAGAGAAAGAAATAAAGGGTATTCAAATAGGAAATGAGAAAGTCTAATTATCTCTGTTTGCAGATGACATGATTGTATATTTAGAAAACCCAATCATATCAGACTCAAAATTCCTTAAGCTAATAAGCAACTTCAGCAAAGTCTCAGTATATAAAATCAATGTGCAAAAATCAGAAGCATTCCTATATACCAATAATAGACAAACAGAGAGCCAAATCATAAGTAGACTCCCATTCACAATTACTGCAAAGAAAATAAAATACCTAGGAATACAACTTACAAAGGATGTGAAGGACTTCTTCAAGGAGAAGTACAAACCACTGTTCAAGGAAATAAGAGAGGATGCAAAGAAATGGAAAAAAATTCCATGCTCGTGGATAGAAAGAATCAATATCGTGAAAATGGCCATACTGCCCAAAGTAATTCATAGATTCAATGCTATTCCCGTCAAGTTACCATTGACTTTCTTCAAAGCAACTAGAAAAAACTACTTTAAATTTCATACAGAACTAAAAAGAGCCCATATAGCCAAGACAATCCTAAGCAAAAGGAACAAAGCTGGAGGCATCACACTACCTGACTTCAAACTATACCACATGGCTACAGTAATGAAAATAGCATGGTACTGGTACCAAAACAGGTATATAGACCAATGGAACAGAACAGAGGCCTCAGAAATAATACCACATATCTACAACCATCTGATCTTCCACAAACCTGACAAAAACAACAAAGGGGAATCAATTCCATATTTAATAAATGGTGTTGAGAAAACTGGCTAGCCATATGCAGAAAACTGAAACTGGATCCCTTCCTTATACCTTATACAAAAATTAACTCAAGATGGATTAAGGACTTAAACATAAAACCTAAAACCATAGAAACCCTAGAAGAAAACGTAGGTAATAACATTCAGGACATAGGCATGGTCAAAGGCTTCATGACTAAAACACCAAAAACAATTGCAACAAAAGCCAAAATAGACAAATGGGATCTAATTAAACTGAAGAATTTCTGCTCAGCAAAAGAAAAGAAATTATCATCAGAGCAAATAGGGCACCTACTGAGTGGGAGAAAATGTTTGCAATCTATCCATATGACAAAGGTCTAACATCCAGAATCTACAAAGGACTTAAACAAATTTACAAAAAAACAAACAAGCAACCCCATCAAAAAGTGGATGAAGCTTAGGAACAGACACTTCTCAAAAGAAGACATTTATGCGGCCAACAAATATATGGAAACATGCTCATCATTACTGGTCATTAGAGAAATGCAAATCAAAACCACAATGAGGTACTATCTCACACCAGTTAGAATGGTGATCACTAAAAACTCAGGAAACAACAGATGTTGGAGAGGATGTGGAGAAATAGGAAGGCTTTTACATTGTTGGTGGGAATGCAAATTAGTTCAACCATTGTGGAAGACAGTGTGGCGATTCCTCAAGGATCTAAAACCAGAAATACCATTTGACCCAGCAATCCCATTACTGGGTATATACTCAAAGGATTATTAATCATTCTATCATAAAGACACATATGTTTATTGCGGCATTATTCACAATAGCAAAGACTTGGAACCAACCCAAATTCCCCTCAATGATAGACTGGATAAGGAAAATGTGGCACATATACACCATGGAATACTATGCACCCATGAAAAAGAATGAGTTCATGTCCTTTGCAGGGGGACACAGATGAGGCTGGAAACCATCATTCTCAGCAAACTAACACAGGAACAATGAAACCAAACACTGCATGTTCTCACTCAGAAAGTGGGAGTTGAACAATGAGAACATATGGACACAGGGAGGGGAACATCACACACTGGGGCCTGTCGTGAGGTGGGGGGCAAGGGGAGGGATAGCATTGGGAGAAATACCTAATGCATGTGGGGCTTAAAACCTAGGTGATGGGTTGATGGGTACAGTGAACCACCATAGCACATGTATACCTATATAACAAACCTGCACATTCTGGACATGTGTCCCAGAACTTGATGTATAATAGTAATTTTTAAAAAGTGTATGGCATCCCCCCCACTCTCTCTCTTGCTCATACTCCCACAATGTGATATGTCTTGCTCCTCCTTTACCTTCTGCCATGATTGGAAACTTCCTGAGGCCTCTTCAGAAGCAGAAGCCACTATGATTCCTGTACAACCTACACAACCATGAGCCAATTAAATGCTTTTCTTTATAAATTACCTTGTGTCAGGCATTTCTTTATAGTTATGCAAGAGTATACTAATCAAATAATCACTGTGCCAAAAGACTATTCATTAGAGCATCATTAACAGAGTTTAATGTATTTGATTTAGAGTCTGGTATGATCAGTTAAGATCTGGAATCTGAATTCTAAGAATCAGCTGAAGCTACAATCTCTACAAATGTCATCAATTATTTCTGTGTAGAGGAATAATTGCAGGTGGGAAGTAAGTATTGGTTCAACAACTGTGAGGATCCCAGAGGAAAAAAAGTAGTGGCAAACACAGTTTTGTAATTGTTTTATTCTTGGTAATCCTCATTCATTAGATCTAATAATTCAGCATAGTAAATCATTTTGATGGTTAAAAATTATCTCAAATAATAACTCAATTTCAAATAGTTAAACTAGAATTGTTAAATCTAAGAATATTATCATTTGTTTTAAAGTCTAACTTCATAATGTTCTATTTTAATTAGAAATCTGCATGACACACCTAAGAAAAAAATATAATGCATTCACGAAAACTATGTAAACATATAAGTAATGGTGAAAGTTACAACAGAATTATAGCAAGAAAGTTTTCATAAAAGCCACCTGGAAATGTATTCATTTATGTATTTATTTATTCGGTTAGAGCTTCCGTTTTACTATTCAATAGTGAGTTTTCACAGATTTTGGCTCATAAAATAGTGAACTTCTCTTAACATAAATAAGCTACTGAAACACAACAAGCCACAACAAGTTTTTAAAAATCAAAATTATATCAAGAATCCTCTCAGACCACAATGCAATAAAAGTAGAAATTAATGACAATGGGAACTTTGGAAATTCCACATTGTAAAATATGGAAATTACAATATATGGGTCAAGAAAAAAATTAAAAAGGAAATCATAAAATTTCTTGGAACAAATGAAAATCAGAACACAAGATACTAAAGTATTTAAGATATAGTGAAAACAGTGTTAAGATTGAAGTTTATAGCAATAAATGCCTACATCAGAAGAGTGGAAAGGCCTTAAATAAACACTCCAATGATGCACCTCAAGGGACTAGAAAAGCAAGAAAAAAGCAAACAGAAAATTAGTAGAAAAGAAGAAAAGATTGGAGCAGAAAAAGCAAAATAGAGACAAAAAATACAAAGCATTAACAAAATAAAAAGTTTTTTGAAACGATAAATTGATAAATCACTGGCTAGACTAACAAAGAATAAAACAGAGAAGACCCAAATAAACAAGATTAGAAACAAAAAAGCATATATTACAAATGATATCAAAGAGAAACAAAAGATCACTAGAGGATATTAAGAATAACTATATACTAATACACTAGAAAGCAAGAAAAAAATGAATAAATTTCTGGACACACAAAATCTACCAAACTTGAATCAGGGAGAAATCAAAATCCTGACTGTACCAACAGCAAACAATGCGATTGAATCAGTAATAAAAAGTCTGCCAACAAAAGTGCCCAGGACCAGATGACATCACTGCTGAATTTTACCAAATGTACAAAGAACTAATATCATTTTTCCTCAAACTATTGCAAAAATTGAAAAGGAGGGAATTCTCCCAAATACTATGAGGCCAGCATTGCCCTGATACCAAAACCAGACAAAGTTGCAACAAAAAAAGAAAGCTACAGATTAATATCTCTGACAAACATTGACACAAAAATCTTCAGCAAAATACTAGCAAATAGGATCCAGGAGCCTATCAAAAGGATGATACACCATAATCAAGTGTGATTCATCCCAAATACGGAAGGATGGTTCAACACACACAAATTAACAAACGTGATACATCACATCAACAGAATGAAGAGCAAAAAACATGATCATCTCAATAGACATAGAAAAAGCATTTGATATATTTCAACACCCTTTCTTGATAAAAACTCTCAACAAACTAGGCATAGAAGGAATATTCTTCAACATAATAATGTCCATCTATGAAAACCCCACCATTAACATACTGAATGAGAAAAACTTGAAAGCCTTTTCTCAAAGAACTGGAATAAAATGAGGATGCCAACTTTCACCTCCTGTTCAACATATTACTGAGAGTCCTGGTCAGAACAGTCAGGCAAAAGAAATAAATAAAAGGCATCTAAATTGGAAAAAAAGCAGTGAATATTTTTGCTTCAGATGATATGATCTTGTAGCTAGAAAAACTTAAAAGACTTCACCAAAATCTTTTAGGTTTGACAAGTAAGTTTAATAAAGTCCCAGGATACAAAATCAACACCATAAATCAGTAGCATTTCTATACACCAATAATAAGCTAGCTGAGAAGAAATCAAGAAGGCAATCTCATTTACAATAGCTACAAAAGCAGTTAAAAAGTCTAGGAATACATTTAACGAAAGATGTGGAAGACCTCTACAAAGAACATTATAAAACACTGAAGAAGGAAATTGAAGAGGGCATAGAAAAATGGAAAGACATCCCATGTTCATGAATCAGAAGAATTAATATTGTTAAAATGACCATACCATGCAGAACAATCTAATGATTCAATGCAAACTCTGTCAAAATACCAATGTTATATTTTATTGAAATAGAAAAAAAAATCATTCTAAAATATGTGTGAAAACGGTAAAAGAGCCTGAATAGCCAAAGCAGTCCTGAGTAAAAATAGCAAACTTGAAGTCATCATACAACCGAATTCCATAATATATTACAAAACTGTAGTACCCAAACGGCGTGGTATTGGCACAAAAAAAAAAAAAAAGGACACGTAGACTAATGGAAAGAAATGGACAACATAGAAATAAATCCACATATTTACAGGCAACTGAGTTTTGACAAATGTGTCAAAAACATACATTGGGAGAAATAATCAACATATGTTTGGAGAAATAATCCTTCTTCAATAAATGGTGCTGGGAAAATTGAATATTCATATGTAGATGAATCAAACTGGACCCCTATCTGCCACAATATACAAATTTCAACTCAAGATGGGTTAAAGACTCAAATGTAAGTTTATTTATACTCAAATGTATAACACTGATAGAAGAAAACATAGAAGACACACTTCAGTTCATTGGTCTGGGCAAAGATTTTAGAGCTAAGACCTCAAAAACACAGATAACAAAAACAAAAATATAAAAATAGGACTATATTAAACTAAAAATTACCTGCACAGCGAAGGAAATAATCCACACAATAAAGAGACATCTATTGAAAGGGAGAAAATATTTGCAAACTATTTGTCCAATAATGAACTAATATCCAGAGTATACAAGGAACTAAATTGACTCAAAAATAAAATACAAAAAATCCCATTAAAAACCGAGTAAATAACCCCAATAGATATTTATCCAAAGACATTCAAATGGCCAACAGATATATGGAAAAAATGCTCAATACCACTAATCATTAGGGAAATGCAAATCAGAACCACAATGAGTTATCATCTCACTCTATTATTTTATTTTGTTAGAATGAGTATTATGAAAAAGAAAAACTAGTAGATACTGGTGAGGATATAGATAAAAAAGAACTCATATACTCTTGGTAGAAATTTAAGTTAGTACAGCTATTATGAAAAACAGTATAAAGATTTCTTTTAAAAAACAAAAAATAAAACTACTATAAAATCCATCAGTCCCACTACTGGGTATTTATCCAAATAAAAGAAAAACAGTACATCAAAGGAATATCTGCACCCTTGTGTATATTGCAGCATTCTTCACAATAGCCAAGATATGGAATCAACCTAAGTGTCCATCAGTGGATAAATAGATAACGAAAGTGTGATATATATATGCACACAATAAAATACTATTCAGCCATTTAAAAAGAATAAAACCATGCTATTTTCAGGAATATTTTAAATGAAATAAGCCAGGAATAGATAGAAAAATATTGCATGCTTTCATTCATCTGTGAAAGCTAAATATTTGTGCTTATGGAGGTAGACAGTGGAATAAGAGATGCCAGAATCTGGGGAAAGTGCATGTGTGGTGCAAGAGAAAATGAGCAGAGATTGTTTAATGGGTCCAGACATAGAGTTATATAGAAGACATAAGTTCCGATGTTCTGTAGCAGATTAGAGTGACTGTAGTTGACTATGTATTATATATTTCAAAATAGTTAGAAGAGATGATTTGATATATTCTTCCCAAAACATAAAAATGACAAATACTCAAGGTAATGGATACCCTAAATACCCTGACTTGATCATTATACATTCTATGCACATAACAAAATATCACATGTACCCTATGAAAAGGATAAATATGATGTTTTAATTTTAAAAAATTAAAATTAATGAAACCTTAGAATGT
Source organism: Mandrillus leucophaeus (assembly GCF_000951045.1). NCBI lineage: Eukaryota > Metazoa > Chordata > Mammalia > Primates > Cercopithecidae > Mandrillus > Mandrillus leucophaeus. Next base: position 2,656,564 of record NW_012102399.1, read on the forward strand.
GGTTGCACCCAGGTTCTGTCTGTGCAGAACATACATGCATGTATGCATTTATGTATATATGAGTGCATATATGTATAATAATTGGATATATGTACATCTAGATGGATACACTCACATGCATACATACATCAACATGGGCAGTATCAGTATTAATTCATGGTTTTCAATATTGTAGATAAAATAAATATAAAAAATAAAAAATTTATTATAGATACATAAAAGTTGTATATTTTCTTCTATAATATTAAAAACCAAAGGTTTACACTGACACCTTCAGTTCTGATCTATGTGGTTCATTTTTGTTTTCTCCCTTTACATATTTGGTTTTCTTGGCTTTAACAGTAAACTTGTGGGTGTCATTGAGAGGCTAGGGCCCCTGGGTGGCCCTTGCTGGTACAGAGGACCACTGTGTGGTCTCCTACACCCTAAGCTGGAACCAAAAAAATCAGACTCCAATTATTTTTAATATTTTTTATTTGATTAATCTCCTCTGCATGTAAACAATCTCCTATCCACTCCACTGCTACCTACTTTGGGTGCTTTCTTCATCCCTCATTAGCTCTCACATGATTTGCAGTATAACTACTGCATTTGCACCTCAAGCAGGTGTTCCTTTTTATCACTTAGGCTTTGACACACCACACTAGGCAAAACCTTAACATGGTTATTTTTGAATGGATAGCCTTCCTAACTTGCTTGAATGTTGACAACCACCTTCAACCTTTGAGAATACTTGTGTTGCTCAGCCCTACCAGATATATCTTGGATTGCTTTATTCAAGAAGAATGGAAAAAAAGTAAAGAGTTAAAGAAGCAAAGAGGAAAGAAAAAAATGGACAAAGTAAAGAAAGGAGGGACTAAAGGAAGGAGTGTTTAAAATTATATATTGTATTGTTTGTCAAAAACTTGACTTTTATATATATAATATACTTGACATTATTTTATTTTAGAACTAATGTACTCAAGGCTCTGAAAAAAAGTTCCTTAGGGAAAAATCAACTTACAAGAACAAGAGATGCTAAAAGACAGAGACTAATATCTAATAGAACATTTTAATAGTAAAGAATAATAATACTTATACCTGTGAGAATCATTATCTATTTTCCCCTGGAGAAAATTCACCCTCAAAATATAAAAATAATCATACTCCCCAGAAGGAAGTGTTTTGAGAAGTTCCAAAAGCAACCTTGTACACATTAGTGAGACATTTTCTTCCAATTGCTGAAGCAAATTCCTTCCCTGCTCCTGATCTGTAATTCACAAACTTGGAGATGTCCCTGTGATTTAGAGGATAACGACAACAAAAGAAAAATATAATTAGGAGGTCATTATATAACTATTTAAGTTACATAAAATGCAGATTAAAAAATCCCTAAAACTCTTTCTTTTGTAACATTAGGAATTATTTTCAATTCATCATAGTTATTATTGTCTGAATCCTCAGCTACATGGTTCTTGTTATGAAATATTGGAAAACTATTTGGGAATTAATCCAATGAGAATTAAGAGCTCTGAGGCAGTTACTGCATTTTAGGAGCAATGGACTTGTCGGAGGACCGGGAAGAAACATGGGAAACAGAGCAAGTCAAAGTTTGCTGATACGGAATTTATGTCGATTGGACCAGGGCCCTCATCATTAGTGTTTTTGCCTTTCTGGTAGGAGAGCTGCCCCCTATTGTCATTAATTGCACTACCATTGTGTTCATTTTTAATAAAAATTTAGTCCTTCAGTCAATTTCATAATTCACACTTATTGGTCACTAAGTTTAACTTATCTCCCAAGTATTTCCTGGAAACTTTCAAAAGCAAATAAAACACTCATATAGAACAGGAGAGAAAAGCTTTGGATTATGGTTTTGAAAATTCTGCTGCATACATAATTACCTTTTTTTCTTATAATTTATCTTATTCGTAAGATTCTTTTTTTTTTTTTTTATTGTCTTTGAAATTTAATAGTTTTACCAGTATAATTTTTAGGGTTAAATACTTCAGATAATTTTGCCCAGGTTCCCAGTGGGCCCTGTCAATATATTGATTCATGCCCTTTATATCTGAAAATTTTTAAAAATACAATTATAAATATTAGGTTTGTACCAATGTGTTGTTTTAGTTTTTAGAGGCTCCAATTATGCAAATATTATTCCTTCTTTGTCTTTTATTTCTACCATGTTCTTTCTGCCCCTTTTCTTTTCTTTAATTTTTGCATTCTCAGTTGTTACCTTCCCTGTCCTAAATTATTATTGTAAAGTTTTAAAAAATTATATATATTTAAAGTGTTCAAAATTATGCTTTGCTATACATAACAAAATAGTTACTATAGTCAAGCAAGTTAACATATGCAGCATTTCACATAGTTACCCTTTTTGTACGTGTGATAAAAGCACAGAGTAGATAAAAATCTACTGTCTTGGCAGATTTCCAATTTTATTTAGTTATATCTTGGGCATAATGTATTTCTTTTTTATTTTTGAGATTTTTTTTCAGTGTTATTTATTTATTTATTGAACTCAATCCATCTTCTTTTATTTCTCTCTCTCTCTCTCTTTTTCTGACTTTTTCTGCTCTTACTTTTTAAATTTATAATTCAAGGGTTTTTGGTTTTGACTTGTTTTGTTTTCATATCCCTAAATGTTAGATTGGGGACATTTAATTCAATTTGAAGTGTCATCTTACAGATGTTTTCTCCTACATGTTTTTCTTTTCTTTTTGTGGGTGATAGAGAGTTTTATCAGTTAAAGTGTGTTAAATTTTGTTTTGTTATTTTTGTAATAATTCTGTATAGATTTACTGAGTTTTCTTTGGTTCATTGTTGTATATTTTGGATGTTTTACAGAATTTCTAGTGCAATGGTACCCTCTTTTGTCAATAGATCAAATCCCTTTAAAATAGATAATCTTGTAGAGGGTTTTATTATTTCTTTTTTGTTTGCTGGGAAGAGGTTTTGTGTCTCTGATGTTTGGTTCTCTTTTGTCTGATAAGACCCTAAATACTTCCCTTTCCTAGTTTTCTCTTTTATTACATGTCCCAAAGTATCCCTTTATCTTTTCTTTTTCCCTAAGCTTTTCTTGGCCTGTCTTTGCTTACCACAAAAGCTTGCAGTGTTGCATCATGTGAGAGATTGTTCCCTGGAATTTGATGTTTTTCTTTTTTTTTTATTTATAGCTATTCTGGAGTTTGGTTATTCCTTGTCAAGTCATGCTTAAAGCAATTTTTTGTATAGTTTTTTGCTGTTGTTGTTTTATGGTGTTGTTTTGTTTTGTTTCGCCTTATAGCTTCTAGTTGTTTGGTGGGATATATCAAAAGACACAGTATAGACAGTCATCACCTTCTTCAACTACCTAAAAGTTTCTTATCTTTTAAGTTTTTGTTTTTGTAGTTGGGCTGTGTCCCTTAACCCATATTATTTGGACTGAATTATGTGAACTGAGCAAGTAAGTTATCTTATCACTTGCTACAGTAATCAAATGCACACATTATGATAACTATAATAAAATTTGCGTTGTTTAATCCACTACAACCAATAAAGTAAAACTTGAAAACAAAAACAATGCCCAGTCCTGAAGTGAGAGAGTTCCGTTTCATCAAACACAAGGTAGATGTGCTGGGCAATGAAGGAGAGCATTTTATATTACAAAATTATACCCCTGCTCTACCTGTTAGGTAGTTTCAGACAAAGTTCAGTCTTAAGAATGACAACCGGGTAGTTTTTGCTAGTAATGAATTAAGTTTGAATACATTAAAACATTTAAATGAAGCAGCACTATATTACCCAAAATGAGGTAGGTGTAGGTCATTAAAGCATAAATTATTACCCCATTTTAAAAATTGCTAGTTTCTTGTGTTCTGGCAAGAAAACAGTGAACCATTTTAGAGACTTGGCAAAGCCAAGTGTGTTTTAGCACAGTTTCAAGATAAAAACAACTTGTAGTGTCAATAGCTGAGGCAAAGAAGTTAATGAGATGTAGTTTAGTACCAATATACTCTATTTTCCATGCAACTGGAAAAAAAAATGTAGTGAGACGTTAGATTCTACATTTCACCTTACCAGTGACAAATTATAGTGATTATTGGAAATATTTTTTATTTAAATAATAACCTTCTATTTTATAATTCGTTCTCAGTTGTACCTCTCTTCTTTTTCTACTATCTTCATCAAGAAAAACAAGCATTGTTCTCTTTTCTTCCAAATACCTACAACATGCTAATGCTATTTGGAAATTGCATCATTATTGTTACTGCAGAAGCACAAAGGCCTTTCACATGCATGGCCTTTCACATGCATGGCCTCAGGGATGATCTTCAACCCATACCCCAGCACCAACCACACCCCCTTTTTTTTCCTTCACTTTGCCAAAGGGACTACTTTTTCTTTATTTCTGCATTAGTTTTAACAACCAAACACTCTACTTTATGGGAATTTTTCCTTCCCAAAACTTGAAGTGAAATAAGGATACTGTCTTTCTCTTCCATTCTTTCTCTTGTTTGTTACCACTAAAAATACATATCATAATCTATTTTATTGCTAACCACTATAAGGAAAAAAGACTTCACAAAATTAAATTCAAACAAGTTACCAAACTTACACATTTTCTATTTATTGATATCTGGAAAATAAATAATATTTCTTTTTAAAGTTCAAACTTAAAGCTACAACATAATTTTTCCTGGCTCAGTTTTTATTCTTGAGATAGGGCTCATCATATAAATCAACACACCTTGTATTATTGCCTGTAATGATACATTGTTTGAAATTTTCCTCTAAAATACTCTGCCAATCAGAAGATACCCAGAAGTCTAGGTAACAATTCTTCTTTTATTCAAATGAACAATTTGCTTGTCATTAAGGTAAAGACAAGGCCAAGAATTTTTCTTCTGGATATCTTATTAAAATGCATTGCTTCTCTGAGTATTGACTTTGTTAATTTTTTTCTTGTCCTTTTTTAAAAAATAATTTATTTTAGAGTAGTTTTAAATTTACAGCAAAATTGAGTAGGAAGTACAGAGTTCCCCTGTACCCCTGACCCCGCATATGTGCAATCCTTACCCACTATCAATATCCCAAAGCAGAGTGATACAGTTGTTACAACTGATGAACACACAACGATACCTCATTATCAACCAAAGTTCTTAGTTTACATTAAGGTTGAGTCTTGATGTTGTACATTCTATGAGTTTTAACATGATAATCACATGTGTCTACCAGTATAGTATGATACAGAATACTTTCACTGGCCTAAAACTCTCTGTGCTCTGCCTATCCACCCCTCCCTCCCTGAAAACTCTAGAAACCACTGAGCCTTTTAGTGTTTCCATAGTTTTGCCTTTTCCAGAATGTCATATATAGTATTTGGAATCATACAGTATTTAACATTTTCAGATTAGTTTCGTTCACTTAAAAATATGTATTTAAGTTTCCCATATCTTTTCATGTCTTGACAGTTCATTGTTTCTTTTGATTATCCCTATTTAATAACTTGACTATTTTATTCTTTAACATGAGTGGGGTGCAAACCTTTTGAAATAAAAGGACCTAATTTTGAAAACTGGTTTATTCTGTTTTTTATTGTCTAGTATTCTTGAAAAGAAGGAATAAAAAAGGGACACATATACATAATTTGTATTCAAGGAAATTATATTTAAGCATTTACAAAAATAAATCAATTATCCATTGCTGACTCAAATCATTTATTAGCATTGAGTTGTCAGACACCAGAAGGCTACATATCCTTTCCAAAAGATATGTAACTTTCAAAATATCAGTGGTTATTAATCCATTGGCCAGAATGCCTAGAATATTTCCTGATGCTCCGTGTATAAAGATTGAAATGCCTGGAGGAAAGTAACTTTAAACCTTAGTAATATTTTAATAAATAACTCGATGAAAATGGTCACATGGAAAGGAACATTCTTTCTTCTTCTGTATTCATATCTTGGAGGTGATGCATTTTTTCTATCATTTTGTCCATTTCCCCAGACCAGGGATGGAAGATAGAAATCCCACCTTCTATCCCAGTCGGTGACAAGGGCTTGTGTCCTGCTTTATCCTGGCCAGTCTACTCACCAGATCTACCACGAGAAAATGCTCTTCTCCTTTGTCTGCCTCTTCTCATATGCTTTCTGTGTTCTGTATCTCAGGCTTTGCCTTATTCTCTTCTCTTGGATTAGAGAATTCTCTGAAGGTTTTTCATATAATGTAGTGAAATAATATGATCTAAAATAAATATCAATACAAATACAAAGAATATTATAAATTGTGTAGGGTACAATTAAAGAGAAGTTGGTCTTGTGAAGAAACTCATAGAGGGCATAAGTAATGTGTGAAATACATTCACAGAAATTTGAGTGTGTGTGTTGCATGTAATTAAGAAGAGCTTCACAGCATGACTTTTGAATTGTACATATATGCAATGCCACAATAAAACCTACTTTGTCCTCAATCGTTATAGCAGACAAACATTAGGACACCAATGAAGTATCCTTATGAATTTCCTAAATCACAAGGAACATTAGATCTTCTTTCACTCCATATGTAATTTTTCAATAGTTAACCTCATTTGCCTCTGAGGTAGTTAAGACTAAGCAAATAATTCTGAGATCTTGCAAGAAAGTATTAAAGTTGACAAAGACTGTATGCAATTTCACAAGCTATTCTTTCTCACAGAGAAAGCTGAGTGTGCAGTACTTGAAGAATCAGGAAACAAAGACACCTGGTTACAATTTATCACCATTTTCTTTGGCTAGGCTGACCTCCTTGTCTTGTGATCTTTTATTGCTCTTGACTTCCCTCATTAAATCCTTCAAATACATTACTGTATTATGTTTTCAAAGTTCACGAGGGTTCAGTAAACCCAGGATTTTAAAACACTATAGTTTATAGATCAGAAGCTTTGTTTTTCCACAGATCCCTGAATTAAGTCTCAACAGCTATCCCACGTGAGTTTAGATATGCTAACCTATTCCGTCTCCTATCATCTATTATTATGTTATAAGGATTCAAGGGAAAGCATGTCAAGAATTGTTTCTATTTAGTGAAACCCCTGTGGCCCATTGCCCTTGCTTTAAAAAAAAAAAAGCCATCAGAAAAGGAGACTTTCACATCTAAAATTGTCCTAGTTGGTTGACCAGAAAATCTGGCCTCAAGCTACACTTACCCACAAACTGTTTGAAGCTTTCTTCCTAAGCCCAACAGCCCCAGAGATTCTGAAGAAATGAATAGAATCATTCAAATATATCTTTATGTATAATAGTATTAAAAAATAAACTTTTCTTTCAATGTTTATCTATTTGACCTCCTATGATGTCATTTTTAGTAACTATGATTATGTGTACTCTCATAATTACCTGAAGAAAATCCATTCTCTTCTGTGTTAAAGATAAGTCATTAAATTCAGCCAAGAAAAGTATTCCGGGAAAGAGATCCATGTATCCAACAATTTACTGAACCTCCACTTTCTGATCCCATAGTCACTTAAAACTCAATATTTCAAAAATTGAACTTACCTGCCAGGTGTGGTAGTTCTTGCTAGTAATCCCAGCACTTTGAGGGACAGAGGTAGGAGGATTGCTGAAGGTTAGGAGTTCAAGACTATGTTGGGCAATGTAGCAAGACTGCATCTTTACAAAATATTTCAAAGTTAGCTGGACATGGTGGCACACGCCTGTAGTCCTAGTTCCTCAAGAGGCTGAGGTGGGAGGATTGCTTGAGTCCAGGAGTTCAAAGCATCATAGCACTTCAGGCTGGGTGACAGAGTGAGACTCTATCTCTGAAAATAAATAAATAATTTTTTGAAAGAAAAACAAAATGAACTTACCATCCTTTTCTATCTCTCTCAGTTTCTGCCTTATTTTTCTTCTATTGTTTTTGGCACTGATATGATTGTTCTAACTATTCCTGAAATTCACCTAAACAAAAACTCTGACCTTCAACCTAGACTCCTCTATAATGTCCACATTCATCTACTGCTAAATTGTGTCAATTTTGCCTCCCAAATATGTGTTGAATCTCTCCACTTCTCTCACAAATATCACTTCCTTTGAACATGCTACCGTAATATTTCAATGTCTTAATTGTTTCCTGCTTTAAGTTTTATACGTTTTCTAATCCATTATTCACATTACAGCCACATAATCTTATAACCATGATAATGTCACTTCAGTAATTAAAAGCCTACAAACATTCCTGACTTCTCTCAGGACAAATGCAGGGTATTTTTCAAGGTCCTGAATGACTTTGCCACCAAGCAATCTATCCACATAATAAAACAAGACTTGTACACTGTGCATTTATATAAATAAAGCAAAAATTATTACTTTTTAGTATGGTGCTGTTTGGTTCCTTAAATGCTTCTTAAATTTTTTAATGTTAATATTTTATAACCAGGAATTATTAATCCTAATAATAGGCATGTCTATCAAAAAGGACAACACACTATTGCCCAATAATAAATAAAGTAATATCAAATTTACTGAAAAGAAGATGTGACATTTTAAATATACACTTAAATATTGTTAGGGTACAGAGAACAAGACCCAAAAATATAGTGCTTTGACAAGCTGCATGCTTTGAATCAAAGGAAATTGAAAGACCTCAGAAATAAGCCTTAGAACCAAGGTCTCTCTCTGACTCCCCTTCTTCTTACTATCTCTCTGATCCTTTTTTTTCCCCCCAAAGCACCAGGAAGGACTTTCTCTGAAGTTTTCTTATCTGATTAAGGGAAGTTCCTACAGAAGAAATGCAATTGTCTTAAAACTCCTTCATGAAGTAACCAGAAAAGCTTAACCACTGGAGAAGAGAGGAGACTAAAGTTGTTAGAATACCCAGATAGACATTTCATATATTCTTCTAAGGGTAGCTCCAAGAGATTACCTGGAGACTGTCTCTCCACAATAAGACAACCTCTGTTCACAGTGAAGTTCAGCCCCTCACCTTCTCACCACCTCCTCACTGACCCAGAGGCCAGAGGAACTTTGTCCCAGACCAGTATTCTTTGGGCTTATTCAATTCCCTCTAAGAATCATTCACAACCCCTCAAATTGCCTACAATTTGTGAAAAAAAATGTATAATCCCATAAAATTTAACACCTGGCTCTTCTTTGAGTCTCATATTTTATATGGCTCCTATGCTTATGCACGTTAATGCGTTTGTATGCCTTTTTCTCCTATTAATCTCTCTCGTCAGTCATTTCAGTGAAATGACAGAGAGGACAGAAGGAAAGCTTTCATCCCACTCATAAAATATCTAATAGGTAATAGCTAAAATTTTTTTAAAAAGCATATTAGTGAAAATAAGGAAACACTGATTAAAATAGATAACGAAGATTTAACAAGTACAAAAGAAAATACAGATGAATCGCTCTTTAACTTGGGTATGGGTAAAGACATTCTAATGTAAAGTCCAGAGTCAATAAGAAAGATTGACTATATAAATTTGCCTTTAAAAATTGGCATAACATAAAATACCATAAACAAAATAAGGATACAGTCAACAAACTGAGAGATAATGTTTGCAGTTCATTCAAACATTCAAATACATAAAGAACTAGACTTTATGTATTGACTAGAGTCATTCAAATACATAAAGAACTATAAAAAATTGTGAGAAAATTGCAAAAGCCTGTAAGTATAAGAGATAAAAAGAGATTTCTTAAACAAAAGATGGAAATACTGTCCTTAAACATATGAAAGTGTATAATGTTACGCATAGAGTAAAGCAATTTAAAACAATTTAAAATATCACTGATACACTACTTTTCACCTACCAAATTGGCAAAATATAATTTTGAAATGTAAAACAACATAACTATTAGTAGGACTGGGAAAATGGCACTCTCATGTGGTGGAAAATAGGCATTTCTCAGATGGTACAAAATTTATGCCATAAATTCAGATAAAGCTTTAAAGATGAGATTACTGAATTGATAAGTAAACACATGCCTTTTTGGTAAATTTTGCATAACCTTATGCAGGAGAATTTGGCAAAATTTACCAAAAAATGCATATGTGTTTACTTATCAGTTCAGTAATCTCATTTTCAAAGCTTTATCCAAAGATACACCTCCAGTAACACTAAAATATAAATAATATGTTCAAGAATATTCACTGCAGTGTTACTTGTTTCAAAATACTGGACACAACAAAAATGCCGCTATGTAGAGAAGTGATTGAATAAAACTATAGTACATCTATCTGATAGAGCACTATGCAGATGTAAAAGTGAATAAGGAAGATTTCTAAGAACAGATTTGAAGTGATTTCCAGCATATATATAGCATATTGTTAAGTGAAAAAGGCTAAGTGCAGAAGAGTATCTTTAATATATTACTTATTGTGTAAAAAAGAATTGAAAATAAAATGCACATACATTTACTATTTGGCCACAAAGAGACACAGAAAGGATACACCGGATAATAATGAGATGGGTTACCTTCAGAGAGTGGGTGGAAATGTAAAAGGTAGAGGAAATAGAAAGGGAAAGGACAATTCTCTGAACATACCTTTTTGCACATATCCTACCTTCAGAACCATGTTAATGCTTCATATATTCAAAAAAAAAGTCAATAAAATCCACAAAATACTAAAACTGAATGCTAACAGAGCATATTAATGCAACGGTCTCTCAAACAAATAACATTACACATCGAAAGGGGATGGTTAGTATCAAAACTAAGTCATTCTTAACACACTAATTAGACTATATGTTCTCAAGCTAAAGACAAAAGAAAAAGTTGAAAAAGAAAACCTCTAAAACCACTAAAGATAGGACAAAATACAATGAAAACTCTCCTTTTTGTACAAAAGCACTAGTAAGTTGTTCTAAAATCACTTTGTGTACATTCTAAGACTGAAGACATAAGTAAAATCTTTGTTGAAATGGGAGACAGCTTTCTCCATCAGAGAAGGAATAAGTAATTACGGAAATTAACAAAAGAGAGTGAACCCTGTGGGTTTGGACTGGCTTTGGCAACATCAATGTAGTAATTGTTTCTGTATTGTAAAAATACGTATGAGCAATAGCACCTCAGTAGCAATGAGCACTCATACAACCTGGAGTTTTGTTCTAAATGCCTGTCCTCTTAAATGAACCAGGAGTTCTTGGAGAAATGGCTGATTCCAGAGCTGGGGTGGGGAAATTACAAGATAATCCTGAAATTATTTTTAGTCAAAATATAAGAAAATACTCAAAGAAGGATGGTAAAATGTCAAAAGGGCCCAGAGTCATTGTAAATTGGATATCAAAATAAATAAGGATAGCAACAGGTTATAACTCATTCAATAATAATAAGATTCCACAAGTTGACTAATAACAAAAATAAATACTTAATAGGTAATAATATAAATTACTTCTTTTCAGTAACATGCTACTACTAAATGTACAATAATGATGGAATTTGAAACCATCATTTACCGACTGCCATTATAATAATTGATTCAGTCAAAATTTAGTAATGGATGCTTAAAACGAGTAAAGTCAAGAGTAAGGGGATATTTATAATATCTCAGCATGCCTCATCATAAGAAAATTAATCATTATAAAATATAAACTAGCAACTTTGCAATGGAGAAATCTGATAGAAACCACCTCAACAAAATTATTAAATTAACATTTCCACTAATGACACGAATCCACAGCAAATGCCCCCAATTATCTTGTAGTGAGAATGCAGCATCAATTCTACATTTTTTTCAACTTTTATTGTAGATTCAGAAGGTACATATTCATATTTATTACCTGGGTATATTGCATGATGATGAAGTTTGGGGTGCAAATTATCCCATCACAAAGTTAACTGAACATAGTACCTGATGGTTAGTTCTTTAATCTTTATCTTCTCCTTCCTCCCTCTGGTGGTCCCTAGTGTCTACTGTTGCCATCTTTATGTCCATGAGTAACCCAGTATTTAGCTCCCACTTATAGGTGAGAACATGCAGTGCTTTGTTTTCAGTTCCTGCATTAATTCACTTAGGATAGTAGCCTCCACAGTGCATCCATGTTGCTGCAAAGGACAAAATTTTATTGTTTTTTGTGTCTATGTAGTATTCCATGGTGTATATATATCACATTTTCTCTATCCAGTCCACCATTGATGGACACGTAGGTTGATTCTCTGTCTTTGCTATTGTGAATAGTGCTGCAGTGAACATGCGAGTGCATGTGTCTTTTTGGTAGAAGGATTTGTTTTCTTTGGATATATACCCTGTAATGGGATTGCTAGGTCAAATGGTAGTTCTATTCTAAGTTCTTTGAAAAATTGCCAAACTGCTTTCCACAGTTGCTGAACTAATTTACATTCCCATCAAGAGTGTATAAGTATTCTATTTCCCCCACATCCTTACCAACATTTTTTTTTCACATTTTATAATAGCCATTCTGACTTATGTGAGATAGTATCTCCTTGTGGTTTTGATTTGCACTTATGTAATAATTAGTGATGTAGAGTATTTTTTATAGGATGTTTTGGCTCCTTATATGCCTCCTTTGGAGAAATGTCCATGTCTCTGGCAGTTTTTTAAATGGGGTTATTTCCTTTTTAGTGTTTAATTGTTTTAGTTCCTTATAGATTCTGGATACCACACCTTTGTTGGATACATACTTGATGAATATTTTCTCCCATTCTCTAGGTTGTCAGTTTACTCTGTTCATAATTTCTTTTGCTGTGCAGAGTTTTTAGTTTAATTAAGTACCATTTGTCAATTTTTGTTTTTGTTGCAATTGCTTTTGAGGACTTAGTCATACATTCTTTCCAAAGGACAATTCCCAGAATGGAGTTTACTAGGTTTTCTTCTCAAAGTCTTATAGTTAGAGGCCTTATATTTAAGTCTTTAATCCATTTTGAGTTGATTTTTGTATTGGTGAAAAGTAATGGTCGTATTTTATTCTTTTGCATGTTGCTAGCCAGCTATTCCAGGGATATTTTTCAAATAGGTAGTCCTTTTGACATTGCTTGTTTTTTGTTGACTGTTGAAGATCAGATGACTATAGGTGTGCAACTTTATTTCTGGATTTGCTATTTGGTTCTGTTGATCCATATGTCTGTCTTTGTACAGGTATCATGCTATTTTGGTCACTACAGCTTTATAGTATAGTTTGAAGACAGGTAATGTGATGTCTTTGGCTTTGTTCTTTTGGCTTATATTGCTTTGGGTCCTTGGGCTACTTTTTGGTTTGATATAAATTTTAGAATATTTTTTTCTACTTCTCTGAAAAATGATGTTGACACTTTGAAAGGAATAGCACTGAATCTGTAGATTACTTTGGGCAGTATTCTCATTTTAGTGAGATTCATTCTTCTAATCCATGAGCGTGAAATATTTTTTCATTTGTATGTGTCTCTATTATTTCACACAGCAGCATTTGGTAGTTTTCCTTGTGGAGACCTTTAACCTCCTTTATCAGATGTATTCCTAGGTACTACATACATATTTTTAGCTGTTGTAATTATAATTGTGTTCTTGAGTTGGCCCTCAGCTTGAACATTGTTGGTGTATAGAAATGCTACTGATTTTGTATCCTGAAACTTTACTGAAGTTTGTTTGTCAGTTCCAGGAACTTTTGGAAGAGTCGCTAGAGTTTTCCAGGTATAGAATCATATTGTCTATGAACAGAGATAGTTTGACTTTTTTTCCTATTTAGACGTCTTTTATTTCTTTCTCTTGCTTGATTGCTCTGGCTAGCACTTCCAGTACTATGTTGAATAGAGTGGAATAGTGGACCTCCTTGTCTTGTTCCAGTTCTCAAGGGGAATGTTTTCAGTTTTTGCCCATATAGCATGATGTTAGCTGTGAGTTTGTCATAAATGACTCTTACTATTTTGAGGTAAGTTTCTTCAATGACTACTTTCTTCAGGAAAAGAAGAAAGGATTTTTATCATGTAGCCCTGTCTAATTTTATCAGCAGCTTTTTCTGCATCTATTGAAATAATCATATGGTTTTGTTTTTAATTCTGTGAATTAAACGTGTTGAATCACATTTGTTGATTTGCCTATTTTGGACCACCTTGCATTCCACGAATGAATCCACTTGATCATGGTGAATTAAATTTTTGATGTGTTTTCATATTTGGTTTACTAGTATTTTGTTGAGGAGTTTTGCATTTATGTTAGTAGGGGACATTGGCCTGCAGGTTTTGTTGTTGCTGTTGTTATTGTGTCTTTACCAGGTTTTGGTAAACAGTGATGCTGGCTTTGTAGACTGAGTTAGGGAGGAGACCCTCTTCCTCAAGTTTTTGGAACAGTTTCAGTAGGATTTGTGCTAGCTCCTTTTTGTACATCTTGTAGAATTTGGCTGAGTCCATCTGGTCTGGGGTTCTTTTTGGTTGCTAGGTTTTTTATTATTGACTCAATTTTATTACTGATTCAACTTAATCTTGGTCTGTTCCAGGTTTCAATTTTTTCCTGACTCAATCTTGAGAGATTGCGTGTTTCCAGGAATTCTTCTATTTCCTCCACGTTTTCTAGTTTGTGTGCATGGAAGTGTTTGTAATAGTCTCTGAGGGTCTTTTGTATCTCCGGGGGTTTGGTTTTAACGTCACCTTTGCCATTTCTAATTGTGCTTGTTTGGATCTCCCTTTTTTTCTTAATCGAGCTAGCCATCTAAAAATCTTGTTTTTCCTTTCAAAAAAAAGCAACTGTTCATTTCATTGATTCTTTCTGTGGATTTTGGGGTCTCAATTTTTTTCAATTCCACTCTGATTTTAGTTATATTTTTTTCCTGCTGGTCATGGAGTTGTTGTTCTTGTTGTTCTAGTTCATCTAGATGTGATGTTAGATTGTTAATTTGGGATCTTTCTAACTTTTTGAGGTTGGTATATATACACACAATAAATGTTTGCAATATATATACTATATATAGTATATATCTTATATACTATATAATACTAAGATATACTGTATATATCTTATATAAGATAAGAGGGGATACCTGCACCAAGATCTCTGCATGGGAAGGGTGGGGCAAGTCAGGCTGCTGATTCAGGTGAACATGTGTTCTGAATGCTTGGAGGTCTGTCTGGGCATGGATGGAGAGGGCCCTCTGCACCAAGAACTCGCAAAGGAGGAGTGGGGCAACCTAGTCCGTCGAACCAGGCAAGTGGCTGCTCTCAATGCCTGGGTGTGTTGCAGAGAATGCTCCACTGCACCTTAATCTATGCCCATGAAGAGTAGTGTGGCTCAGGCTACTGAACCAGGCATGCGTGCTCACGAATGGATGCCATGAATGCCTGGCAATCTGCCTGGGCATAGAGCAGAGAGAGTCTCACTGTACTATGATTGAGAGGTGATAATGTGGTAGCAGCCCTCACTCACTCTCAGTGCCTCCTTGGCTTTTGCATCCACTCTGGCTGTGCTCAAGGAGCCCTTCAGCCCACTGCTGTGCTGTGGGGGTCCCTCTTTAGGGCTGGCTGAGGCAAGAGCTGGCTCCCTCTGTTACAGGGAGGTGTGGAGGGAGAGGCATGGGTGGGAGCTGGGGCTGCCCATGGCACTCACGGGCCTGTGTGGGTTCCAGGTGGGAATGGGCTTGGCAGGCCCCACACTTGGCGTGGCTGGCCGGCACCTGCTGGGCTTGATCGGGGACAAGATCCCTCTGGGCTGCTGGAGTACCTGGGCTAGGTGCTGCAAAGTCTGTGGCGAGTGTCATTGAGAGGTGAAGCCAGCTGGGCTTCTTGGTCAAGTTTTCTGTCTAGCTCAAGGATTGTAAATGCCCCAATCAGCATTCTGTGTCTAGCTAAAGGTTTGTAAATGCACCAGTCAGCCCTCTGTGAAAACGGATCAATCAGCTCTCTGTAAAATGGACCAATCAGCAGAATGTGGGTTGGGCCAGATAAGGGAATAAAAGCAGGCCACCCAAGTCAGCAGCTCAATCTGCTCAAATCCCCTTCCATGCTGTGGAAGCTTTGTTCTTTTGTTCTTCACAATAAAGTTTGCTGCTGCTCACTCTTTGGGTCCACACTACCTTTATGAGCCATAGCACTCACTGCGAATGTCTGCAGCTTCACTCCTGAAGTCAGTGAGACTACAAACCCACCAGAAGGAAGAAACTCCAGACATATCTGAATATCTGAAGGAACAAACTCCGGACACACTATCTTTAAGAACTTTAACACTCACCACAATGGTCCGTGGCTTCATTCTTGAAGTCAACGAGACCAAGAACACACCAATTATGGACACATTTTGGTGATCCGGATGGGACTATTGCCTGTTGACAGGTGGTGAGACTATCATCAAATGGTGAGACCATCACCTATCGGTGAGACCATTGCCTATCACCAAGCGTTGAGTACTATTGGACCTCTTTCACTTGCTATTCTGTCCTATTTTTCCTTAGAATTCAGGGGCTAAATACCGGGCACTTGTTGGCCAGCTAAAAGCAACTAGCGCAGCTGCTGAACTAAAGACACGGGTGTCAGACTTTATGGAAAAGGGCTCTCTAACAACTGCCGACTCTTTGGAGTTGGGATCATTGGCTTGCCTGGAACCAGCTTCCACTTTTCCTGTACTTCTGGGCTGAGCTGAGGGTCAACAGAGAGGAGAGCCATTCAGCTCTGGGGTCCTGACAACAAATTGGTTCACCTTGTGGCCATGAGCGGAACTCTCAAAAGCATATCACCCAAGTGAGACTCGCCCATCCATCCTATCTATCCCGACCCTTGCCCCCTGGGTCCTAATGCCTGCCGGACAAACTTCCTCTCGCCTCTCTTCTCCACAGCTAGCCCCACTTCTCAAAACCACTCTCTGTCTCTGGTGCTTTTCTAGTTTCCCCTATAAGAATGATTTCTAGTATAAACTTCAGGACTCTGTTACCTTCTTTAGGCACCTGGGCTCACCAATCAGAAAGACATAAGTTTTGCCCAAAGCCCCATTGTAGGGGGGACTATCTGGAATTTCAGGATCCCTCCTCAGACAAGCAGGCCTAACAAAAGCTATTTCTGAGGCTAGGATATGAGGAGCCTCAGAAATTTTATCCTTCTTATTCATATAAGTGAGGACAAAAGTCATCACTCTTCCAACTCTAGATATTCCTTACCTCCCTCAGGGTATGACCCTCCACTTCATTTTGGGGGCATAACATCTTTATAGGACATGGATAAGGTCCCAATACTAATAGGAGAATGCTTAAGACTCTAACAGGGTTTTGAGAATGCGTCAGTAATGGCCATTAAATCCGGTTTTTCTCAGTCCTCTTTGTGATCTAGGTGGACAGGCAAGGGTGCAGGTTTGCGAGAATGCATCAGTAAGGGCCACTAAATCCAACCTTCCCCAGTCCTCCTTGTGCTCTGGGAGTAAAACTAGTGTTTCTGCTGCTGCATCAGTAAGTGCAACTATTGAGATCAGCAGGGTCCAGGGACCATTGTGTGTTCTTGGGCAGGGGTTGTTTCTGCTGCTGCATCAGTGAGTGCAACTATTCCTATCAGCAGGGTCCAGGGACCATTGCAGGTTCTTGGGCAGGGGGAGAAACAAAACAAACCAAAACCATGGGCAGTTTTGTCTTTCAGATGGGAAACACTCAGGCATCAACAGGCTCACCCTTGAAATGCATCCTAAGCCATTGGGACCAATCTGACCCACAAAAGAGGTGGATCATTTTTTTCTGCACTATGACTTGGCCCCAATGTTCTCTCTCTGATGGGGAAAAATGGCCACCTGAGGGAAGTATAAATTACAATGCTATCCTGCAGCTTGACCTTTTCTGTAAGAGGGAAGGCAAATGGAGTGAAATATCTTATTTATGTCCCAGCTTTCTTTTCATTGAAGAATACACAACTCTGCAAAGCTTACAACTTACATCCCACAGGAGGGCCTCTCAGCTTACCCCCATATCCTAGCCTCCCTATAGCTCCCCTTCCTATTAATGATAATCCTCCTCTAATCTCCCCTGCCCAGAAGGAAATAAGCAAAGAAATCTCCAAAAGACCACAAAACCCCTTGGGCTATCGGTTATGTCCCCTTCAAGCTGTAGGGGGAGGGGAATTTGGCCCAACCCGGGTACATGTTCCCTTCTCCCTGTTTGATTTAAAGCAGATGGAGGCAGACCTGGGAAAGTTTTCAGATGATCCTAATAGGTACATAGATGTCCTACAGGGTCTGGGGCAAACTTTCAATCTCACTTGGAGAGATGTCATGCTATTGTTAGATCAAACCTTGGCCTTTAATGAAAAGAATGTGGCTTTAGCTGAAGCCCAAGAGTTTGGAGATCCCTGCTATCTTAGTCAAGTAAATGATAAAATAACAGTTGAAGAAAGGGACAAATTCCCTATTGGCCAGCAAGCCGTTCCCAGTATGGATCCCCACTGGGATCTCAATTCTGATCATAGGGACTGGAGTTGCAAACATCTGTTGACCTGTGTTCTAGAAGGACTAAGTAGAATTAGGAAAAAGCCCATGAATTATTCAATGATGTCCACCATAACTCAGGGAAAGGAAGAAAATCCTTCTGACTTCCTCGAGCAGCTACGGGAGGCCTTAAGAACATATGCTCCCCTGTCACCCGAATCACTTGAGGGTCAATTGATTCTAAAAGATAAGTTTATTACCCAATAAGCCACAGATATCAGGAGAAAGCTCCAAAAGCAAGCCCTGGGCCCTGAACAAAATCTGGAGGCATTATTAAAACTGGTGACCTCTGTGTTCTATAATAGGGACCACGAGGAACAGGTCCAAAAGGAAAAGCAAGATCAGAGAAAGGCCACAGCCTTAGTCATGGCCCTCAGACAGACCAACCTTAGTGGTTCAGGAAGGACAGAAAACGGAGCAGGCCAGTCACACGGTAGGGCTTGTTACCAGTGTGGTTTATAAGGACACTTTAAAAAAGATTGTCCAGTGAGAAACAAGCCGCCCCCTCGTCCACGTCCTCTATGCTGAGGCAATCAGCAGAAGATGTACTGCCCCAGAGGACAAAGGTTCTCTGGGTCAGAAGTCCCAACCAGATGATCCACAACAGGACTGAGGGTGCCCGGGGCAAATGCCAGCTCATGTCATCACCCTCACTGAGCCCCGGGTACGCTTAACCATTGAGGGCCAGGAAATTGACTTCCTCCTGGATTCTGACGCAGCCTTCACAGTGTTAATCTCCGGTACTGGAAAACTGTCCTCAAGGTCCGTTATCATCTGAGGAATCCTGGGACAGTCTGTAACCAGGTATTTCTCCCACCTCCTCACATGTAACTTGGAGACTTTGCTCTTTTCACATGTCTTTCTTGTTATGCCTGAAAGTTCCATGCCTTTATTAGGGAGGGATATGTTAGCCAAAGCTGGAGTTATTATCTACACGAATATGGGGGAAAGTTACCCATTTGTTGTCCCCTACCTGAGGAGGGAATCAACCCTGAAGTCTGGGCACTGGAAGGACAACTTGGAAGGGCAAAAAATGCCTGCCCAGTCCAAGTCAGGCTAAAAGACCCCACCACTTTTCCTTATCAAAGGCAATATCCCTTAAGGCCTGAAGCTCATAAAGGATTACAGGATATTGTTAAACATTTAAAAGCTTAAGACTTGATAAGGAAATGCAGCAGTCCCTGCAACACCCCAATTCTAGGATTACAAAAACCGAATGATCAGTGGAGACTAGTGCAAGATCTTAGACTCATCAATGAGGCAGTAATTCCTCTACATCCAGTTGTACCAAACCCCTAGACCTTGCTTTCTCAAATATCAGAGGAAGCAGAATGGTTCACAGTTCTGGACCTCAAGGATGCCTTCTTCTATACTCCCCTACACTCTGACTCCTAGTTTCTCTTTGCCTTTGAGGATCCCACAGACCACACGTCCCAACTTACGTGGACGGTCTTGCCCCAAGGGTTTAGGGATAGCCCTCACCTGTTTGGTCAGGCACTGGCCCAAGATTTAGGCCACTTCCCAAGTCCAGGCACTCTGGTCCTTCAGTATGCAGATGATTTACTTTTGGCTACCAGTTTGGAAGCCCCGTGCCAGCAGGCTACTCTAGATCTCTTGAACTTTCTAACTAATCAAGAGTACAAGTTGTCTAGGTAGAAGGCCCAGCTTTGCCTACAGCAGGTTAAATATCTAAGCCTAATCTTAGCCAGAGGGACCAGGGCCCTCAGCAAGGAACGTATACAGCCTATACTGGCTTATCTTCACCCTAAGACTTTAAAACATCTATGGGGGTTCCTTGGAATCACCAGCCTTTGCCAACTATGGATCCCTGGATACAGCAAGATAGCCAAGCCCCTCTATACTCTAATTAAGGAAACCCAGAGGGCAAATACTCATCTAGTAGAATGGGAACCAGGGGCAGAAACAGCCTTCAAAACCTTAAATCAGGCCCTAGTCCTTCAGACAGGACAAAACTTCTGTTTATATGTCACAGAGAGCAGGAACAGCTCTTGGAGTCCTTACTCACACTCGTAGGACAACCCCACAACCAGTGGCATACCTAAGTAAGGAAATTGATGCAATAGCAAAAGGCTGGCCTCACTGTTTATGGGTAGTTGCAGCGGAGGCCATCTTAGTGTCAGAGACTATCAAAATAATACAAGGAAAGGATCTCACTGTCTGGACTACTCATGATGTAAATGACATACTGGGTGCCAAAGGAAGTTTATGGCTATTGGACAACTGCCTACTTAGATACCAGGTGCTCTTTGAGGGACTGGTGCTTCATATACGTAGGTGCATGGCCCTTAACCCTGCCACTTTTCTCCCAGAGGATGGGGAACCAATCAAGCATGACTGCCAACAAATTATAGTCCAGACTTATGCCACCTGCGATGATCTCTTAGAAGTCCCCTTAGCTAATCCTGACTTTAACCTATATACCGATGGAAGTTCATTTGTGGAGAATGGAAAATGAAGGGCAGGTTATGCCATAGTTAGTGATGTAACCATTCTTGAAAGTAGCCTCTTTCCCCAGGGACCAGTGCCCAGTTAGCAGAACTAGTGGCACTTACCCGAGTCTTAGAACTGGGAAAGTGAAAAAGAATAAATGTGTATATAGATAACAAGTATGCTTATCTAATCCTACCTGCCCATGCTGCAATATAAAAAGAGAGGGAGTTCCTAACCTCTCAGGGAACCCCCAATAAATACCACAAGGAAACTGTGGAATTACTACATGCAGTGCAAAAATCAAAGGAGGTGGCAGTCTTACACTGCCAAAGCCATCAAGAAGGGAAAGGAGAGGGGAGAACAGCAGCATAAGCGACTGGCAGGGGCAGGGAAAGACCAGCAAGAAGGAAAGAGAGAAAGTGACAGAAAGAGAAAGAGAGGGAGAGGAAGAAACAGAGAGACAAAGAGAAGGAGACAGAGAGAGGAAGAGACAGAGAGACAGAAAGTCAAAGAGGGAGTCAGAGAGAGAGAGAGAGAGAGAAGTAGTAAAGAAAAAACAGTGTACCCTATTCCTTTAAAAGCCAGGGTAAATTTCTGTCTACCCAGACAAGGCATACTCTTCTTATGTAGAACTTCAACTGATATCTGCCTCGTAGACAGGTCACAAGAAATAATGAAATCTATCCTTACTCTACAATCCCAAATAGACTCTTTAGCAGCAGTGACTCTCCAAAGCTGCTGAGGCCTACACCTCATCACTGCAGAGAAAGGAGGACTTGGTACCTTCCTGGGGGAAGAGTGTTGTTTTTACACTAACCAGTCAGGGATAGTATGAGATGCCACCCGGCGTTTACAGGAAAAGGCTTCTGAAATCAGACAACGCTTTTCAAACTCTTATACCAACCTCTGGAGTTGGGCAACATGGCTTCTCCCCTTTCTAGGTCCCATGGCAGCCATTTTGCTGTTACTCACCTTTGGACCCTGTATTTTTAAACTTCTTGTCAAATTTCTTCCTCTAGAATTGAGGCCTTCAAGCTACAGATGGTCTTACAAATGGAACCCCAAATGAGATCAACTAACAACTTCTACCGAGGACCCCTGGACCAACCCACTGGCCCTTCCACTGGCCCAAAGAGTTCCCCTCTGGGGGATACTACAACTGCAGGGCCCCTTCATCGTCCCTATCCAGCAGGAAGTAGCTAGAGCGGTCATTGGCCAAATTCCCAACAGCAGTTGTGGTGTCCTCTTTAGAGGGGGGATTGAGAGGTGACAACCTGGTAGCAGCCCTTGCTTGCTCTTGGTGACTCCTTAGCCTCAGCATCTGCTCTGGCTGTGCTCAAGGAGCCCTTCAGCCTGCCACTGCACTATGGGGGCCCCTCTTTGGGGATAGCTGAGGCCAGAGCCAGCTCCCTCTGCTCACGGGGAGGTGTGGAGGGAGAAAGTTATTGAAATGTATAAACAGAAATGCAATTATAAATAATTTCAAGAAATTTATATGTAAGTAGGTATAACATTTTTACTCACATTCATTATTTATAGGATGTTTGGACTATAGGGAAAAGGGCCTACTGGGCTTGATCGGGGAACTGATTGCATTTTATACAAAAAAACGAAAACCTTGGTAAATTAAGTGCGTAAGTTCACAAAACTGGGGAATGGCAGAATTGTGTTGGTATTTCTACAACATATTGCCAGACACTGCTGCCAAAATAATCTTGCAAATGCATTGCTTTGGTCACATCACTTCCATCTTCAAATCCTTCAAAAATGGCACTTCTTTGCTTATAAAATTCAAATTATTCACATACATTTCAAATATACTTTATCTGCACATACATATAAACCATGATATCTCTCATCTATCCTCTTTTACTTACTGTTTTTTGCTGCTTGATATGTCCAAATACTTAAAAATAATTTTGTTTATGTTAATGTTACTTTAAATATTTTTCTCTTTAAAAAAAATTGTCTTTGCTTTTCACTAAGTGATTTCTTAAAATTTTATGATTCCTGAATGTTTACATAAGAGAAGAAAGAAAGGACTCTAATATATTTATTGAATGCCAGTTATAGACAGCACAACAAACATATTGACTTAACCACTTGCCTAAGTTAAAGTACAAATATTTCATAAGCTAGGAATTAAAGATACTCTGATGAATTCTACTTTATATCATTTTCTTAATTCCTGCAAACTATTTGACCATCATTTTATTGCTGAACTTTTTTGCAATTTTATTTTTGATAAATGAACTAAGTAGTAGATGACTATGCTTTTACTGTCTCCCACATGAATCCACTAATATTTTATTTTACACTTTATTTTAGAAACAGAGTCTCACTGTCACTCAGGCTGGAGTAAAGTGGTGTGATCATAGTTCACTGCAGTCTTGAACTTCTGGGCTCAAGTGACCCTTCCACCTCATCTTCCTGAGTAGCTGGGACTACACATCAAACCCTGTGCCCATCTAATTTTTAATTTTTTATTGTAGAGAGTGTGTCTTGCTATGTTATCCATGACGGCCTCAAACTCCTGGGCACCAGCAATCCTCTGCCTTGACCTCCCGCAGCATTGGGATTATAGGCATGAGCCACCATGCCTATAATTGTTATTTATTTTTTAAAGCTAAACTCTTATAGGGAATTATTTTAGTTGTTTTCTCTCAGGGGGTTAAATGTCTCCTACCAACTCTGACAGAAGGTTATAAACTTGTTATTGTACTAAGTCACGGAAGTTAATATCAGTGAAAGAACAAAAATTTCTACCATTTACAATCAACATACTGCAAAAGAAAGAACAAGTTAAAACAAAAAAAAATGTAGAAAGAGCTTAATCCTTTAAACAGAAGTCTATCCTTTTCCTAGAAGAATTGTCCACCATACATTAAAATATCCAATAATCAGTCATGCATGGTGGTTCACACCTGTAATCCCAGTACTTTGGAAGGCGGAGGAAGGCAGGTCAAGATCACTTGGAGGTCAAGAGTTTGAGATCAACCTGGCTCACAGGGCAAAACCCCGTCTCTACTAAAAATACAAAAATTAGCTGGGCATGGTGGTGCCCCTGTAATCCCAGCTACTCAGGAGGCTGAGGCATGAGAATCGCTTGAGCCCACAAGGCAGAGTTTGCAGTGAGCCAAGATTGTGCCACTGCATTCCAGCCTAGGTGCAAAGTGAGACGCTCAAAAAAAAAAAAAAAAAAAAATCAAAGAGTTAAATTTTTAAGCAATTGTGATACATGTACATAAATGCAAAGACAATAAAACCATAGCCCAATATTTTATTTTATCATATTATATGACATTTAATTGCTTTCTTGATATGTTTCTCAGTTTGAGGCTCTCTATTCTATACCAGATTCAAAGAATAATTTGAATCTCATTTGTTAAAATATTGTATTTATTGGTGATCAAAAGCCCACCTATACTAGTGTACTAGTTACCCAGGCAGCTATTAAAAAACACCACAGACTGGGTGGCTTAAACAAAAAAATATATATATTGTATCACTATTACAGAAGCTAGAAATTCCAAATCAAGACAACAGCAGGTCTGGTTTCTCCTGAAGCTTGCTCCTTGGTTTACAGATGACCATCTTGTAGCTGTGTCCGCATATAGTCTTTTCTCTGTGCTCACGCGTCCCTGATGTCTCTTTGTGTGTCCAAATGTTCTCTTCTTAAAAAGACTCCAGTCAGATTAAATCAGGACCCCCCCCCCCAGTGGCTTCATTTTAACTTAATCACCAATTTAAAGACCCTATATAAAAATACAGTCACATTCTGAGGTCCTAGAGACTGGAACTTCAACATCTGAATTTGAGGGAGACATAATTCAACTTAAAATAACTGGGAACACCACTACCATTAAAATATTAACCTATCTAGGACTTTTACTTTCTCTGAGATTAGTTGTTTCAAAGTGATGTTAAGACTGAAAAATTCACAAACTTATACAGGTTATCTATGACTCTGAGGCAAGAATATTAGTTTCTACAAGAACTATTATATTCTTAGTTATGAAACAATTATTGCCAAATCCTTTGATATTAAGAAACTAATTCAAGCTTTTCTTGTTTTTATTTTTTAAGATTCTCTTATCCACTTTGATTTGGTGAACTTCCAACCCTAGCAATGGCATCAATGTGGCAGAGATTGGTGCAAAGCTTTTCTCTTCTGATATGGTTTGGATCTGTGTCTCCACCCAATCTCATGTTGAATTGTAATCCACAGTGTTTTAGATGGGGCCTAGTGAAAGGTAATTACATCATGGGGGTGGAATTCTCATGAGCGGTTTAGCACCATCTTCTCTTGGTACTATCCTCGCATTAGTGAGTGAGTTCTTGTGACATCTGGTTGTTTAAAAGTGAATCTCATCTCCTCCTTCCTTGTTCTCTCTGTCTTGCTCCTGCTCCCATCCTGTAAGACAGCTCCCACTTTGTCTTCTGCTGTTACGTATAAGCTCCCTGGAGGCTCCCCAGCAGCAGATGCCAGCATGCTTCCTCTACTGCCTACAGAACCATAAGCCAATTAAACCTCTTTTCTTATAAATTACTCCTTCTCAGGGATTTCTTTATAGCAATGTGAGAACAGCCTAATACTGAAAATTAGTATCAAAAAGTGGGGGCATTGCTATGAAGACACCTGAAAATATGGAATCAGTTTTGGAATTGGGTAACAGGCAGAAGTTGGAAGAGTGTGGAAGGCTCAGAAGAAGACAGGAAGCTGAGGAAAAGTTTAGAAGTTCCTGGAGACTGGTTAAATGATTGTGACCAAAATACTGATAGTGATATGGACAGTGAAGTTCAGACTGAGGAGATCTCAGATAGAAATGAGAATTTATTGGGAATTGGAGCAAAGGTTACTTTGAGAAGTATGCCTTAGAGAAGAAGTTGGCTGCATTGTGCCCGAGCCCTGATGATCTGCGGAATTTGAACTTGAGAAAGATGATTTAGGGTATCTGTTGGAAGAAATTTTTAGCAGCAAAGTTTTCAAGATGTGTCCTGGTTGCTTCTAAAAGCATATTCTCATATATGTAAGCAAATAAATGACCTAAAGTTTGAACTTATATTTAAAGGGGAAGCAGAGCACAACAGTTTGGAAAATTTGCAGTCTGGTCATGTGGTAGAAAAGAAAAACCCACTTTCAGGGGAAGAATGGTAGAAGCAGGTTGCAGAAATTTTCATGAGTAAAAGCAGCCAATGCTAATAGGAAGACAATGGGCAAAGGCCTCAAATACATTTCAGAGACCCTCATGACAGACCTTCTCATTGCAGGCCCAGAGTCCTAGGAAGGAAGAAAGGTTTCATAAGCAAGGCCCAGAGCCCCACTGTCCTGTGCAGCCTTAGGACACTGTTCCCTTCATTCCAGCTGCTCCAGCTCCAGTCATAGCTGAAAGGGTCTCAGGTACAGCTTGGGCTGCTGCTTCAGAGGGTGCAAGCCATAAGCCTTGGCAGCTTTCATGTAGTGTTAAACCTGCCAGTACACAGAAGGCAAGAGTTGAGGCTTGGGAGCCTCCACCTAGATATCAGAGGATGTATGGAAAAGCCTGGATGTCCCAGCAGATGCCTGCTGCAGGGGCAGAGCCCTCATGGATAACCTCTACTATGGCAGTGCAGAGGGGATATGTGGGATTGGAGCCCCCACACACAGTCCCCACTAGGGCATCACCTAGTGGAGTTGTGAGAAGAGGGTCACCATCCTCCAGACCCCAGAAAGGTAGATCCACCAGCAGTTTGCATCCTGTGTCTACAAATGCCACAGGCACTCAACGTCAGCCCATAAGGAAGGCCATGGCATTTGAACCTTATAAAGCCACAGAGGAGGAGCTTCCCAAGTCCTTGGGAGCCTATCCCTATATCAGTGTGCCCTGGATGTGGAACATAGAGTCAAAAAAGGTTATTTTGGAGCTTTAATGTTTAATGACTGCCCTGATGGATTTTGAACTTGCATGGGGCCTCTGGACTCTTTTATTGGCTGATTTATCTCTTTTGGGATAGGGGTATTTACCCAAAGCCTATACCTCCATTGTATCTTGGAAAATACTGATTTGGTTTTTATTTTCCAGGCTCATAGCAGAAGGGACCAGCCTTCTCTCAGATGAGACTTTGGACTTTTGAGTTAATATTGGAATGAGTTAAGACTTTGGAGACTATTGGGAAGTCATGACTGTGTTTTACAATGTGAGAAGGACGTGAGATTTGGGGTGCATGGTTTGGATCTGTGCTCCCACCAAATCTCATGTCAAATTGTAATCTCCAGTGTTAGAGGTGGGGCCTGGTGGGAGGTGACTGGATGATAAGGGTGAATTCTTTATGAATGCTTCAGCACCATTTCCCCTTGGTACTATTCTCATGATAGTGAGTGAGTCCCCTTGAAATCTGTTTGCTTAAAAGTGTGTAGCACCTCCCACCTTATTCTCTGTCCCTCTCTTGCTCCTAGTCCCACTATGTAAGATGACCTGCTTCCACTTTGCCTTCTACTATAAATATAAGTTCTCTGAGGCTTCCCCAGAAGCAGATGCCACCATGCTTCCTGTACAACCTGAAGGACTGTGAGCCCATTCAGTCTCTTACAAATTACGTAGTCTCAGGTATTTCTTTATAGCAATGGAGGAACAGCTTAATATACCTTCATATCCTTCTCATATTGTCAATCTGGCAGGGAAAACTTAAAAGAATGTTTAGTACAGAGAAAAATGAAATAATTTTTAAAATAAAGTTGTATTCTTAGTGATGCTTCATCTTTGCATGTAGAATTAAAAAAAAAAAAAACTTTTGACAGTTAATATAATGCCCACTTTTTAAACATAGATAAAAGATGTATGCAAGAATCTATTTCCCAAAGGTTTTTGTTTGGGGCTGTTTGGGGACATTTTTATTCATCTTGAATGTGTAGTGGGTTCTTGGTTGCAGGCAATAGATAGCAACTCTGGAAATTTTCAGCAAATAAATTATTCATTTCACAGAATTGAGGCTGAGAACTTGGCTCAGAAACAAAGCACAGTTTATGAATTGCTGATACTAGTAATTATGCAGCCAATTTTCTGCAGCTATAGGCTTTACCAATACTCCTGTTCCTGCCAAAACTGTTCTGGCACCACAAAAGTTCCTACAATAGTCTTACTTCCACTGTCCCTGCCTGGAGACCACATGTTCAATATTTCAAGTTTCTGGCAGATATATCTTAGTGATGCAGCTTTGGACAACTACTAACAAGATGAAGAAGGATGTAGTTCCTTTATGATCCATAGTGGAAGCCAGCACTGGAAGTCACCATTTTACCAGGAGGCCACATGGTTGATGAGTAATTCCACACAAGGAACATACTCTAGGGAGGCAAATTTTATGATGAGAAGCGTGGATATGGGGAGGCTTAACGTTTGTTAAAATGCCTAATAAGTTCTCCTTATGGGTCTAGGGACATGAAAGGGAAACTCTCTAAGTTCAATGAATTTCAAACCAAAATTTTGGGGAAAATTCCAAATCTTAATTTACAGAAAATAAAAGGGTTATGTGTTGTTGGCATTTCAAAAGAGTAATTTTTGATGATTTCTGGAAATTAAGTTTTACCTCAAGTAGTAAGTAGATTCTAGATGTAGCATAGTTGTCTTAGTCTATTCAGGCTGCCATAACGAAATACCATAAAGTGGGCGGCTTTTGAAAAACAGACATTTATTTCTCAGTTCTGAATGCTGGGAGCTTCAAGATCAAGGCACTGGCAAATTTGGAGTTCGGTGGCAAATGGCACCTTCCCTTCCCTTCCCTCTGTGTCCTCATTTGGTGGAAGGGATAGCTCTCTGAGGTCTCTTTCATAAGGACACTAATTTCATTTATGAGGGCTCCACCCTCATGATCTAATCACCTCCCCAACTCCACCTCTTAATACCATAACATTGATGGTAAACATAAATTTTAGGATGACACAAATATTGAGATTACAGAAGTAGTCTAATTGTAGAAAGAAAAGATTAATAATATTTTCTTGTTTTTCCCCAAATTTCGAAAAATCCTGGGACCAACTTCTGGCTTCATCAATAAACTCAGTGCCCTCAAAAATGGATTCGGACCTGGAAATCTTGAATAAAGTGTTTTGGGACTCCTGTGATCCTAGATACATATAGGCTTAACAGACAAACCCTGCTGGTTGCTATACAAAGGCTGCCTGAGTTTAAGTACACCAAATAATCAATAAAATAAATTATTGCTATCTGTACTTAGATAACTAACATTTAACTACATTTATGTAGGTTTTTGTGGTTATTGTTGAGAAATGCTAAAATGAGGAAATAGACAAATAACAATATAATGAATAACCATTTACCGAACAACCAGAATGAAAAGTTAGTACAATTTGGTTATACTTGTTTCATCTGTTTTTATACAACCAATAACACATCCTTTAGATAAATTTGAAGCCCTTCCCTCAAATCTAGTCATTTTCTTTTCCCTTGAATTAAACATGATTATGAACTTAATATGTATACTTATAATTTTTTAATACATTAGAATCTACATTATATGCATTCTTGAAGAGTATTTAGAATTTTTGTGTGTTTTGTTATAAATATACATATATGGTACCATAGATTTTGTATTGTCTTATCATTTTATAAGTTGCTTATCATTTTGCTTTGAGACTTATTTTTTATACATTATTTATATTATTATAACTGATATTCTATATCACATCTTATAAATGTAACATATTTTACCTACCCTGTATTAATGAACATTTTTTTTGTTTCCACTAGTAAAACAGAAATGAACACCTGTACATATCTTTTTGTGCACATGTGTGAGAACTTTCTGGAAATGTAAATTCTAGGTTGCAAGGCATGCACATTTTTTTTTGTGCTAGGTAATTGCAAATTATTTCTCCTCCTGTATAGATTTTAAAAATAAGAATCCTCAAAGACAAACTTCATTTTTCTTATTAGTGTAACTTTTAGACATAAAAAGTTCTTTTCACATCACAAAGACAAATCTTTCTAATATGTTCAAATATAAGCTAAATTTTTTTTTGCAGGTTTGTTTAATCATTTTATTTGCCAATCTGTTCATTTTTCTTTACAAACTAATTTGTTGTATGACTGGAGTCTTTATTCAGAGTTCTGGGAAAACTACTAAATCATAAAAATTAAAGACAGATTTTCTCCTGGAAAATCTGAACAAATTGGCAGAATCGGAAGCATTTTTACAAAAGTTTGGGAGAACAAAACCTCATTAAAATTCCTAAAATTAGACAAATAAAAATCTTAGTCATGAGTTCTGAGATATTTTGAGGATTTCAGTAGGAGTATAGGATTATATAAAAAATTATCATTAATTAGATTTGAAAAAGAATTTTCACCGTGACTCCTGTGTGTGTGTGTGTGTATGTATAAATATAAATATAGATTGATTATTTTATCCAATATTTTCATGAGGTTTTTTTCTTATTTATTCAGGTAAAGGCTTTTTATTTTATCCAACTTTTTCTATTTGACCAAGAACTGGGAGGAGGGGAGGAAGTAACAATTCGGTTTCATCCATATTTATGTTGGATTCAGAAAAAAATAAAATAAAAAAATAAGCTACCTTACAAAATAGATGACTTACTGAGTTTAGTTATCTAATAAAAGATGTTGGGAAACTTTACCCAACATCTTTTATTAGATAACTAAACTCAGTAAAGAGATCTTTACCACTGGGAAACTATAGTCAGTTAGGATTTATTTTCCATCTTTTTTTCTTCTTCCTCATGAAATGATTTTCTAAATAAACGTTTTACAAAAACAGAGTGGATAAGTTAATCCCCACATTCTGGAAGACTTCTGGTTCTAAAATGGTGTGTAGAAGTAAACTGGCTTCACTCTCCCCTACGGAAAACCAAAAGCAAATATACAGTGCCAAAGTTATCACCAGTAATATGCCAAAACTAAAATATGAGGCGACAGCTCCCTGGGCCACGGAGAACTGGAAAAACTATGAGCAGATGGTAAGAGAATTGGGTTTCCATATCCATGATCCCCTTGACCTCAATCTGCCCAGCACTAAGTACCCAGCAAATTGCCCCCCACCCCCTACCAACTTACAATTTCTACACTAGAAAAGGTGAGACTGAGGTTGACAACCAGCTTTGCTACCATCTTGATTTGCGTGGAAGGATACCTTTCCCTGGTGGGACATCTGTCTCTGCCTCAATTCATAGGAAGCATCGGCAGTGTTTGAAGGGAGAAATATTCCTGAGGTCTTCCAGAGACAAAGGTAGGACGTGAGACTGCCTTCGCCAGCCCTGGAAACTCTGCTCTTGTAACTTGGTCAACCGAGATGTCAAATCAGAGTGACTATTCGGCAGCACCATGCTGAAGGAAGTATGTTTCACAGATTTCCCTGGGCATGAATTTCTAACCAGCCTTTCCATACTACTGAGCTATCAACTTTGAGATGGGATGGGCAGCACACTGATTGTTTACTAGAATCAAGGCAAACCTGGGCTTAAGTTGTCATCTAGTTCTGAAAAGAAGATAGGGAGCAAATCAGAAAAAAAAGAAAGAAAATCAACAGGCAAATTGCAAAGTATCTCTAAGCAAATATATCCAATAAAAAAATAAAAACAGTCCAGATAGAGAAGACTGAAATAAATAAATGATCCTTTAACGCAAAGACACAGACATTGATTCACAAGAAACAACAGCAAAAAGAGAACTATCACTTCCCCAAATAGATAAAGGAAGGGACCAGTTACTGACTTTAACAAGACAGCAGTATATGATATCTATGACCAATAATTCAAACAGCAGTTTTAAGGAAATTCATTAATCTCTAAGAGAACACAGGAGAGCAATTCAGAAACTTATCAAAAATTTAACATTGATATTAAATTTAAAAAATCAAACAAATCTTGGAACTGAGAAATACATTTGGTGAACTGAAAAGTTTATGAGAGGATCTCAATAGCAGAATGGACCAAGCAGAGGAAAGTATTAGAGATCTCAAAGACAGGCTGTTTGACAATACACAGTCAGAGGAGAAAAAAGAATGAAAAGGAACAGATTACCTACTAGATATATAAATGTGCTCAAAATATTAAATTAAGAAATATTAGTGTTCAATTGAGAGCTGTGCAAGGGCAAGGGGTAGAGAGAATTTCAAAAGCAGCAAGGGGAAAGACATTAAAAAGCTTTAATTTGTTTGGCAACAGACCTCTCAAAAAAACCCTAGATGCCAGGAAAGAGTGATATAACATTTTCAAAATGCTAAAAGAAAAAACTGCCATCCAATAATATTGTATCCAGCAAAGCTATCCTTCAAATATGAAGGAAAGATAGGGAAAACAAAAAGCTGTGAGAATTCATACCACCAGATCAGTCTTACAAGAAGTGTTAAAGGGAGTTATTTAATCTGAAACAAAAAAGCACTAGTGTAAAAAAGAAAACATTTGGAGGTGTAAAATCCACTATAAAATTAAGCACATGGACAAACTCAGAATGCTCTAATACTATAATCATGGTGTGCATTCCAGTCATAAGTTTGGTATGAAGCCCAAAAGACAAATTCCTAAAATAAATTATAGGTAGAAGAATCTGTTAAGAGAAAGACTATATAAACATATCTAAATTGAGAAAATTTAAAGTCAAAATGTGGGAGATGTTATTAAAATGTAGAGTCTTTTCATTTATTAGTTGTTTCTATTATTTTATTTATGATCTAAAATAAACTATCATCTCTTTAATTTAACTTGTTATATCTATAAGATGTATTTTATAAGCCTTATGGTAACAACAATGCAAAAAGTTATATCTATTCACTAAAAATAAAAAGCCACAAATTAAAACACACTACTGGAGAAAATCACTTAACCACTAAGGAAGCCAGTAAGAAAAAAGACGGGAAAAGGAAGAAAGGAAGAGGAGAGTTACAAAACAACAAAAATAAGCAAAAAAAATGACAGAATTAAGTCCTTACTTATCAATGGTAACACTGAATGCAAATAGACTCAATTTTTCAATTAAAAGGCATAGAATGGTTGAATGGAATTTAAAAAAAAAGACCCACTATATGCTATCTACAAGAAACCCATTTAGCCTATAAAGATATATACAGTTTGAAAGTAAAGAGGTGGGAAAAGATATTTCATGCAAATAGAAACCAAAAGAGGTCATATGTGCTATACTCATATCCAATAAAATACATCACAAATCCAAGATTGTAAAAAGAGATTAAAAGATTACTACATAGAGAAAGGAGTCAATCTAGCAAAAGAATATAACAATTATAAATATGCATCCAACACTGGAGCTCCCAGATATATAAAGCAAACATTAATAGATTTAAAGGGAGAGATACACTGAAATACAATAGCAGAGGAGTTTAACACTCCACTCTCAGTAATGGACAGATCGTTCAGACAGAAAATCAGCAAAGAGACATCAAAGCTAAACTGCACACTAGACTAAATAGGCCTAATGGACATTTACAGAACATTTCATCCAACTGCTGCAGGATACACATTCTTTTCATCAGCACACGGAACATTCTTCAGAATAGACCATGTCTTAAGCCAAAAAACAGGTCTCAACAAATTCAAGAAAGTATAAACTATATTAAGTATTTTTTTCTAGCCACGATGGCATAAAACTAGAAAACTAGAAATCAACAATAACAGGAACTTTGGAAAATATACAAACACATAAATTAATGTGTTTCTGGCTGACCAATGAGTCAATGAAGAAATTAAGAAGGAGATTAAAATTTTTTTAAATAAGTGAAAAAAGAAATAGAACATACCAAAACCTATGAGATACAGTAAAACTAAAGCTAAGAGGGCAATTTATAGCAATAAGCAGCTCTATCTAAAAAGCAGAAAGATTTTAAATAAACAACCTAACATGGCACTTCTAGGAGGTAGAAAAGTAAGAACAACCCAAACCCAAAATTAGTAGAAAGAAACAATAAAAATGAGAGCAAAAATAAATGAAATTGAAACTAAAAAATTCAGCAAATCAGTTAAATAAAAAGTTTGTTTTTTTGAAAAGATAAAAATGATAAATCGTTTGCTAGACTAAGAAAAAAGAAGACACAAATAAATAAAATCAGAAATTAAACAGGACACATAACAAATGAGACCATAGAAACATAAAGAATCATTAGAAACTATTACTAACAGCTATACGGCAAAGAATTAGAAAACCTAGGAGAAATCTCACTCTGTTGCCCAGGCTGGAGTGCAGAAGCATCATCTCAGTTCACCGCAACCTCTTCCTCCCAGGCTTAAGTGATTCTCCCACTTCAGTCTCTCAAGTACCTGGCTATTTTTTTTTTGGTAGAGATGGGGTTTTGCCATGTTGCCCCGGTTGGTCCTGAACTCCTGGGTTCAAGTGATCTCCCTACCTCAGTCTCCCAAAGTGCTGGGATTATAAAAATGAGCCACAACACCCAGCATAAATTCTTTTACACATACAACCTACAAAGATTGAATAATGAAGAATATAAAATCTGAACAAACCAATAATGAATAATGAGATTGAAACTGCAATAAAAAGTCTTCCATGAAAGAAAAATCCAGAACTTGATGGTTTCCTGCTGAATTACACAAAACATTCTTTAGAAAACTAATATCAATTCCACTCAAACTCTTCACAAAAATTAAAGAGGAACAAAAGCTTCCAAATTTATTCTACCAGGCCAGCATTACCCTGATACAAAAACCAGAGAAAGACAAAACAACAACAAAAAACTACAGAACAATATTAGTGATGAATATGTTGGAAAAATTCTCAACAATATACTAGCTAACTGAATTTAATAACACATTAAAAATATTAATCATGACCAAGTAGGTATCATGGCAGGGATGCAAGGATGGCTCAACATACACAAGTCAATAAATGAGATACATCACATTAACAGGACCAAGAACAATAAATATATGATTATTTCAATAGATGTCAAAACATTTGATAAAATTCAACATTGTTTATGATAAAATCCCTTAACAAGGTAAGCATAGACACAATATACCTAAAAATAATAAAGGCCATATATGACAAACCCACAACTAACATCATGATGAGGAGTAGGGAAAAATTGACGGCCTTTCCTCTTAAGATTTGGAACAAGACAAGCATGTCCACTTTCATGACTTTTACTCAACTTAATACTGGAAGTCCTGGGCAGAGAAATTAGGGAAGAGAAAGAAATAAAGGGCATCCAAATAGGAAAAGAAATCAAAGTAGTCTTGTTTGCAAATAATATGATGTTATACTTAGAGAAACCTAAAGAACTGTTAATAAAAGAGAAACTATTAGAACTGATAAACGAATTCAGTAAGATTGCAGAATACAAAATCACATACAAAAATCAATAGCATTTATATAAGCCAACAGCAAATAACCTGAAAAAGAAATCAAGAAAGCAATCCCATTTACAATAGCTACACAGAATATCAAATACCTGGGAATAAATTCAATCAAAGAAGTGAAAGATCTATACTACAAAAACTGAATAACACTGATGATAGAAATGGAAGATGATGACGAGTTGATGGGTGCTGACGAGTTGATGGGTGCAGCACACCAACATGGCACAAGTATACATATGTAACAAACCTGCACATTATGCACATATACCCTAGAACTTAAAGTATAATAATAATTTTTTAAAAAAAGAAAAGTTAAAAAAAAGAAAGAAATGGAAGATTACACAAAAGGAAAGATATTCCATGCACATGGATTGGAAGAATCAATATTGTTAAAATGACCACATTACCTAAAGAAATTTGCATATTCGATGCAATCTCCAAAAAATGTCAATGACATTCTTCATAAATATAGAAAAGAATTCTAAAATTCATGTGGAATCACAAAACTACTCTGAATAGCCAAAGCAATTCTGAGCAAATACAACAAAACTGAAGGCATCACACTATCTAACTTCAAAATATACTACAAAGCTATAGTAATCAAATCAGCATGTTACTGGTGTGAAAACTGACATATAGACCAATGGAATAGAGTAGAGAGCTCAGATATAAACCTATGCATTATAGTCAACTCGTTTTTGACACAGGTGCCAAGAACATTTAATGGAAAAAGGACAGCCTCCTCATTAAATGGTGTGGGAAAACAGAAAAATAACATATGCAGAAGAATGAAAAGACCCTTTTTATACATGACCATATATAAAAATCAAATCAAAATGGATTAAATATTTTAATTGAAGACCTATAACTATGAAAATACTAGAGGAAAACATTGGGGAAAAGATCCAGGACATTGGTCTGTGTAAAGATTTTGTGTGTAAGATCTCAAAAGCATAGACAATCAAAGCAAAAATATACAATTAGGATTACATCAAGCTAAAATTCTTGTGCACAGCAAAGGAAACAGTCAACAAAGTGAAAAGACAAGCCATAGAATGGGATAAAATGTTTTCAAATTATCAGTCTGACAAGGGATTAATAAGCAGAATATCTAAGGAGCTCAAATGATGCAATAGCAAAAAATAAATAATGCAATAAAACAATGAGGAAAAGATATGAATAGACATTTCTCAAAAGAAGACATATAAATGACAAAAACGTGTATTTTAAAAATGCTCAACATCACATATCATCAGAGAAATGCAAATTAAAACACAATGAAATAACATCTCACCCCAGGTATAATGCCTTTTATAAAAAATGAAATAACAGGTGCTGGCAAAGATGTGGAGAAAGGGGAATCTTAGTACACTGTTGGTGGGAATACAATTAGTACAGTCACTATGGAAAACGCTATGGAGGTTTCTCAAAAAATTTAAGACAGAACTATCATATGATCCAGCATTTCCACTACTGAGTATATATTCAAAGGGAAAAATCATAATATTGAAGAGATATCTGCACTTCCATGTTTATTGCAGCGCTATTCACAATAGCGAAAATATGAAATCAATCTGTCTGTCAATGGATTAATGGATAAAGAAATGTGGTGTGTATGCGTGTGTATACACACACACACAGTGGAATATTATTTAACCATAAAAAGAAGGAAATCCTGTCACTCGCAGCAACATGAATGGAGCTGGAGACCATTATGCTAAGTGAAATAAGACAAAGTCAGAAAGACAAATAGCAAATATCACATGTTCTCACACATTTGGGAGAGCTAAAAAAAAAAAAAAAAAAAA
>NW_012102399.1:2693537-2726148 GCF_000951045.1 Mandrillus leucophaeus
AAAAAAAAAAAAAAAAAAAAAAAGGATCTTATGAAGATAGAGAGTAAATTGGCAATTACCAAAGTCTGCGAAGTGTACTGGGGAGGGCAGGATGAAGAGAAGTTGATTAATGGGGTAAACATGCAATTTGAGAGAAGATATAATACTTAGTGTTTGATAGTAGGGTGACTATAGTTTACAATATCTATTGTATATTTCAAAAATAGCTAGAAGAGAATAATTTGAATGTCTAACATAAATAAAAGACAAATATTTAAGGTGATAATTATTACATTTACACTGATTTGATCTTTAGAAATTATAGGAATGTATTAAATTATCAATGTAGTACCAAAATATGTACATCTATTATGTATCAATGAAAAATTAATTTAAAAATTCTACATCCTTCTTCCTGGCTTTGCAGAGTTAAAGCAGGGAAGTAGATTTAAGGATGTATGCACACACATGTGTGTGTGTGTGTGGTGGGGGAGGGTAGATGACTGGCTTCCTTCACTGCTCCTATACTGAAGTGGAAGAAATGCTTTCTTACAGGGCAAAGATCCTACTTGGTTACTACCCAAATATATTCAACTCTCCCAGACAAGGGGTGTATTTGAGGTCTAGAGGGAGACTTCTCTAAGGGAGAGAAAAATTATTTTGTTAACGTAAAGAATAATATATTTAGCCTCAGATTTTTGCATGTTTCCACTTATGCAGTGTATTGACTTTTATTGCAACTCTGCTACAGAATTTCATGTCTCGGGGTGACATTTTTAATAGTTGAGGTTTCCCAAGATTAGAATAGGATTTCTTCTGGCTGACTGACCTTCCTGGCAAGGATAGCATTCAGATTGTCTGATTATCTGTTGTGGATATTGTTGGATTGGTTTTAACTGGTATGTAAGCCTATGTTATTTTGTAAGACATTTCTAATATTAATGTGTTATGATTTTATCAATTTGGAAAAAGGAAAGATAGTTTGATTCAGTAGTAAGAGAAAATATAAAAGGAGAAGTAGGTTTTGAAAGATAAAAGATGGGTCAACTTTTCCTGTGTAGTAACATGTGAGGGACAGTTCAGTCAGAAAAAGAACCTAAACAAAGCATAGCAGTGATGATCATCGGATATGTGAGTTGCTTGTCAAACAAAGAACTTTGCAACCAAATTGAGATTAGGAATCAAATTTCCTCTACTCCTGAGGATTCACTCTAGTCTGTCTGCAGTGTAAGGTCTTGTGATTCATGCAATTTTAGGTAAGTTAACTCCCATTAAAATATAAATGTAAATTTTATTTAAAAATATATTATATAGAGAGAATATATTATTAATATAAAAGATGAGAGACAATTTTCTGAGGAATCGGTAATAGTATAAATAAACTATAATTGAAAATATGATGTTTATATTGATGTATCAAAATGGATGAAAGATTTGAATAGACATTTCCCAAAAGAAGAAATACAAATGACCAGCAGGTATATGAAAAAATGTTCAGTATCACTAATCACCAGGCAGGTGCAAATGAAAACCAGAATTGTGTATCACCTCACTCTGATTAGAATGACTATTAAGACAAAATTTAACATGCTGGCATGGATGTGGAGGCAAAATTAACATGCTGGCACGGATGAGGAGAAAGGGGAACTTTTATACATTATTGGTGGGAATGTAAAGTAGTATAACCATTACGGAAACTAGTAAAAGGTTTCTCAAAAGATTAAAACTGGAACTACCATATGATCCAACAATCCCGCTACTGGGTATACATCCAAAGGAAATGAAATCGGTATGTTGAAGAGATAGCTACTGTATTAGTCAGTTCTCATGCTGCTAATAAAGACATACTTGAGAAGGGGTAATTTATAAAGGAAAGAGTTTAATAGACTCACAGTTCCACATGGCTAGGGAGGCCTCACAATCATGGCAGAAGCCTGTGGAAGAACAAAGGGATGGCTTACATGTTGTCAGGCAAGAGAGCGTGTGCAGGAGAACTCCCCTTTACAAAACCATCAGATTTTGTGAGACTTATTCACTATCACAAGACCAGCCTGAGAAAAACCCACCCCCGTGATTCAATACCTCCCACCAGGGTCCCTCCCACTATATGTGGGGATTATTACAGTCCAAGGTGAGATTTGGGTGGGGACACAGAGCCAAACCATATCTTCTGCTCACTCATGTTTATTGCAGCACTATTCACCATGGCTAAGATAGGGAATCAGCCTAAGTGCCCATTGATGGATGAATGGATAAAGAAAATGTGGTATATATACACAATGGAATATTATTTGGCCATAAAAAATAAATCTGTGGCAACATGGATGGACCTGGAAGACATGCTAAGTGAAGTAAGACAAGCACTGAAAAACATATCTTTCATGTTTTCATTCATATGTGGGAGGTAAAAAATTGGATCTCATGAAGATAGTAAATTGGTGGCAACCAGAACTGGGAAGGTGGGAAGGGATAGAAAGAGATTGGTCAATGGGTATAACGTTATAGTTAGGCAGGAAGAATACGTTCTGGTGCTCTCTTGCACAGTGTGGTGATTATAGTTAACAATATTGTATATTTAAAAATAGCTAGTAAGAGAAGATTTTGAATGCTCTCATAAGAAAGAAGTGATAAGTGTTTGAAATGATGGATACATTAAATATTCTGTTTTCGTCATTATACAATGTATATTTGCATCAAAACATCACATATAAATATGTAAAATTAGTATGTCGATTATAAATAAAATACAACCAAACCCATTAATTAAATAGCAAAGGATATATCTCCAAATACCAAGTTATCAAACCAGCACATAACAAAAAATGTATATTCATTAATTCCACTTAGGGACATATATTCATTATGATATTCACAAGATCCTCATTATTTCTCCAAAAATTTATTTATAAGGTACTTAAGATAATTTGAAATAATAATTTGCCTGAGGAGTAAATGTAAGTATATTAACCAAATTATGATTTGAATCACGAGCAAATTACCTTCAATCTGGCAAAAACAGATACACACACACACACACACACACGCACCTCTTACTGAAAAGCTAAGGTTTCACCTCCCAGGCAAGTCTGTTGTTAATGTACTTTACATCTTCCAAACCACGAACTAGCTGGGGCCACTTCCCTAAAGTAAGCCACCTCTTTTTAACCAAAATTGAGCAAAACATGCATACCATTTCGTGGTGTTTCAACATGTACCTTTTTAGAAATGATGAAGTAAGGAAAACTAACCCTAAATCAACTACTAAAGCCCATTAGAGTGTGCATGTTTGCATATTTTTGCGTTATATGGATAACACACTCCAGATTGCTGCAGAACAAAAGCAACATGAATTTCTAGGCCAAATGAGATGCAGGGTTGCAGCTGATGTTTTCTGGTACAGCCCATTCAGAACTCACATGGCATCTAAAGTGTTGCTGATGGGTCTGTCACAGACCAACACTTCTTGGATATTTGCGTGAACAGAGAGGTTCAGAAGTATTGAATCTGGAAACTTGTAGGAGTTCAAGGCCAACTGAATGTGCTACTCAGAAAAATGCATCTTTTGTAGGTTTGAACCCTTGGCATTCAATTATCACTGCTGAGATTATATTCCACCACTGGAGTCCATCTTTCTGATATAAAAGTAGGAAACTACATAAAATGAAATTGTTAGTTTATTCAGTGTAAAATTTCAGCTTGTGAGGGCTAATGGAGAGCCAAACAACTTAGAAGTAGTGGATTTTGGCGCAAAAGAACAGGAAAAAAAAAGATCTGTTGAGTGATTGACAGCTCAGATTCTGAAAGGGAAAAACGCTCCAACTTGTTTAAAGAGGTACGGATAATAATGTGCTTCTGAATGTTCAAGCACATCCTGTTATTTTAAAGTTCATGTCTAAATCGAGTAAAAGAATCAAAAACCTAAATTTAAAAATACAATTCAAACCCAAGAGAATCAGAATTTCTTAATACTCCAATTACACTTCTATGCTTTCAAAAGTTATATTTCATACTTAAAAATTTTAAAGTTCTATGTTGTACAAATCGATATCAAAACCTTTGAAAAAATCAAGTTCTGAGTGCCAGAATTATGTAAATTGTTCCTTAATTTATGCATGTGTCAGCACAGCACATTTAACAGTTAAGAACTGCTATAGTCTGCTTAATGAAAAGTTAAAGAGACTGTTATTTGATGTTTAACAATGTTAGAAGATAAATTCTATGAAGCCTATCTTTCAGATGGTGCAATCTTAGTACTCTACAAATGAGAATACGTGGCATATTTATTCAGCCCAAATGTAAAATAACTTTTTCCCATAGTGCCGGACTCAACTTTATACCACTATCGCTTTAATATCCAATCATTCAAAATGATTTAATCTTCAGGAATACATTAGAAAACACCAATTTGCAAAAATAAGTAACTGCAAAGAGAAAGTGCTCAACCTTACTCTGCAATTTAGTCTCCCATTCAAGATTCTGTATTAATTTATTTTTGTTTAAATCACAAACACTTGTATAGCACTATGTGGAGACACTCTTCCATATACTTTTTATTTTATTATTATTATTTTTTTTGAGATGAAGTCTCACTTTGTTGCCCAGGCTTGAGTTCAATGGCACCCTCTTGGCTCACTGCAACCTCCTCCCCACTACCTCAGCCTCCCAAGTGACTGGGACTACAGGCACGTGCCACCACACCTGGCAAATTTTT
Source organism: Mandrillus leucophaeus (assembly GCF_000951045.1). Classification (NCBI taxonomy): domain Eukaryota; kingdom Metazoa; phylum Chordata; class Mammalia; order Primates; family Cercopithecidae; genus Mandrillus; species Mandrillus leucophaeus. The sequence continues at coordinate 2,698,228 of NW_012102399.1, forward strand.
TTGTATTTTTAGTAGAGGTGGGGTTTCACCATGTTGGCCAGGCTGGTCTCGAACTCCTGGCCTCAAGTGATCCACCTGCCTTGGCTTCCCAAAGAGCTGGGATTACAGGCGCGAGCCACCACGTCCGACCTCCATACACTTTATTAATATTAATTCATTAATCACCATTAGATTTCTATAATATGTGTTTCACAGATGAGGAAACTGGGCTGAGGTTTAGTCATTTCTCCAAGGTTACACAGCTACTAAAAGGCTTAGCCAGGATTTGAACCCAGAAAATCTGGCTCTAGAGTTCACATTTTTAAGCCACACTCCACGATATTTATACTCCACACGGATCCACCCAAGAGAAGACCATTTGGGATCACAAGCTGAGCAAAGAGAAAACAACATCAAATTTGAATCACTCATGATATCTAATGTTCTTTAATGTGCTAGACATGGTGAAAATCATGGAACATTTTTGTCATCCAGTTTCAATTTTCATTTCTGATGGGATTTTTCTTGATGATCAGAAGTATCACTTACAACAATTTCAGCAATTTTTCAGAGAAGAGGAGGGACCTTTGTCAAATACTGAAATATTCAAAGTTTTAATACAGTTTTTCCATTTTGTTGTAAATACTTATCTGTTCTTGTGAGGTGGTAACACTGTTACAGAACCTGGAGGGGCAAATTAAAACTGTTCAGTTATTAAATAAATCATAAAAAAAAAGCCCACAAAATCATCAAACTGTTTCTAACCTGCTACATTTGACAGCTATTTAGCAAATGTAAACTATTTATCAACATATATATATTTTCTCAATTGTAATATTTTTACTAATATCTCACTTTGGAATAATGTTATTGTATTTGTATTTACTTTTTATTGTACTCTTGTTCATTGCTATGTTAAGCATCTGCTCAGAGCAGATACATCTGAGCCCTGCCTGGCATTTTACTAAGTGTGGTGCACATGTGCTATAGGTAGGCCTGAGTGTAAAAAGAAGATTTTTAATTAATATTAGTTTTTTAAAAACATATTTTAGAAAAAAAGAAAATATTTGTTTAAAGACTGAATAAACAATGAGTTAGCATAGTTGTACAAGTAAACACTTTTTGATATAATGTCTTTGGACATTTTTATTAAATATAATTTAGTATGTGCATTTAGCTATAGTTTTTCTTTACCAATTTAAAATAATATAAAAGGTATAAAAAGAATACAATTTGATTTTATCATTTATTTAAGAAAACTCTGAAGTACCTTTTTAGAAATGGACCTGGGAAAACATTGTCTAAAGACATCATTCTAAATGCCTATAATTTTCCAATAGACATTTATTGCTACATTTTCCATACTTCTTTTTTGGTCATTCAGCCCCACTGGGAGATTGATATTTTCATGGTGCCCCTGTTTGAGTTTACACTCAGATATCTTCACTCCCCAAATTGCCTGATCAACTTCCTTCTTTACACCTCTCGTTCTCATCAAAATTTGCCTATTTTGAAATGATCTACTTCTCTCTAATTCTTAAGGTAAGTTTTTAATCTAACGGATCCAGTGTAACATTTCTATGGGATGGGTTCAAGATGGAAAGTGAAGCTCTATGCCACAAACTCTTTAAAGTGGACACATTCATTTTTGTTTTTGTTTTTGTTTTGTTTTGCTTTTATTATACTTTCAGTTCTGGCATACATGTGCAGAACGTGCAGGTTTGTTACATAGGTATACATGTGCCATGGTGGTTTGCTGCACCCATCAACCCATCACCTACCTTAGGTATTTCTCCTAATGTTGTCCCTCCCCTTGCCCCCCACCCCCTGACAGGACCTGGTGTGTGATGTTTCCCTCCCTGTGTCCATGTGTTCTCATTGTTCAACTCCCACTTATGAGTGAGAACATGCAGTGTTTGGTTTTCTGTTCCTGTGTTAGTTTGCTGAGAACAGCTTCATCTATGTCCCTGCAAAGGACATGAACTCATCCTTCTTATGGCCGCATAGTATTCCATGGTGTATATGTGCCACATTTTCTTTATCCAGTCTATCATTGATGGGCATTTGGGTTGGTTCGAAGTCTTTGCTATTGTGAATAGTGCTGCAATAAACATAGGTGTGCATATGTCTTTGTAGTAGAATGATTTATAATCCTTTGAGTATATACCCAGTAATGGGATTGCTAGGTCAAATGGTATTTCTGGTTGTAGATCCTTGAGGAATCACCATATTGTTTTCTACAATGGTTGAACTAATTTACACTCCCACTAACAGTGTAAAAGTGTTCCTATTTCTCCATGTTCTCTCCAGCATCTGCTGCTGCCTCCTGACTTTTTTTTTTTTTTTTTTTTTTGAGACAAAGTCTGGCTCTGTAGCCCAAGCTGGAGTGCAGTGGCACGATCTCGGCTCACTGCAAGCTCTGCCTCCCAGGTTCACATCATTCTCCTGCCTCAGCCTCCCAGGTAGCTGGGACTACAGGTGCCCACCACCATACCCGGCTAATTTTTTGTACTTTTTTTAGTAGAGATGGGGTTTCACTGTGTTAGCCAGGATGGTCTTAATCTCCTGACCTTGAGATCCACCCGCCTCAGCCTCCCAAAGTGCTGGGATTACAGGCATGAGCCACACTGTGCCTGGCCGCTTGGTGACTTTTTAATGATCGCCATTCTAACTGGCATAAGATTGTATCTCATTGTGGTTTTGATTTGCATTTCTCTAATGACCAGTGATGATGGGCTTTTTAAAATATGTTTGTTGGCCACATAAATGTCTTCTTTTGAGAAATGTCTGTTCATATCCTAGGCCCACTTTTTGATGGGCTGTTTTTTTCTTGTAAATTTATTTAAGTTCTTGGTAGATTCTGGATATTAGCTCTTTGTTATATGGATAGACTGCAAAAATTTTCTTCCATTCTGTAGGTTGCCTGTTCACTCTGATGATAGTTCCTTTTGCTGTGCAGAAGCTCTTTAGTTTAATTAGATCCCATTTGTCAATTTCAGGTTTTATTGTCATTGCTTTTGGTGTTTTAGACATGAAGTCTTTTCCCATACCCATGTCCTGAATGGTACTGCCTAGGTTTTTTCCTAGGGTTTTTATGGTTTCACGTTTTACATTTAAGTCTTTAATCCATCTTAATTTTTGTATAAGGTGTAAGGAAGGGCTCCAGTTTCAGGGTTTTTTTTTTGCATATGACTAGCCAGTTTTCCCAACACCATTTATTAAATAAGGAATTATTTCCCCATTGCTTGTTTTTGTCAGGTTTGTTGAAGATCAGATGGTTATAGATGTGTGGCATTATTTCTGAGGTCTCTGTTCTGTTCCAGTGGTCTATATATGTATTTTTGTACCAGTACCATGCTGTTTTGATTACTGTAGCCTTGTAGTATAGTTTGAAGTCAGGTAGCGTAATGCCTCCAGCTTTGTTCTTTTTGTATAGAATCGTCTTAGCTATACAGGGTCTTTTTGGTTCCATATGAAATTTAAGGCAGTTTTTTCTAGTTCTATGAATAAAGTCAATGGTAGCTTGAGGTAGCTTGGTAGGGACAGCATTGAATCTACAAATGATTTTGAGCAGTATGACCATTTTCATGATATTGGTTCTTCCTATCCATGAGCATGGAATGTTTTTCCATTTGTTTGTATCCTCTCTTATTTGTTTGACCAGTGTTTTGTAGTTCTCCTTGAAGAGGTCCTTCACATTCCTTGTAAGCTGTATTCCTAGGTATTTTATTCTCTTTGTAGCAATTGTGAATGGGAGACATATTCATTTGTTTAAACAGTGATCTTGTAATAACTCAAATTTTGAACTTTTGAAATTTTTTAATAATTTCCTTTGAATCTTTACCATGAACTTTTAAAACATGCACAAAATTTGAAAAATAACACAATGTATCCATTATTTAACATTCATAATTTTCAGTATTTTGCTAATTTTATTTCATCTATTATCCTATCCCATTTTTGACATATATTAAAGCATGTTGCAAACAATTCATAATTTTGTCTATTATAATATACTTTATAATGTAGCTCTAAATAATACATGTCTTTTAACACAACCATAATACCAACAGTACTCTAAAAACTAATAATAATTTAAAATAATTATTTAAAAAGTAGTGTTGTCTACAGTTGTCTCAAAAATGTTAATTTACAGTTGACATGATTATATCAGTTTCCAAACAAGCTGTATGCCAAAGTCAATATTTTAATGGTTGATATTTCTGACTAGATAGAAAAGTTGTGCCGTGCTCTCTAGCATAGTGTGAGATAGAAACAATGGAAGACTGTTTTGTTTACAGTTAAGGGATGTCCCAGCTCTACATTCAGACTGAGTTCAGATCATGTGCTGTGTTACTCATGAACTGTGTGATACTGCGCAAGTTTCTTAGGGTCCTAGAAAACTGTATATAAATTCAAATTCATTAGTTGAACATAAGTTCCTCTAGTAGAACAAGAATCCCTCCATGATGAGGTAACCAAAGTAAAAAATGTGTATTTGTTATTTTATATGTTCCAAGTTGACTTTACAGAAGACTTATGATATTATCAATAATATCGTGTCAAGCTATATGACATTTACTTTCGGTTAGTTTTGGGGGAAAAACGTATTCAAACATACCAAAAATATATTCTAAATATATTCCAAACAAACACTAAACTAATGGAATAGGCATAGATGAATTTTATAAAAGCTTTTAAATGCACAAGGGTGAGCTAACCATCCAAAGGAAAACTCGAGAGTATCCTTTTAGAAAATGAAGTTTCTTCTGTCAAGTAAAACTCACCTTATTTCAACTGCTCTGTATGTTCATGTTCTGGCATGTTGGGTTTTCTTCAAGAGAAGCACTCATTGACTTTGTAGTGTGGAGAAACTTTCTATTAGTATTTACAAGCTCAATGCTGCCTTGTCTTGTGAAACATGTTATTAACTGGTAATCCACACAACATCCCTTGTTAAATAGGTCATTATTATTATCTTCACTTTCCAGCTGAGGAAACACACCAAGAGAGGTCACGGAGTGGTGAGTCAGGGCCAGGATTAGCAATGAAAAGCACCCAGTTGTCAGTGCTTTCGTTGGTCCACCCGGCCACGTTAAATAGGTGAGATGGCCTGCCTGGATAGCCACAAAGAATGGGAGCCAGCCCAGACCTTGTATAACCAAACTGCTAATAAAGGCAGCCTGTGTAGTTCTTGCTTCTGGACTTCATACAAGTTACCCTAAATTTGAATTGGTGGGGCCCTCTCTAATATTCTTGACCTAGTTCCTGAACGTTGCCCTTACTATTCCTCACCTTGTGGCACGATCACACTGAAACCCTATGAGTTTACCTGTGGTTTGCTCTACTCTGAACTCATTTCTGAGTAGAGAAAGATAAATAGTACTGAGGGGATTTTACAACCTGGGGTGATATTTCTGGAGGGACTAAAATCTGTGTTAATTCTCTCGAAATAACTAGTCAAAATTTATAACTTTTGCATTTTTCTCATCTAAATATTTTTTGAGAAAAAAAGAATGCATCTGTAATAAAAAACTATCTGAAATTCTAGACAATAGCCAGGGCACAGGTAATAGATATGATACTGCATAGTATAATTTATTAAATATTGGTAGCAGTGAGGCCATGAATTTTATAAATAATTCGGCTTCCAATTATTAAGAAAACTTCACTGTATCTAGCATTTCAACTGTAAAAAAGTATGATCAAGAGAAGGGTAATAATGCGGGAAATAGTGCAAAAATCTCTTAAGAACATCTAATAGCAAACAAAAAAACCTGGGCTTTGGTGGAACTACATAGATTTCACAGTTTTTGAAATGTGCAAGGCGTGGGGGTTATCAATAATATTTATCAAAAACATTCCTATTTTAGTTATTCTAATATCATATTGGGAAATAAAGACATTTGTTCAAAGTAACATGTAAATCGCTGACCTATTGTTAAAATATCCTATCAATATATAATATTTAATATATTTGGTTTAGTTTGTGAAAATGTTTTAAAATCTTTTGCTTTATTTAAAGAACTATGATCTAAGTCAGATTTTTCTTAATTTGAATGAAAAATATCCTCTGGAGAAAAAAATAACAAAATATACCAAAGCAAACAGAAAAATAAATAGAAATTCAGACTAAGTCGATATATACAAATGCAATCGAATATATTATTTAAAACCTTCACTCTAATGAAAAAATCTTTGGCTCAGATGGATTCACTGTCAAATTCTTTAAAAAATTTGGAAAAAAAAATATTATTTCTGCCAAACACTTTCAGAGGAGAGGAAAAAAAGGACAATTTCCAATTCACCTTGAGTCAACATAGCCTTTCCTCTAAAATATTACAAGGGCCTTATGAGAAAAAGAAAATACAAGTAAGTTTCTTTCAGAAACATAGTTGAAAATTTCTAAACAAAATATGAGCAAATCAAATAATAAAACAGATAATACATCAAAACTAAGTAAGGTTGTTATTAGGCCTATAAGACAAGTTTAACATTCAGAAGCAATTAATCTAATCAATCACATTGACAGAATAAAAGAGAAAATGGCATAAAGTTATCTCAATAGATGCAAGAAATCCTTTGATGAAATTTGATATTCTTTCATAATAAAAGCTTTTAACAAACTCGAAACAAAGAATAATCTTCTTAATCTGAAAAAGAATATCTACAAATCTCTATAGTAAACATTATATTTAATAATGAAATATAAAAATTTCTTACCAAGATTGAGAATAAGGTAAGAGTTTCTGATATTATCACTTCTGTTCAACTTTGTCCTGGATACCCTAGCCCATGCAATACCGTTATAAAAATAAATACAAATTATAAAGTTTGGAAATAAATAAACATTGTATGCAAATAGCACTAACTGTGCACACAAAATACACAAAGCATCTGCAGATATATGTATTAGAATTTGCTTAGTATTAGAATTAGAGAATCAAAAATGTTAAAGAAAGCATTAAATTTAGAATAAAGTGTGTCAAATTCTTAAATATAAGTCTAATAAAATTGTGTAAAATTTTCTAACACAAAAATGAGGCAAAGCAATTGTGAACAAAAACAAGATAAAAGAGTACTAACATTAGCATACCAAGATTTATCAAAATGTCACAATAACTAAGACATCATGCTATTGACACAAGAGTAAAAAACTGACCATGGAAATAATCTAGAAATAGTCATATACACAGCCTATTTATAAGAAAGGTGACATTATATTGTGATGAGGGAAAAAGATAGGTTAACAAATCTGGACCCTTATGTCCCTAACACAAAATAAATTCCAGATGAAGTGGCGATATAAATATGAGCTATAAAGTAACATAAGTTGTAGAAGATAATATATGTGGATAGCTTTACAATTAGGATGATAATGTTGTACTTTAAAGAACACATAAAGTTCTAGCCAAAAGATAACAATTGATAAATTATACTTCGTAAAAATTAAGATATCCTGTTTATTAAAATACCCCATGAAGATAGTTTAAAAGGCAGAGTAGAAGAAAATATATATATGTATATATATACACACACACATATATAATGTTACATATTGAATATAAACAGAATATATAAACAATGTGTACAAATCAAGACAATAAAGATAGACAACCCAATGGGAAAAAAATAGGCAAACATTTGAGCTGACATTCACAAGGAGAGTAGCCAAATGGCTAATAAGCACATGTAAAAGTGCTCAATACCTCTGGTCATCAGGTACATATGAATGAGAACCACAATATGACACCACTATATACAAGCCAGAAATGCTGAGGGGCAAATACTGCCAATGAGTGTGACAGCTAGTACAAGTTGTTTGGAAAGGTGTCCAAAAAAAAAAAAAATACTACTGATCTTGCAGTATCTCCTAAAGCAAAGCATACAAATACGTGTGACACAGCAATTATATTGGATATTGAAAACATGTACATATATACACTGAAGACACGTACAAAAAAGTTGACAGCATCACTATTTGATATAGTGAGAAACTGGACAGAATTCAAATATCCATCAACACTACAGTGAATACAATTTTAGAATATCGATACAAGGGAATATTACATGGCAATGAAAATGAGTAATCTGCTACTCTCAACAACATTGATAAATTTCACAGGCATACTACTGAGTGAAAAAAAAACATACACAAACATAAATATTATATGATTACATTTACATAAAAATTTCCAAAAGACAAAATCGATCTGTGTGATGGAAACCAAAACAGTTGTTCTCTGGAGGAGGTTAGGGGAGTGATAACACGGAAAAGACAAGGAATGCTTCTGGTAAGATTTTATTTATTCATTTAGGTAATGTTTCCAAAGTTATTATGGACATATGAGTAAGTGAGCTGAATACTTGAAGTTTTACATTCATATCAACTTATTTGTTATGCATTACACATCAATAGGAAAATTAAACACAAATCAGAGATTACTTTAAATGCAAAGAACATGCAACATTTGTCTCTTTCCACTATTGCATAACAATGTATCTAAATTCAAGTAACAAAGCCAATCTAAGCAGATCAGGGTGACGCTAAGAGGAAATGTTTAATTCTTCAATTAAAAAATCAATCATCTCTATTTGAGTTATATCACTTGCCAACAGACATTTTTTTGTTAAGTGTTGTTCATAGGTTCCAGTTATTTTCAGATGAGAGAAAAGTTATTTCCCATAGGTATATATTGCTTTTCTTAAACTCAGACAACTACTTCACAAGTTTCCAAATCATAGAGGAGATAACTCAGCCAACATATCACCACTATTATTATAATAAATCCAAAGTCCACATTTTGCTTGCCACGAACCAAATTCAAAATATTCAGGTTATCTGTAGTGAAGTATGAGTGAGTTTTATTTCCTTTTTGGTTCAAAACACCAGAGGGGCCCTTTCATGCCAGCTAGTGGTTGCAGGAGCCACGCAGAAATGAAACAGCAAATTATAAAGCCACTAGGGCTGCCTCGTACTCAAACACCCAGCCCTGTTATCAAATATCACACTGTTCCTAATTCCAGAACCTTCCTCTTGGATTGGTGACCTAGCATTTTAATTTCAAGCACTCTATCCCATAGTAATCATAAAATAAACCAAGTTTTCTAAATTCACTCCTTCGATGCAGGCACAGATACATTTTAGCTTTGCAGATTGTTACTCATGTCCTGAGCTAACTTTATTATGGTCACTCTGATTATTAATAGTTTTCTGGCTAATCAGTGTCTTTGAGGCCCTCCCCAGATAATTCTATGCTTAGACACAGTTATTCTATTTTAGTACCTTGCCCACATCCCTCTCTCACCAAATTTAGAATGAAAGACAAACAGATATAGTTCTGGGGGGCATTATCTCTACCTATACTATCCTGAGCACCCTAGTGCTCAGAACATAGGCCCCATGCTAGTTTCATTATCATGGGTTAAGAGGTTATATTTTTTCCTAAAGAGAAGTTAATTGATTGATTGATTGATTCATTCATTCATTCATTCATTTTGTGGATTAGAATTAGAAGATAAGAAATCTGCCTTTTTATTCAGGTTTGTTTTTCATATTGTAGAAACACAATGCATAGCAGAACCTTCTCTGATCCATATATTGGCCCAGTCTATCAAAAAACAACTCAATAAATATAATCCCATATTTTAGTAGCAATTAAGTGAATTAGTAATTTAAAAAATTATTTGAATGATCAATTTGGAGGCAATTAAGAGAAAATTTTGGGACTGAACAGAATATAGTTCATATTCTAAAAGAACCATATAAATGAAGATACAGGGGCTTAAAAAATGTGTGACTTTAGCTAGATCACAGAAGTATTCAATTGGTATTAAATAATTTACCTCTTTTACTAATGTGTAATAAAGAAAAACAGAAGCAAGTGAAATAATTTTCTTTTTTTATTTCCTATATCTTTATTTTGACCCATATCATCTATGAAATTGAAAAGTTAAAGAAATTATTGCTTGGATATTTGACTCGGAGACTTTAGTTAAACCCATAGTGTTTCAAAACATTTCATTTTGAAATAATTAAAAATTCACAAGAAGTTGCAAAAATAGTGCATTATTCATGTCACCTTAGCTTTTACCTAATGCCCAATTTCTGTTTTAGCATCTCATTTTTTATTATACTTTAAGATCTAGGGTACATGTACACAATGAGCAGTTTTGTTACATATGTATACATGTGCCATGTTGGCTTGCTGCACCCATCAACTCGTCATTTACATTAGGTATATCTCCTAACGCTATCCCTCCCCTGACCCCCACCCCCTGACAGGCCCCAGTGTGTGATGTTCCCCACCCTGTGTCAATGTGTTCTCATTGTTCAATTCCCACCTATGAGTGAGAACATGTGGTGTTTGGTTTTCTGTCGTGACAGTTTGATGAGAATGATGGTTTCCAGCTTCATCCACATCCCTCCAAAGGACATGAACTCATCTTCTTTTATGGCTGCATAGTATTCCATGGATATATGTGCCACATTTTCTTAATCCAGTCTATCACTGATGGACATTTGGGGTGGTTCCAAGTCTTTGCTATTGTGAATAGTGTGTATATGTGTGCATAAGCATAAGTGTACATGTGTCTTTATAGTAGAATGATTTATAATCCTTTGGGTATATACCCAGTAATGGGATTGTTGGCTTAAATGGTATTTCTAAACTCTGGAAAACTTGGTTTTCCCATTTGACAAAAGGATTCCCCAAAATATTTTAGAAGTACTAAAGGAGGACAATATTTTTGTATTAATAATAAAAAAATCGGAAAATAATATTTTAAAACAAATTCATTCTTATTTTATTTTTGTAAATTTCAAATTTTGTGTATGTACTTTATATATTTTGGTCTAATACATTTATATAATTTATAAAGACAGACTATACATGCATATATAATTTTTACCCATATTATCTATATATATAAAATCAGCAAATTCTCAAAAATATTTTATTGATAGGGTGCAAGAATTTTTGAGATAACCAGTTGAGGCTACAATTCTTCACCAGTACGACATTTGGTAGGATATATTTAATTTTACATATATGTGTATATGCACACATGTATATGTACAAAAATACTTACATGTGTACAAGTTTCAACTTTTTGAGAACTAAAACATCACAGTAACCTCAGAAAAGTAAAAGAGAACACCACTCTAGTCTAGAATTTCTTAAGCAAGACCCAAGGTCTTCAGCAAGATTTCATAAGTTCAAAGCATCTGTGAGCCTGCTGATATTTGTGAATATTTAGTATGTATATATACATGTACATATGTGTGCATTTCTGTACTCAAAAATATAATGAGTTTATATTCTTTACTAGATTCTCAAGGGAGTCCTTCACCAAGGACAGTTTAAGCAGCACTATTCTATACTCAGTTTTGTGTGATTTGCTCTGACTCATGCTGCAAAACTAGCTACTGTTTTGTCTTTTTTGGGGTTTTCTTTTTTTGGTCAAAATATTAACTTCTTGTATAGAATAATCTATAGCCCGTAACTCTTCAAAGTTAAACTTTTCACATTTAAACTCTAGAGAAACATGAGTTAGGTCAAGTACCAATCAAATTTAATTCCTATAGCATAAATTCTCTAAATTTAATTAATCAGTTTTGCCAACTCCCATAGAATTATTTCATAAGTAGTAGCACATAACTAAACTCACACACTGTCTTTGAAAGCCCATTTTGATTTATACGGCCATTACCAAGTAGTATTTTCCAATTAACTGTCTCACCGTGGCACTGTTATATGAATAACTCTAGAAACAAGTTTCATTGACTGTTGCCACCCTAAACATCTTTCAATTGTAAAGTTTGTTGATTTTCTAATAACTTTATCCAAGAGTATTATCAAGTTGTCTGTCACATCTATTTATTTTTCATCTTATATTTTGACTAAAATGTAAGTTGCTGAAGGCAAAGACTATCTGGTTTGTAACATGTGGCAGATACAGTAGACTGGCACAGTTTATTTCTTCCAACTTGCTTCTGGGAAAACTTTCTATACTGCAGAAACCAGAAAGTTAAGAAAACCTTTACCAGAACACCTCCCAGATAAGTTTCCAGAGGTGATTTATGTTCTTGAATCATATGCATGTATCTATTTGAATTTGTAACAATGTTAAAAGAGGAAAACAGCAAAGATGGTAAAGGACATCCAATTCACTGGTACATATCTAGTAGGTAAGATGAGACTCTGGAGCCAATGGTTCTAGCAGTTTCTTTCTGACCCCAGAATTGCAGCTTAGGTGCTGAAATGTAACAAGTCATCCATTTAAGAAAGTCTGTTTCACTCTCCATCTTCTTGCTTGGGCAAAACTGACACTAATTCATGGGAGTCCAGCCATTCCAAAGACGTGGAAGGATGCAATTCTTTGTTTTAAATGCATTTTTGCTAAAAATAGAGTTGTTTGTTACTTACAATTTATTTTTGACTGATAACGTGAGAACTCAATTTGTGTTGACTGAATGAATACAGTTCTAAAGACGCACAAAATGCATTAATAAAGGAGACAGCATTGCAATGAAAATTCACACGTTGGATACCCCAGAAAGCAGACTCTGAAACAGATCTACACAGTTACTTCATTGGCAGATGCTCTTGGAATCAACACCTGGATGAGGCAGTGAGTGAAGCTGAACTGTGATGCATTTGCAACCAAGGGATCAGCTGATCATACCTGGGAAGCTCTACAGCTAGGGTGGTCCCTTAGAGTAGTCCAAAACTGGGGTGAGTGGACAGGCTTTTATGCCCTTGCATCAGCAAATAATTAGAGGTGTACTGACATCCTTTCAAATGGTGCGAGTGTGGACTGGGCTGGGCTCGTTTTGGTCTAGGGTAAATCCCAAAGAGGACTTGCTGACTCAGCTGAGAACTGTCAGCCACCAACACTCCCAGCAGCTGGGGAAGTGAAGGCTTTAGTTCTGGGAGGAGATAGGCATTGATCTGGGCAGCTCACTGAGGCATCCATCTCACAAAGATAGCATAAAACACCCAGCTATACTCTGGGACCAGAAAGCCTGAATTTGAGGATCACTTCTTTCACTTACTAGCAATGAGAATTTGACAAGTCATTTACCTTTCTGAATTTGTTTCTTCATCTGTAGAAACATAATAATAATAACAATTATTATTCATAACAATAGTAACACATATGTTAAAGGTTTGTTGTAATATATGCAACTGAGCATTGCATTCTGCAAATTTTACTATTCAAATTCCAGTTACTGTAATTTTGCAGAAAGTCTGGCTCAAATAACATGATCTGTTTTTTTAAGTCAGTGCTCACTTAAACCACACATCTACTATAAACTGGAATGGAACAGAAAAAAATTACAGAGAAAGTGAATCAAAGAAAAAGAATTTGGTCATGCTACATTTCATTTATTCACTCATTCTTACATTTATTGATTTGTCACATAATATACTACTGTGAGTACACTCTGTGAATAGACTCAGATATCACTAGGGCATGCACACCATGGCAGAGATAGAACAAGAACATGAGTAGACATTGACCTTCTTTGACTTTAAAGGAAAATATGCTATCCAAACTCTCTGCCTGTGTTACTATACATGGGTAGGCCTAGAAGAACATTCCAAGTAAAAGTTATCAGGATCTGGGTTCCCAAAACAAACCCCATACCTCACTAAACCTTTTCATCACTGTTATGTAGCATGTAATTTTCTTTAAAAAAAAGACATTAAATTAAAACCATGCTGGCCTGTACTTTTCAACACACAATCTCCCACAACTCCACTTATATTTGAGGATTCCATGCAGTAACCAGGGTCCTATGATGTATGTGCCAAAGTCAGCATGCCTGGGGAGTGTGGGGGTAATATTTCGTACCTCCTACACAATTTCCTTTATACCTCCTGTGGCAGCTCCTGCTGTCAGGAGAATTGATGGTCACAGAATAGTCATATATTCTTTACCCTCTGTCATTAAAAGTCAAGAAGCAGTTTGGTTGCTAAAACCATGACACATTTATCTTAAAAGGGGGCCAACCTCTGTTAGAAAATGCTGTTCTAAATTCTCTTGTTATTCTGGCTACCATCTAGGTAAACATTTTTTTTTTAAATATAAAGTAAAAATCTACATGAAGAAAAGAATACATATTAAAAATATATAGCTCAATAAATTAAGTAATTTTAAGACCTGTATGAACTCTCTTGTAGATATTACACTAAGTTCACACATAGTTTCCTGAAAGAGTTAAAATAAAATAAGAGGAAAGCAAATCAAGAAGTTTACAGTGTGTTGATTAGATCTTTGGAGGGAATATGAGAGGGCTACAAAGAATGAGGTTAAAATTGTACTTATAGATGACTATATCCTGAAGTCTTGGAAAACTAGGTCAATTACAGAAATGCATTTGAAGATATACCACAATTGTCCTGGATTGCAAGCTGTATCTATTTATTGCAGTTAATTAAGCCACTGTAAAACTTGGTGATTTAAAAGACCAATCATTTATTTGCCTATGATTTCGGGTAGGCCCGGCTTGTTAGTTCACTTGTTGATCTTGCCTGGGGTCACTCATGTGACTGTAATCAGCTGGTGTGTGAGCTTGGGGCCTCAGCTAGGAAGGCTCATGTCTACTCCTCATGGTCTTGTCTTCAGATGGGCTATCCCAGGCTTCTACACGGCAGCAGTGTTATCAAGAGCAAGAAAGTTCAAGCCCCAATTCAGAAGGGCTTTTCCTGTGTATGCAGGCATCTCATCTGGTAATGGTCGTTGGCCAAAGCAAGTCACATATAGCTTTGCCTAGATCGATGAGACAGGGACTTCACAAGTGCAGTGAAGTCATCGATGAGACAGATGACTTCACATTGGGAGTCATCATTATAACAATCGACCACAAAAAAACAACTAAATTAACTCGAGTGGCATGATTCGTGGGGGTCTAAACTGAAAGTAAATCTATGGCCTTACTGCTAACTGTGTGGCTTCACAGCTGTCTGAGTCTCAGATTCCGCTTATGTAAAATGATACAAAAACTATTATCTTTAGAGATAATGATGATATAGTGA
Source organism: Mandrillus leucophaeus (assembly GCF_000951045.1). Lineage (NCBI taxonomy): Eukaryota > Metazoa > Chordata > Mammalia > Primates > Cercopithecidae > Mandrillus > Mandrillus leucophaeus. The sequence goes on from NW_012102399.1 coordinate 2,713,251, forward strand.
GGTGATTCTGTGCTAACACCCACTGAAACATGTTTTATAAATTATTAATTGTATAATTAATTAAATATAAATTATTCAATTACTATGGTTTATGATAAATAATTGTACTGAATAATTACCTTGTATATTGTTTAGAACTGTAAAATGTAGACATATTTTATACCACCCAATATACAAATAAGAAATCTAATATATCATCTTTTTAGAACTTGTGTTATATTGTAAACACCCTATTTAGAGAACTTTATTTACAATATAATCATGGGATTGATAGCCATAAGTTTGGTTCATCATATGTGCTGCTAAAATTTATCTCAGGAAAGCTCCTAATACATACAAACTGTTTTACTCAGGAGGCTTTTTGTGCAATGTAAATAAGTAGTGTCCTTTCTATTTCAACAGTTCTACAAATAATTGTTATGTCATTAGGCCAGCTAACTAAATAGTTTTTTCCCTGTGTTTAAACCAAAAATGATTCCTGAAAATTCTTAATTTGCAGTGCATTAGGCATAGGGAAGAATATGTTGCAGTAACACAAAGATCCATAAGTTAATTTTCAAAGTTAGTTCATTTCTTTCTCAGTGGAAGGATGGTGGGTGGGTTCTGACCCCAAAAATTAATCCAAAAAATCCGGTGGAATGGTTAACCCTGCTACTTTACACACAAGACTTCCATGGGTATTTCATGTGTCCAACTCTTCAGTCCTTAGGAAGGAATGAGGGAGAGTCAGTACTCTGCAAAAGTCTTTTCATTAAATGAAGTGAACCCTGTATACATTACTTTCAAATACTCTATTCGTTAGAACTGAGGTTCACAGCCACATTTAACTGTGCCTAGTTACAAAGGAAGCTGAGAAATGCAGTCTGGCCAGGAAACCATGCTCCCAGGAAAAAGAAGGGAACAGATTGAGGAGTGGTCAATACTCTCCACTACATGCAAAATTTAGATGTCTAAATATTTCTTATAAATGGAATGTAAGTGTATTCATGCTTTATTTATATTTATTTAGTCTCTAAGCTCCTCAACTATATTTTAAAATTTTTGTATTCATTATCAAAAAGCACAGACTTTTAGATTTGAAAGTAAGAAATCTAGTGTAAGAATCCCCTTGACAATTTTTCTGCAAGGTGGCCAGCCATTCAGATGTTAACTGAATGTTTCCATTGACAGAAAACTCCTACTGCATAATGTTACCCAAATCAAAAAACCTCATGGGTGCCCAAATTCGACTCTCTTAATTTCTATTTATTAATCTTAGTTCTGCTTGTGGAACGACACAAAATTGATTCCCTTTAGAATTTGTGTTATATTGTAAACACCCTATTTAGAGAACTTTATGTTTATTTACAATATAATCATGGGATTGATAGCCATAAGTTTGGTTCATCATATGTGCTGCCAAAATTTATCTCAGAAATGCTCCTAATACATACAAACTGTTTTAATCAGGAGGCTTTTTTGTGCAATGTAAATAAGTAGTGTATGGTATAAAATCTATATGATATCCTACACATATCTGAAGACCTTATTTCCCTTAATTGTTTCTTTGGGTTAAATGTCCTCTTATATCTAATTTTTTTTTTTTTTTTTTTGAGACAGAGTCTCGCTTTGTCGCCCAGGCTGGAGTGCAGTGGCGCGATCTCGGCTCACTGCAAGCTCCGCCTTCCGGGTTTATGCCTTTCTCCTGCCTCAGCCTCCGAGTAGCTGGGACTACATTTTTGGTGTAAATTTGAGGAGGTGTAGAAAATATCCCATGTTTTGCCTGGATACATCCTCTTCATGAGAAATAAATTAGCTGTTTGAAAATGTTGAAGCAGTGTATTTCTCCAACAAATACTAAATATTTATTTTTAAATGATGATTTATTTCCTGAATTTTTTTGGTAGTTTGAGACCATGGTCCTGCAAATGTGGTCCACAGACCAGCAACATCAGAAGCATATGGGGAAAATTTTTAGAAGAGCAGAATGCAAATGTTTGGACCCAAACCCAGACTTATCAGAATCTTGAGGGGCAGAGTACTGAAACTTGCTTTCATACATGATTTCTCATGATGAAATGGAAAAACATAGGACTAAGGAAATAGAAATAAGCTATGTGTACTGATTGTTTTAAAATAGGCAGAACATGTTAGTTAACTTACCAGTGACATACTAAAGTATTCATTAGGAAATAATTTATTTTTTATTTATTCAGTAAAATAAGCTCTTCTATTTAAAACTTTAAGTAGACTTCAAGTTGCCTTGCTTCTTAGGTAATGATGGTGATAATCCACATCTCCTGGATTCAATGAACAATTTTAAGAGTGTCTAGGAAGCTTCCTGATGATGATTTCTGTGTTTTAATTGTTTTGTAAATATAATGACTATAATGAGTAAGCAGAAAGAGAAGCCAACTGAAGGGAACAGTGCATTTTTTTATAATCCTCTTTCCTAGTTTCATTTGCTTGGCTTTATTTCCAACTGGAAATGGTAAACTGCTCAATATTTTCTGAAAGCCAGAAACAATGTTTACATGACCTACATAATTTACATGGTAAATTCCATCCCATGTGTGACTGAATTTTAACTTCAGAAACAATATTATCTTCCTGAGTTTTCAAACAAGCAATGCCACCTTGCAGCATAAGTAAACACAGCAGCCTTTCATTCAATTTTGAAAGTATTAACAGATTCTTTTAAAATAAAGATGGATTGTATATATTGATTTAAATACTGATTCATTTTCAGTTTCAGTAAGCCTTTGAGTATCCGCTATAACCCAGAACTGATTCATGCTGTCGTGAAATGAGAGCACTTTCTCCTCTTGCTGTGGTCTATAGATTTGGACACTCCAGGACCCTCATTACCTTTCCCAAATATTTGGACATATGTGACTTTCCAGATAAATTGAAGGAATGACAATAGATAATACCTGGTATTCCAATCCAGGAAACTAAGCAGGCAGGAGAAGAGTTTGACCTAAAACAAAATTAGAAGGCATATATAAATTTTTCTAAATGTTTACTTCCACTAATGTGGGGTTTCTGATTCTTTTTTTTTTTTTTCCACATAATTGCTAGGTTAGTGTGTCATTACTAAACAGTATAGAGAAAAGGGATTCTAAAACTCTTGGATTCCAATAAGCACAGTGGTAAGAATTAAATAAACTCTTAAAAAACAAAGAGAAGGCAGGGGATAATGACCATAGCCAAGTTTTCAAATTCAGGCTGATCTGAGTTGACTCAAAAGGTAACCTCAGTGTACTAACTTGAGGCAGTTCATGTAGCCTAACTGGACACCATTACAAATGTAATTTCTAGCTGTACTACCTCTGATAAATTAATTGTTCTCTTGGAACATTCTCTTTATCTGTAAAATGATTATTAAATACTCACCTCTTAGAGTGTTTCTAATTGGTAAATGTGACTATGTAACTTTAGCAGGACAGGATTCCTGTGCTATGTACCCTTCACTTCTACCTTCAATCCAAGTTGGCTGAAGTGATTCTATGAGTGGCAATTGATATTAAAAAGATCCTCCATTAGGAAGTGGATTAGTTCATTTTCACACTGCTGTAAAGAATACCTGAGGCTGGGTAATTTATAAAGGAAAGTGACTCAATTGTCACAGTTCTGCTTGGCTGGGGAGGCCTCAGGAAACTTACAATCATGGCAGGAAGCTAAGGGGAAGCAAGCCACATCTTACATGATGACAGGAAAGAAAGAGCACAGGGGAAACTGCAACTTTTAAAACCATCAGATCTCGTGAGAACTCCCTCACTGTCACAAGAACGGTATGGGGAAACCGCACCCATGATCCAGTCACCTCCCACCAGGTACCTCCCTCAACATGTAAAGATTACGATTTGAGATGAGATTTGAGTGGGGACACAGAGCCAAACCATATAATTCTACCCCAATCCCTCCAAAATCTCATGTCCTTTTCACAATTCAAAACCAATCATGCCTTCCCACAGTCCCCCAGAGTCTTAACTCATTCCAGCATGAACCCAAAAGTCCAAATCCAAAGTCTCATCTGAGACAAGGTAAGTCTCTTCTACCTATGAGCCTATAAACTAAAAAAACAAGTTAGTTGCTTTCAAGATGGGGATATAGGCATTGTGTAAATGTTCCTGTTACAAATGGAAGAAATTGGTCAAAACAAAGGGGCCACAAGCCCCATGCAAATAGAACACCGAGCAGGGCAGTCATTAAATCTTTAAGTTCCAAAACAATCTCCTCTGACACTATGTCTCGCATCCCAGGCAAGCTGATGCAAGAGGTTGGCTCCCAAGGTTTTAAGCAGCTCTGCCCCTGTGACTCTGCAGGATACAGCCCCGACGGCTGCTTTCATGGGCTAACATTGAGTACCTATGGCTCTTCCAGGTGCATGGTACAAGTTGCTGGTGGATCTACCATTCTGGGGTCTGGAGGACAGTGGCCCTCTTTCCCACAGTTCCACTAGGCAGTGCCCCAATGGGGACTCTGTGGGGGCTCCAACCCCACATGTCCCCTCTACACTGCCCTAGTAGAGGGTCTCGATGAGGGCTCCACCCCTGCAGTAGACTTCTGCCTGGAGATCCAGGCATTTCCTTACATCCTCTGAAATCTAGGCAGAGGCTCTAAAGCTCTGAGCACCTACAGGCCCAACGCCATGTGGAAGCCATGGCTTGGGGCTTGCACCCTCTGAAGTCATGCCTCAAGCTGTACCTTGGTCCCTTTCAGCCGTGGCTGGAGTTGGAACAGCTCAGATGCAGGGCATCAAGTCCTGAGGCTGTGTGGGCCTGACCCACGAAACCATTTTTCCCGCCTAGGCCTCCAGACCTGTGATGGGAGGGGCTGCAGTGAAGATGTCTGACATGCCTCTTAGTCCTTTTTCACACTGCTGATAAAGACATACCCAAGACCAGGCAATTTACAAAAGAAAGAGGTTTAATGGACTTACAGCTCCACATGGGTGGTCTTTCCACATGGGGAAAGATCTTTCCCCACGGCCAAACCATGTCACATGCTCTGGAGACATTTTTCCCATTGTATTAGTTATTAACATCTGAATCCTTGTTACTTATGCAAATTTCTGCAGCAGCTTTGAATTTCTCCCAGAAAAATGGGTTTTTCTTTTCTACCACATAATCAGGCTTCAAGTTTTCCAAACTTTTATGCTCTGCTTCCCTTTTGAACGTAAGTTCCAATTTCAAATCATCTCTTTGTGAATGCATGTAACTATACACTTTCAGAAAAAGCCAGGTCACCTCTTGAATGCTTTGCTGCTTAGAAATTTCTTCTGCCAGATACCCTAAATAATCTCTCTCTGTTTCAAATTCCACATATCTCTATGGCAGGGGCACAATGCCACCAGTCTCTTTGCTAAAGCATGGCAAGAGTGACTTTTGTTCCAGTTCCCAAGAAGTTCCTCATCTCCATCTGAGACCACCTCAGCCTGGACTTCATTGTCCATATTCCTAACAGCATTTTGGTCAAAAGCATTTAGCAAATCTCTAGTAAGTTCCAAACTTTCCCATATCTTCCTATCTTCTTCTGAACCTTCCAAACTATTACAACCTCTGCACACTACCCAGTTCCAAAGTCGCTTTCACATTTTGAGGTATCTTTATAGCAGTGCCCTGCTCTCTGCAGTACCAGTTTTCTGTATTAGTTCATTTTCACAATGCTATAAAGACACTACCTGAGACTGGGTAACTTATAAAGAAAAGTTTAATTGACTCAAAGTTCTGTATGGCTGGAGAGGCCTCAGGAAACTTACAAGCATGGAAGATGAAGGCAAATAAGACATATCTTACATGGTAGCAGGAGACAAAGAGTGCCCACAGGGGAAACTGCCACTTTTGAAACCACCAGATCTCATGAGAACTCCCTCACTGTCACTAGAACAGCATGGGAGAAACCGCCCCCATGATCCAATTACCTCCCACCAGCTTCCTCCCTTGACATGTGGGGATTACAATTCAGGTGGGGACACAAACTTAACCATATCTGGAGTACATGGACAAAACAAAGATTGTATCTCTCTCAGATACTAAAGTCTCTCTGTCTCTGTCTCTCTCCTCTCTCACACACACATATACACAAACGTAATGTCAGAATGTAGACAGTATACAGTAGGAAGAGACAAGAATTTTTTTCTAAGAATAGAAATGAAAGCAGTTATGGAGAAAGACAATAGACATGTAGACATAAATCTTAGCATCTGTAAAATGTTCCAAATCTTAGGGCAATGTCTCATTGGGACATTGAGCCTGCATAGTGTCTCCTAAGTTGTGTGCCTTTTCATAGGAAGTTCTCAGTGAATTGAATAGTAGCTGCAGCACAGCACAGACATATCACACCTCCATGCCACACCTTAGGCAAGTTACTTATCTGTCAGCATCATTTAACTCACCCGAAAACTGAGAATAATGAAAAGAATAGAGCCCACTTTATCACAAGAAGAAAAGTATGTGGTTTGCAGAATCTTACTCTTCTGATTCTGCCTTCTACCAGAATGGCATACTGTATTTGTCCCAGAGAGCCTGGAGAAGGCAGCCATTTCTAAGAATTGAATTGTTTTTAAGGAAAGGCTATAATTGTAATGCCTCTGGGAATACTTTATGCTGAAAAAATGTGGACAAACAAAGGATGCTCTGTTTTGGAAAGCCCCTAAAAGAGTTTTTGGATGTACAAATTGAGTATATTTTCAAAATGTTTTGAAAACTTGAAGTACTTTGGAGTGGAGACAAAAAAATCTTAAAATGCTTTAATACCAGCTAGTTTAGACCCTTGCCTTCTAATATAAGAACAAAGACTAACTGATTTAAAAGTAACTTTATAAAGACACGTATGTTTCAAAAATAAGACCACTAGCTATTCTAGCAAATCTCTTCGTTTATAAGATCTTTCTTCTTTTCCTAACTTTTACCTGATGCTACCTGATGACTAAAACTCCAACTATCCAAGCCCTATAAAAACCCTTCCCTATTACCTTTTTAGATACTTCTCCAAACTGATACTCTTTTTGCTCAGTGAATTTTATACCTGGTTGGTTTCCCTGGAGGCTTATAGAGCTTTAACAAATTTTAGATGAGAAACAAACAATTTTTTAATGGACAGTTGGAGAGTAGGTAAAAGAGGAGGAAATCTAGGGAGAGACACAGGGTTCATTAACATGGAGTATGGAAGCAGGGACCCATAAGAAATCCCCAAGGCTGGAAACAAGCAAAGATATTTAAAATCAGCAAGCTAATATTAAATATTTACTGTATCACTGGCTTGTAACATCAACCCACTCTGTTTACTCCAACTTTTGGGGAAAGTTCTTCTATATACAGTACCTCATGTTATTACTAATTTACTTTCTGCATAAAATAAATAGATAGTGAGTGGAGATAAATGGAGGTCTATGCCTCACACTTAGTTTGACATGGTGCAAATAGAAAAGAACTGCAGCCACAGAAAATGAAATTCTAGAGAGAAAACTGGTAATTTACCAAAAAACAAAAATTTAAATCAAAGGTAATAAATAAACAAAATCCCTCTGTAATCCACAAGAATATTAAAAGGAATGCTTTATTTCCCAAATTACCAGGATTGTATTCTCTAGGCAGTTTATTTTAAATATTAAAAGATACTTCCAGAAGATCTGAGATTCTAGGGACACCTAGTCTGCTGGCATCTGTGCCACTACCACATAAAGATTAAATATTAAATTTGCTGTTACAAATAAAAATAATTACCTTACCCTCACCACCAAGATATTTGAGTAGATTAGTATGGAGGAGCATGATAAAGGAGGAGAAAGAAATGAAAGGAGATGTATTAGTTTTCCTTTTCTGCTGTAACAAATTACCACAAATTTAGTGGCTTACAGCAATACAAATGTATTATATTACAGTCCTGGAGGTCCAAAGCCTGAAATTGGTTTTACTGGGCTGAAATTCAGCGTTGGCAGGGCTGTTTTCAGTTTTCTTTCCGAAAACTCTAGGAAAGAATCTTCTTCTTTGCCCTGTATCAGCTTCTAGAGGACACCTGCATTCCTTGGTTCATGGTCCCATCAATCCAACTTTCATTTCTGTTGTCATCTCTCCTCTCTAGGCTGACACTCCTGCCTCCCTCTTATGAAGACCCTTGTAATTATATTAGGTCCTGTTGGATAATCCAGTATAAAACTCCAATCTCAAGATCTTTAATCTTATCATAAAGTCCTTTTTGCCATGTAAAGTAACAGGGATTAGGATGTAGCAACTTTAAGGGTCTATTATTCTGCCTACTGTAAGAGGTATCTAAACAAGTGTGTGAAAAGAATAGGACCAAAAAGTATGATGGCCCAGGAAAGAGGTGGCAGGTAGTGATGTGTGCACGGGTACATCTCTGTGCACACTTTGGAAGATTAGAACAATGGAATTTTTCTGCATGTTTGTCTTTTTGTTCAGGAGACAGAGCATAGTAGAAAGAGCTTGGAGTTGGAAGAATTGCTTTGAGTCTAAATCTTACCACATTCTGGCTTTACATGTAAGTATTGAGCAAACCATTAACCTTCTCTGAAAAATCAGGGTGAACTTTTCTTGAGTGCATACTATGTGCAGCCACTGTACAAACAAATACTTTACCTGTACTATCTCATTTAACCTTCTTAACTCCTGTAAAGATGGCTCCATTGTAGAATTAAAAAGAAAAGACTATGTTAGCATCAGTGTCCAAAATCAAACAAAATTAACCTTGTTAATAAATTGGCTCAGTTTCTTCTTCACTAAAATAATAGGAATAATGCCTCCCAGAAAGGCATTACTGTGAGAAATAATATGTTTCGGCAGCACTTTCTTAACTGTTACAAAATTACATAGTCATGTAAAGTTGTATGTAGTATTTAACTTTTTTGAGGGTAAAGTGAAGAAACACAGGTAAAATATCATTGTTAAAAATAATTTATTGCATATTTCAAATAGCTTTAAGAGAATAATTGTAATATTCTCAACACAAAAGAAAGAGAAATGTTTAGTGTAATGGACATACTGATCACCCCAATTTGATTATTACACTTTGCATACCTGTATCAAAATGTCACATGCACTCCGAAAGCATATACAGCTATACTATATCAATTTTAAAAATCTAAATAAATAAGGCAAACAGTTTATCAAAAGGATTGTATCATTTTATATTCTCACCAGCAAGGTATGAAAGTTCTGGTTTCTCTACATTTTTGCTGCATTTGTTGTCAAAGCTTTTAATTTCAATCATTCCAGTAGGTATGTGGTACTATTTCTTGGTAGTCTAATTTGCATTTCCCTGATGACTAACGTTATTTAGGTTGTTATGTGTGTTTATTGGCCATGCATATAACTTATTCAGTGAAGAGTCCACTCACACATTACACCTATATTTCAATGGGTTGTTATTAAGCTATTCTTTATGTATTCTCTATATTCTGAATACAAGTCCTTCATCAAATATATGCTTTGCAAATATGAAAAATACATAAAAACATATTCTAGTTAATGTCTGATATAAACAAGTACTTTAAAAAGCTTATTTCTCTCCCTTTAACACTTTCTGTATTCTTAGGCAAAGACAAAGATTATTTTCACAGTGACAGAAGTATTGGACATTGGAGTGTCATAAACCATTTCACATTCTCTTTGCCCAAATCTGAACATCACATGCAAGTGAACTGCCCAGCTGGGCCTCCTTCCCTTCTTTTATTACTGTTGTTTTCTTTCCAGTAAATCTTCCCTGTCAGCCCTAAGACATTTGGCAAGTGTGAATCTAGGAGGCAGGACAGGGGCATGTTGATAAAGAATGACTTGAAGGAAGGAAATGACATGCAGCAATAGACCATTTCACTTAGCACATGAAATCCTTTACATTGCTCTTCCCCTGCCTTTCTGGCATTTGTGCTCTCATGACAACTTGCAAATTATGAGATCATCTATTTTCACTTGAATGCAAAAAGATTTCCAGTTCAAAAGTTTATTTCTAAAAATAGAGCTCTTCACCAACATCACATACATCATGAGTTACCAATGTACATTATCTCAGAAAGAGGACCAGTTCTTTCTAAGTCTTTCATTTTACTGAATATTTCATTTAAAAACCACAAAAGAACTCTACGAGGTACCACTATCACCTATATTCAAGTCTAACATCTGAGCCAGAGAATGAACAAGGTTTATTCCCTGACATTTCTCTAGTGAGTTGAACATTGCTAAGGAAGACTGGGCATAACCATTTTAAATAACATAATGTCAGCCCTAGAAATCATTAGTCTGAAATTTACTTGTGTTATTTTTCTTATCTGGGCATATGCAACAGCATGGCTAATTGACGTTAAATTTTTATTTTCTTTCAAATCTTTTAATTGGAGAGAATAATGTAGTTTTCCTTCGGTGGGGGTGGGGGGCAGAAAGCATTGCTGGAAAGGATTTCAAGATCCGTCCTTTTTGTTGTTGTTTTCTGGGGGCATGGAAGTAATTGCGATTTGAAGTTTCTGTTTGAAAAATAAAAGCATCCAGGGAGAGAAACTAGGGAAAAGGCAGGGAAATAAGTGATAAATCTTGAAGTTTAGAAATGTTGGTCACATCCATGAGAATGTTGTCATAAGTGACACCCCGGTTTCAAAAGTTTTGGATCCAGGAACCAGAAGAACCATGAAGATGGGGATTATGAGAGTGGTGAAGGGAACTGACTCTAACTCTGTGGTCTAGAAAATAACTCATAGGGATATCTTGCCCACTGAGCAGGAATAAATATTGTCTTCCATGAGCTTTATATTATAACCCAGGTAAGAAATTACCTTGAAATCTTGGCATAGAAGCGGCCTCCTGCCAGTTCTTTGTCTCCCTGCATTCTTAATTACATGGCTATTTTATGGGAATAATTCCCTTTTGAATGAGTGAAGACACTTAGGTCCAAAGGACACAACTGCACATCGGTCATGGTAAAGAGGCGAGCAATTTTCTTCCTGTCCATTGGGGCTGAACTGAGATATGCTAAGACATCCTCAGTAGGTAAGGGAGGGGAGCGGACACAGATATTCACCGTCATGTAGAAGACGTTCGTTGTTTTGCTCTGAGCCTCCGTAACCCCTGCTGCACTGCCAGTAAGCTGATTTTTCTTTGGGGAATTACTCATTCCCTGCCCAACTCTCAGACTGGAGAAGGTGGCAATGGCTAAAAGTACCCACAATGACATTTTTTAAGTCTCTAATAATGTATGCTTTGTCTATAACTAAGTCTTAATCCTGAGTTTTCAGTTACTTCAGCCAGTAATTTTGCATTTAAAGTCAACTTGAGTTGCTCTTTCTGCTTGCTATTTGCCTCTAAAAGAGATTCTGAACTGATACATATAATATTTATTTTTGGTTATTAACTGTCACGCTCTTGAACACTCTGTAATCTGAGGAACTTTTAGAACCTGAAGTTCAAATAGGTCCACCCGTTGAACATTGGAGTCTCTCCAAATACAATGCCACAGTAAACACATAAAATACAGGCAAAGGCAAGAATTTGGATCCATATATTGCCTAGTCTATTCACCACTTATTCACTCTCCTTACGTATTGCTTTGGGATTTTTTTTTTTACCCCTGGGTTCTTTATACTTTTGCTTTCTCTATCTGCTTTTGGCCTCTGTTTTGAAAACATGCTAGTCTTCCCCTCTGTAGCCTACTGTCGTTAGCTCAACTGTACTCTGTATCCATAGAGTGTCTGGGGTATAAACTCTGTCTGCTGGTTTTGATATAGCTAATCCCCAGTCTCTTCACTGCATCCCACCCTCGACAAGAAACACCCTTACCTAGATAAGAGGATTTCTGCATTGAGTTTTAGAGATATGTCACTTTTCCTGTGGAAAGACTTAATTATTAACTTAGACACATGCAACTAATAAAGCTAAGAGAATCTTAGAGATTATTGTATACATTTCTTTCTTTACTGGAGAGAAATCTAAGGTTTAGAGCACTTGTATGGATTGTTGAGATCACAAAGCATTACTGAAGGTGATTTTATTGCATTTAAAATGTAATTTATGTCCTTTCATAGTAATATAAATTATATATATTATAATATATATAATATATAAAGTATATATACTATAATATATAATACATATAAAGTATATATATACATAATATATAATAGATATAAAGTATATATATACTATAATATAATAATATAAAGTATATAATATAAAAAAATTAAAAAACGCACCAAAGCACTAATTGGGAACAGGGGACTTCTCTGCCTTGTGTATACCTGGGAGCGAATAACTGAGTACTGAGTGAAACTGGAAACTATTTTTATCTGGTAATACTTTCTAACACTATCTATGTTTAGATAGAGAAAGTTTAGTGATGTTCAGGCTAGTTTAAATCATCAAAGCTTTCTGGGTAATCTTATGACAATCTTCTGAGTTACCTCCCACTTCCTGCTGCTCATATTATTTTCTGCTTAAAATGAGGACTTTAGAACTGACAAGAAATTATCACCTCATTCAATTTCTGACCTTAATATCTAGCCTCTATTCCAGCGGAACTGTTAACTTGCCAAAAGCACAATTTTCCTCATATTTATCCTATTTATCCATACTGCATTTACATTTTGGTCCATTTAAAAGAGCCCCTTGGGAAATAATAGATGAACTACTTCAGGAAAACACACACACACACACACACACACACACACACACAAAACTGGCCATGTCTACGGAAAGAGAAGGGCAAGTGTGAAAAAGAAAATGTTCATCTTGCTCTCAAAGTGAATTTGTCCTGTTTTGGATTAAAATCTGGGGCAAGTCCTGGCTTCAAACTTACTTATTTCATGTCTCTGAGAAACTGTTCCACCTGTGCTCTGAATCACATCCCATTCTCCCTTCTCAAGAACTACAGATAATTTCTTTCATATATATTTCTTTTTTTTTTTTTTTTTTTG
>NW_012102399.1:2726219-2893808 GCF_000951045.1 Mandrillus leucophaeus
CCTGGGTTCACTCCATTCTCCTGCCTCAGCCTCCCGAGGAGCTGGGACTACAGACACCTGCCACCACACCCGGCTAATTTTTTGTATTTTAGTAGAGACAGGATTTCACCATGTTAGCCAGGGTGGTCTTGATCTCCTGACCTCGTGATTCGCCCTCCTCGGCCTCCCAAAGTGCTGGGATTACAGGCGCGAGCCACTGCGCCTCTTTCTTATATCTTTTACCCCTTGCTCCTTCAGGATTGGACTGGAGAAAAATTAATCCTTCCAATCAACATTTAAGTTTCTCAAGTGTCTCCTACCTTAAAATCACACACTCATTAAATCACACGCTCATTAAACAAACAAAAATACAAAAATTCTCTCCCCTCAATTATTGTCCCTTGTCTGTTTTCTCCCCTTTATAGACAAATTTCCTGAAATACCTGCTCACCCTATCCAGGTTTATTCTTGTCCTCACTTCTCAGCACACTCCTTACTGACTTCTGTTTCCAACATGCACTGACGTCTTCTCACTGGTCACCAATGATCTCTGTGTTGCTAAATACTATTGGCCTATTTTTATCTGAATATTCTGAGACATCTTAGACTACATATTGCACAGTAGCTCTCTTCCGGAGCATCACACTCTTGTCGTTTTCCCCTGATCCTTCTGAAACTTCCTTCTAAGTCATCTCTGCTGACTAACACACATCCACGGTGTCATCATCCAAGCTTCTGTTTCTATAAAATGGCAGCTGCTCTACTTAATTGCAAGGATTGTTATAAGAAATAAATGACATACTACATAGGAAAGTCTCTAGAACCTACTCACAGAATATAGTTAAACTTTCAAATGTTACTTATAAAAAAATAAGTAAAAACAAAGATTTAAGGTCTATTAAATCTATTGTTAAAAATAATGTAGTGTATACTTGAAATTTGGTGAAAGAGTAGATCATGAGTATTCTCAACACTACACACACACACACACACACACGCACGCACACACACAAACAAGGTAACTATGTGAAGTGATGGATATCTTAACTTGATTGTGGTAGTCATTTTATAATGTTTACATATCTTAAAGTTTACATATATCATGTACATATAAAAGTGTACATCTTTAATATATTTGTGTTTTTTGTTTTTTTTTTTTTTTTTTTGAGACAGAATCTCTCTCTGTCACCCAGGCTGGAGTGCAGTGGTGTGATCTCGGTTCACTGCAACCTCCATCTCCCAGGTTCGAGCAATTCTCCCTCAGTCGCCCGAGTAGCTAGTACTACAGGCACATGCCACCACACCTGGCTAATTTTTGTATTTTTAATAGAGATGAGAGTTTACAATATTGGCCATGCTGGTCTCGAACTCCTGACCTCGTGATCCACCCACCTCGGCCTCCCAAATTGCTGGGATTACAGGCATGAGCCACCACACCCAGCCAATATATTTAATTTTTATTTGTCACTTGTATCTCAATAAAGCTGAAAAGCAAATAAAATATAAGGTGGATTATATTTTCCCTTAAATGCAGCACTGACCATTTTGCTAAGAAACTCTGAGTCTAGAGACAGCCATTCTCTTTGATTAATACAAATGTATATTCAAAATCAACATATTTGATCAATTCGTTTACTTCAGGGTAGATTAATGGTTTTCTTTTCCAATTATAAAATTCACAAATTGAGAATCGGGACAAAAGTTCTCCAAATAGTAAGTTCTGAATAAATTTTAAATATGATACATGAAATTGATATAAACTAACTTAGTTTGGAGAGACAGATAAGAACTTAATTTTAGACTTGAGAAGTTCCAGTGGGATAACTAATTTTTCTCCACAGAAAATTTTCTACTTTCCTTTTTTTGTGGCCCCCATGGACCCATAGGATAATTGACTTAGGCTTGAACAGTCATAGACCATATTCCTTTTATCCTTAAGGATAAAAGAATAAAGTCCTTGAGGAGTTCTAGTGGGATGGGTAGTTAATTTTTCTCCAGTCCAAATGGTGGCCCCCAAGTATCCCCATTCCCACTGTTAATGTCCCTGTATTATCTCCACCCACTGAGCATGAGCAGGAACAATGACTTGCTTCTAATCAACAGAATATAGCAGAGGTAAAAGGATGCTGCTTCTGTGATTATATTGCACAAGATTTTAACTTCCATCTTGTGAGAAAACTCTCTCTATGGACTTCTTCTCCAGTTGTCTTTGATAACGTAAGTCACCATATAGCAAGGCTCTTTGGCAAGGAAGTGAGAGTGGCCTCCTCATGATAGTCAGCAAGAAACTAAGGCCCTTAGCTCAACAGACTGCAAGGAAGCAAGCCCAGCCCACAGCCCTGTGAGCTTCAAAGTGCATTCTTCTTCAGTCAGGCTTCCAGATGACAGCCTAGCCCTTGATCTCAGTCTCTGACAGACACTGAAGCAAAGCATCCAACTAAACTGTGTCTGGATTCTTGTCCCACTGGAGTTAAAATAATAAATTCACATTATTTAAACTGCTACGTTTGTGGTCATTTGTTACACAGCAATAAATAATACAGCATGAGGACAAATCAGAGCTCTTTCTAGAAATGTATGAACAGCAGGATAGCAAAGCTCGTTTCCCCTTGGGTAAAGAAACCTTGCGTTCTGGAGGCACCACATAGGAACAATGTCTATTTACAGTAGGAGACGTTAAATCCTACATTTAAAACGTAGAAGAGACAAATGGACAGATGAAGTGTAAAAAGAGGAGGGAAAAAGAGGGAGAAAAAATGTTGGTAGCTGACCCTGACACTAGTATTCTTCCAGTTGTTGTGGGTTTTTTGTTGTTGTTGTTTGTTTTTTGAGACGGAGTCTCGCTTTGTTGCCCAGGCTGGAGTGCAGTGGCGTGATCCTGGCTCACTGCAAGCTCCGCCTCCCGGGTTCATGCCATTCTCCTGCCTCAGCCTCCCGAGTAGCTGGAACTACAGGCACCCGCCACCACGCCCGGCTAATTTTTTGTATTTTTAGTAGAGACGGGGTTTCATTGGGTTAGCCAGGAAGGTCGTGATCTCCTGACCTCATGATCCACCTGCCTCGCCCTCCCAAAGTTCTGGGATTACAGGCGTGAGCCACCGTGCCCGGCCCTTCCAGTTTGTTTTTCATATTATTGTTAGTTCTTTGACAAAAGTCCTCAACATTTTTCTCAGTTTCATGAGTCAACAAATGTATTACATTGCTTAAACTAGTTTGAGTTGAGTTTCTACCACTTAAAACTTAAATTTTTCTACAAAGAGAAAGGGATGTTAATGAAGGAAAATAGAATGGTATCTCTCCAAATTGTATAACTATCCTCAAAGTTAGTGTCCTCATGTGAATTCAGAAAGTCATGCATATTACTGTTCCTTAAGAACAACTTGCTGTCTATTAAAAACATCATCCTAATTCTGCTACTCATGGCTATGTGACTTGGTTAAGTCATGTAACTTCTCTATACTTGTGTTTTCTCTTCAAAAAGTGAAAATAATATTACTGTAACTTGACAATGTTATTGTGAGATATAAATTAGTACATTATTTTTATGCAATATTACTATGCCAACACCAGAGATGAAATAAAAACTAAAGACATGTTAGCTGCTATCATTACTATCCCCTCCAAGAAAGCGAAAAAGGGATTCTCCCACTAGAGGCATAAAGTTTATTGAAGATTAGGGCATTACTGGTAGAAACCAATGAAAATTGTAATGTCTATTGTTCTTCCATCTTTTGTGGTATTTTGGGGGCAAACCAGGAGAGGTGTTTTCATTGGACCTCAGAATTCTTCACTGGACCCAAAGATTTTCATTTGTCAGAGGATAGGAAATTCATAAATAGAAATTTTCTTGCTTAATAAGCAGCACTTTCTACATAAAACATTTCTGAATGATTTGAGGACCTTCACATAAAGCTCCTTTAGGTTGGGGGGTGGCATCTAATACATCATGAACACATAAAGGTAAGTATTGAATACCTTCACTCCCCTTAAGTAAGGCATTTACTCAATTAATGTTTTGTTCCATATGTGTTTAAGTGAAAGAATTCGGGAACTTAAAATGGGCCACAGACATAAATACAAAAGCTAACTATAAAATGTGTGGAAGAAAACATAAGTGAAATTTTTGGAGACTGTGGAATAGACAAAGGTTTCATAGGCACAGAAACCAAGAACATATAAAAATCATAAAGTGGACTTTGTCAAAATTGGAAACTTTTGCTTTTTGAAAGCTATTGTTAGGCAAATAACACAAGCCACTGACTGGAAGAAAATATTTGCAACTCATTGGATACAGGAAGACTTGTGTCTAATATATAAAGAACTCTTCAACACTAAAATTGGAACAAGAACAACTCAGAAAACATTGGCAAAAGATTTGAGCAGACATAAGATACAAAAGGCCTATGAATGGTTGATTAGCATGTGGAAAGATGCCAAAAATCGTTACTAATTAAGGAAATGCAAATTGAAATCTCAGTGAGATACCAGTCCATGTTCACTAGAAAGGCTAAAAACGAAACCAACCAACAAACAAAAATAATGAATATTGATTGTCTGTGAGGATTTGGAGCCACTGGAACTTTCAGACATGACAGGTGAAATACAAAATCATACTGTAATACGTGTTTGGAAAGCTGCCCTGAAGTTTCTTAAATGTTAAATATATTTTACCATAAGATCAAGGCATTCCACTCAAAGAGAAACGAGGACAGATGTTGCACAATGTCTTGAAGACAAATGTCCTTAAGAGCTTTCTTCACACAAGCCAAATACTGTAAATGACTAAAATGCCCACCAGCAGATGAACAGATAAACAGAACATGATCTATTATACAGTGGAATGTTATTCAACAAAAAATTAAAAAAAAAAAATGAGGGAAAAAAACAGTGACTAATGGGATGTTTGTAAAGATGTATTCATTTGTCAAGTTCACTGAATTCTGCATTTTAATATCATGCATGCCTTAATAAAGTTGATTGAATATTTTAAATAAACATAGTTTTTCTATATAGATTGCTAATTGAGTTTTAATATTTCTGCAGAAATATTGTTAAACGAATGGTCTGCTGTAGCTTGCGGACTCTAGGACACTTAAACCACTACATAACCCAGCCGGCATGCACTTGGGATATATCTGGGTCAAGTGATTTTCAAACTGTGGGAGAACAACTTTCGTCATTAAATTTTTACTCAATAAATCATGCCTGGTGTTGGTTTTGAATCCTTTTACTTCACCAATCTTAAATTCCACTGAAGTAACCATTTTTGTTCTAAAGCAGACAGCTTGGCATGTCTAACTTTTTCTTCCAATATGACATCAGGAAATTGTAGCCTCTTATTTATTATTAGCAAAACTAATTCAAAAGCTCTCTAAAGCATGGTATAAAAATAATCTCTTCAGTGATGCAACAAAAATCCCTTGAGAATTTAAAATGTGATTCAAGTGACGTTATAGCGAGGTCTATAAACATTTCTATACCTGTAAGATAGAGGATCCACTGCAGTAATAATTTCTACTACTTGCACAGGACTTCACAATTTAAAAAAGCACTTCTACCTCTTATCTCTCCTGACCATTGTGACAACATTTTATAAGAATATTATTAGATATTAAAGTATTAAATATTAATACCAAAAAGTAAATATTGATTATTGGTGAAGATTTGGAGCCCCTTCTCATACATGGGTGGTAGAACTGCAAAATTGTACAATCACTTTTTGGAAAATTGCTCTGCAGTTTCTTTTTTTCCTAGATGAAATGGTTTGTATTATAGAGAGGTGTATACATATATCTAATCAAATTTTACACTTTACATATGTGCAGTTTTTATATATTATGTATGCCTCATCAAAGTTGTTTTCAGATTTTGCATTAAATAACCAAATTCTGCAACTTCTTAAAATATTCAATGTACCTTACCGTAAGACCAAGTCATTCTGCTTCTAGGTATCTACCCAGGAAACACGAGAACATATGCCACACAATGGAACATATGCCGCAAAATTGAAGACAAATGTTCTTAAGAGACTTCTCATGCTACCCCAAAACTAGGAAAAACCCAAAAGTCCGTAACAGGCTTCTATAGTAGTATGAAATATACTCTACAAAGCAGTTGTTCTATAGCTAGACCTGTAAGTGGTAAACACAGGATTGGAAATATGTGTCTAATCCACAACACTGCCTTCTTTATTTAGTAGGTTACCACTAGTCTAATGGCTAAGACTCAAATTCCTTGGAATGGAATTCCAGGCCCTTGAGGATTTGACCCATTCTTGTCTTTCCTGCCTCATCTTCTACTGTCTTCTACATTCATTCATCATTTGTTTTATGCTTATTTGCTTTTTTCCTCTCCCATATTCACTATGCATACATTAAGACAGGGAAGTAATTAAAACTTTCTTTTGATCACAGCAGTGGTTCACTAACTTTACAGTTTATAAAAATCACATAAAGTGCTTGTTTTGAAAGACAGATTCCTAAGTCTCATAGCTCTAAGGTTATACCTCAGTAAACCTGGGGTGGGTGACAATACTTGTAATTTTAAATATGTATCCCGAGGTTCTAAATCAAGTGGTCCATGTACTATCTTTTGTGAATTTCTATTTCAATGACTTACAGTGCAATAGACAGGTCATGTAAACTACTAATTACAATATGTTTTGAAAAACGTTTTAAATGTTTCTGGTGCCTCTGAAGCCAGGAAAAGGATCTTTGCCTAGGAAATAAATTCAGAGAAGACTGGAGGTAGACAGCACCAAGGAGGTGATCGCCATAGATAGAGTTGCTAACTGATGTTACTGAGGAAGTTTGGACTGGAATAGTTATAAGGAGGAAAAGGACTGGATAAATTGTGGAAACAATTAAAACAAAAAATTGATCAAACTTGTGAGTTGTTGAAAAAAGAGATGTAGGAAAAAGGAACCTAAAAATGACATTTAAATATTCACATATAGATCAGTTGTCATGCTTTTCTCAGAGATTAAGAATACAACCTAAGGAGATTTTGATGACTTTGGCTTGGTGGGTTTTGAACTATCTGTGTAGTAACTGAGAAAACTAGATTCAGCAAATAATCAGATTCGCATGGCTGAAATTAGAGAGAGAGGTAGAGGTTGCATATATAGGTCGTAGCATCACTATCATGTCAACAGTAGTTAAAACAACTGACACAAAAAAAACCCATTCAAATACAGCAAGTACAATAAAAGGATAAATAGACGAAGGACTGAACTTCAGGGAACAGAGTCAAGCCATTCCCAAACACATCATTGTCTGGGAAACTTGGTACCTTCCTGCATAGTGCCCACATATTTCACTATACAGAGTCTCTGCTCTGCACTTACTCTGGACGTGGAGAAACTTATTTTTTTCCTTCCAAATTTATTTCATCAACAAGTTTTTAACATTTTACCCACCCTAATATTTACCACTGGAAGAAGGAATTACTTCCTCTTCTGCACTCCTACAGTATATAATTTTTCATATAGTCTATAATTTTTTCATAGCTATAATTATACTGCTTATAATTAGTATTATATTTATATCTCATGGAAGGCTGTGGCAATCTTGAAGACTGGAACCATACCATAATTCTTTCCACCCTTAATGCTTAGGGTTGCCAATTGGTTACTATTTGATGAATGTTTGTTAAACAAAGTATTTATTCTGTTTAACAAGCAATTTTCAGAATAATATTAAAAATATTAAATTAGTATGAATAAAAAGTTGGTGAAATGAAGTCAATGATAAGTAGAAAAATCATAGAAAAGACTTAAAATAAAAATAATAGGCCTCACGTGGTGGCTTATGCCTGTAATCCTAGCACTTTGAGAGTCCGAGGCGGGCAGATTATGAGGTCAAGAGATGGAGACCATCCTGGCCAACATTGTGAAACTCCATCTCTACTAAAAACACAAAACGTAGCTGGGCTTGGTGGTATGTGCCTGTAGTCCCAGCTACTTGGGAGGCTGAAGCAGGAGAATCACTTGAACCTGGGAGGTGGAGGTTGCTGTGAGCCAAGATCATGTCACCTTACTCCAGCCTGGTGACAGAACAAGACTCTGTCTCAAAATAATAATAATAATAATAATAATAAACTATTTAGAAAAAAAGACAAAAGAAGCTTAACATATTAATCACTACACACTAAAAGACATAAAAATTCTCTAACATTCCTCTATTCATTCTACAGCATTTCTTAGGAAAGGCTTTGTTCTAACACTTTGCAAGTATGCAAAGCATTAAATAATAAACTCATATCCAAACAATAATTCAAGCTCTTTTCACATCAGATAGGACAAAGTGATGTCTTTTTCAAAACTGTATGGTAAACCATTTACAGCTATTCTATGCAATAACACCTCGAGTTTGTTTGTATACATACAAATATTATACGTATCCTTATAACTCTTGAAAGTCTTCCCAGAATCTTTCTAAGAGAATATTATTATAAGCCATCTTTTTAACTTTTGTGAATATTGTAAAATGTTTTGAACACACAGAATCAATGTACAAATAACATTGAATATATAGCAGTAAGTCCACATAAGTTTCTTTAACAATATGAAACATGAAGTGAATTAGGAACAAGGATTAATAGAAACAAAATGGAAATAAAACAAAATACCAAAAGAAAAAACAGCTCAATTGGACTTCATCAATATTTAAAAATGATTTGCTTCAAAAGACACCATTGACAGTGAAAAACAACTCACAAACTGGGAGAAAGTATTTGTAAATTGTATATATGAAACAGTACTTGTATCCCGCATATATAAAGAATTCTTAACAATTGTAAAACAAAACAAAACAAAAACCACAATTTTTAAATGAGCAAAGTATTTGAATACCTATTTCTTCAAATAAGACATGCAAATGATCAACAAACACATTAAAAAAGGCTTACCCATCAGGGAACTATAATCAAAACCACAATGAGTTACCACTTCATATTCACTAGCATGGCTATAATCAAAAAGTCAGAAAATAAAAAGTTTTGGTGAGAAAGTAGAGAACTTGGAACCCTCAGACATTTCAAGGATCATGTTAAATCGTGCAACTGCTTTAGAAAACAGTTCAGCGTTTTCTCAAAATATTGAACTTAGGGTTAACATATGTCCCAGTAATTCTCTGCTTAGGTGCTGAAAAAAACTGAAAACATATATTCACATAAAAACTTGTACGTAAATGATTATAACATTATTCAAAGCATAAATGTGGAAACAATACAACACAAATTTGCATCAACTGGTTAATGGATAAACCAATATGGTTTGTCCATGCAGTGGAATATTATTTGGCTACAAAAAGAACAAAGTTCTTATACATGCTATAATATAAATGAACCTTGAAAACATTATGCAAGTGAAAGAATCCAAACACGATCAGACATATATTATATCATTTAATTTATATAAAAGGTTCAGAATAATCAAAATCGTAAGAACAAAAAATGTACTCATGGTTTTCAGGGACTGTGGTTAACGGTGGATGGGGAGTGCTAATGACCATGAGTATATTGCAGAAAGGTGATGGAAACATTCTGGAATTGGATAATGGTCATTGTTTAACAAAACTTTGTGAATATACTGAAAATCACTCACTGTATACTTTCAAAGGGTGAACTGTATGATATGTGAATTATACCTCAATAAAACTGCCATTTTTCTTTATTTTTTATTTTTTTTATTTTTTATTATTATTATACTTTAAGTTCTAGGGTACATGTGCATAACGTGCAGGTTTGTTACATATGTATACTTGTGCCATGTTGCTGTGCTGCACCCATCAACTCGTCAGCACCCAACTACTCGTCATTTACATCAGGTATAACACCCAATGCAATCCCTCTCCCCTCCCCCCTCCCCATAAAAGGCCCCGGTGTGTGATGTCCCCCTTCCCGAGTCCAAGTGATCTCATTGTTCAGTTCCCACCTATGAGTGAGAACATGCGGTGTTTGGTTTTCTGTTCTTGTGATAGTTTGCTAAGAATGATGGTTTCCAGCTGCATCCATGTCCCTACAAAGGACACAAACTCATCCTTTTTTATGGCTGCATAGTATTCCATGGTGTATATGTGCCACATTTTCTTAATCCAGTCTGTCACTGAAAAAAGTCAGGAAACAACAGGTGCTGGAGAGGATGTGGAGAAATAGGAACACTTTTACACTGTTGGTGGGATTGTAAACTAGTTCAACCATTATGGAAAACAGTATGGCAATTCCTCAAGGATCTAGAACTAGATGTACCATATGACCCAGCCATCCCATTACTGGGTATATACCCAAAGGATTATAAATCATGCTGCTATAAAGACATATGCACACGTATGTTCATTGCGGCACTATTCACCAAAACTGCCATTTTTCTAAGTGCTCATGCAGTTGTTAGAATTGCTTCAAAAACTATTGTATCGCCCAAGCCAAACTTTACCTCCATTGAGAATTCTCCAGATCATCCTATGTAGAATAATTCTGCTGTGTACACCTTTTATTTTCCTCACTACATTTACCACAACCTATATTTTAAAAATGTGTTTATCTTCTTTCTTCTTGTAGGATGCAAAATGTATGAAGGGTGGGGACTCATCTTGTTCATCACTGTAACGTTATTCGCCTAGCACAGTGCTTATCAGAGGTAGTTTGCTGTGAAGAAAACGATGCTTAAGTTTCAGAGCCTCTTGGTTGCACAGGTTCTTTCCAAAGGTGTGGGAGAGACCCTAATAAATGTGCCAACATAGTCACATATTTTTGCCAAATTGCAAAACTAAGGTATTTAAGCTACAATTAAGCAGACTGTCTCCTTCCAGTCTAAATTTTCTGTCAGATTTCCCCTCCTGTCAGGATAAAACAGAATGGCTATAAATATTTTTGAAATTCCCCTAAGGGTAAGATAAGATGAAAAGATAATTAGTTTAGGTTTGGTGAGACATATGTGAAAGAAACTTAATTGAGGCTTTCCCAAAGTTTAAAACAATAATAACTATTCCCAGGAAATAACTAAAAATGATTTGTGAGGCCTAAATAAATGTTTCTACACTTTCAATAATAATAATTTTAAAATTGATCCATCATACCAGAGAAAAAACAAGAGACTTCAGTATCTTACTATATCTTCTTACTTTAAACAATGGATAGATTATCCAGACATAAAGCCAATAACGAAACAGCAGACTTGAATAACACTATAGATCAAATAGACCTAACATACATACACAGAACATGTCATCCAATGGCAGTAGAATGCAGAGTCTTTTCAAGCACATATGGAACAGTCTCCAGGATAGATTATATCTTGGGTGACAAAACAAGCCTCCATCAACAAATTTGAGATTAAAATAATATCAAGTAGCTTTTCTGACCACAACAGTTTGAAACTAGAAAGTAATAACTAAAGAAAAATTAGAAAATTCACAAATATGTGGAAATTAAGCAACATAATCCGGAATAGCCCATGAGTCAAAGAAAAGATCACAAGGAAAATCAAAAGGCATTTTGAGACAAATAAAAATGGAAACATAACCACCAAAACTTATGGGAAGCAGCGAAAGTAGTTGTAAGAAGGACATTTATAGCATAAATTCCTATACTAAGAAAAAAAAATCTCAAATAAGCAACCTTACTTTATACCCAAAGGAACTAGAAAAAGAAGAACATATTAGTGCCAAAGTTAGGAGAAGGAAGCAAATATAAAGATTAGAGCAGAAATAAATCAAACAGAGAGTAGAAAAATAAAATAAAAGATCAATGAAAACAAGCGTTGCTTTCTTGAAAAGATAAAACTACAGACATTTAGCTATATTAACTAAGAAAAAAAGAGATAATACTGAAATAAAAAAATTATAAGTGAAAAAGAAGATACTACTACTGATACCACAGAGATTCAGAATATATTAGAGACTACCATAAACAATTATACACCAACAAATTGGATAATTGAGAAGAGACAAATAAATACCTAGAAATTTATAACCTACCAAGACTGAATCATGAAGTAGAAACTCTGAAAAGGTGAATAAAGGTAGAGATAGACGCAATTAAAAAAAATTCAAAAAATCTCCCCCAAAAGAAAAGCCCAGGAACAGAGCTGATAGATTCAATAGTGAATTCTTCCAAGCCTTTAAAAACTTGATGCCAATCCTTCTCAAACTCTTCCAAAAACTTGAAAATGAAGGAACACTGTCCAACTCATTTAACGAGGCAAGCATCATCTTTATAGCAAAGCCATAAAAGAACACTACAGAAAAAGAAAATTACAAGCCAATATCCCTGATTTTCATAGATCCAAAAATTCTCAACAAAGTACTGGCAAGCCATATTCAATAGCACATGGAAAGGATAATACTATGATCAAGTGGCATTATATCTGGGATGCAAGGAAAGTTCAACATAAGCAAATCAATAAATGTGAATACATCATATTAATGGAATAAAGGATTAAAATTATATGATTATCTCAATAGAGAAGAATAAAATCATTTAATAAAATTCACCATCATTTTATGATAAAACTGTCAACAAATTAAGTAAGGAAAGAATATACGTCAACATACTAAAGATCTATATGACAAGCCCACAGCTAACATTATACTCAATGGTGAAAAGCTGTACGTTTCTTCTAAAATATCAGGAAGTTTTCTCTTCTCTAAGATGAGAAAGAAGGATGCACACATTTGCCACTTCTGTTTAGCACAGTAATGGAAGTCATATCTGAATAATTAGTCAAGAAAAAGAAATAAACTACATCCAAAGAAGAAAAAAAGGTTAATTTCTTTCTATTTGCCAATGACAAGATTGTATATGGAGAAAACCCTAAAAACTCCACAAAAAAATGTCAGAACTAATAAGCAAATTCTGTAAAGTTGCAGGACACAAAAATCAAGATACAAAAATACATTGCATTTCTATACAGTAAGAAAAAACTGTTCAAAAAGGAAATTAAGAAAACAGTTGCACTCATAAAATATCAAAAAATAAAATACTTAGAAATAAACTTAACTAAGGGCATAAAAGATTTGTACACCTAACTATAAGACGTTGATAAAAGAAATTTAAGAAGACACAAGTAAATGAAAAGAGCTCTTGTGTTCATGGATTGGAAGAATTAATATTGTTAAAATATCCTTACAACACAAAGTGATCTATAGATTCAATGCAATTTTTCAAAAGTCCAGTGGCATTTTTTCAGAAATAGGGAAAAAGTCTTAAATTTCATATGGAACCACAAAAGACCCTGAATAACCTAAGCAACCCTGAGAAAGAACAAAGCTGGAAGCACCACAATTCCTGATTTCAAGCTATATTACAAAGCTATAGTAATCAAAACAGTGTGGTACAGACATAAAAGCATACATATAGACCAATGGAATGAAATAGTAAGCCCAGATAGAAACCCATGCATACATAGTCAACTAATCTTTGACAGGGATGCCAAGAATACATACTGAGGAAAGGATAATCTCTTTAAGAAATGGCATTGGGAAAACTATATATATATATATGTATGCAAAAAGTGAAATTGAAGGGTTATGTTGCACCATGTATAATAGATTAATGACTTAACTGTAAGACCTGAAACTATGATATAAAACTCCTAGAATTAAACATAGAGGGAAAGCTCCTTAACATTGGTCTTGAGAATGATTTGTTGTGTATGACACCAAAAGCACATATAAGCAAAGTCAAAATAAATGAATGACACTATTCTATGTCAAACTAAAATCTTCTGGAAATCAAAGAAAACAATCAACAAAATGAAAAGGTAACCTACAGAATGAGAGAAAATATTTGCAATCTATATGTCTGATAAAGGGCTAATATCCAAAATATATAAGAAACTCATACAATTCAATAGGAAAAAAAAAAAAAAAAAACCCTGATAAAAAAATAGGCAAAGGACCTGACTAGACATTTGTTTGCTAAGAAGACTTATGAATAAATAGCCAACAATCATATGAAAAGATAATCACCAATTATCAAGAAATGCAAACTAAGATGACAGTGAGATATCACCTCACAGCTATTAGAAAGGTTATTATAGAAAAGACGAGATAAGAAATGTTGTCGCGAGTGTAGAGAAAAGGGAACCCTTGAACACTGTCAATGGATATGTAAACTGGTACAGCCATCATGGAAAACTGCATGGAGTTATCTCAAAAAATAAAAATAGAATTAGCAAATAATTCAGCGATTCCATTTTTGGGTATACATTGGAAGAGAATAAAATTAGTATCTTAAAGAGCTATCTGCACTTCCATGTTCATTGCAGTAGCGTTACTCACAATAGCCAAGATATGGAAATAACGTAAGTGTCCATTGCTGAATGAATGGATAAAGATTATGTGGAGTATATATAAATACAATACAATATTATTTAGCCTTAAAAAAGAAAAATAATCCTGTCTTTGAGACAACATGGAGGGGCCTATGGAGCAGTATGCTTTGTGAAATAAGCCAGACATAGAAAGGTAAATATTGCATGATCTCATTGATGCAGAATCTAAAAATGTTGAACTCATAGAAGCAGAGAGTAGAAGGGTGTTTGCCAGGGGCAGAGGGTGGGGAAGGAAATTGGGAGATATAAGATGAATAATTTCTGGGGTCTTAATGTATAGCATAGTGGCCATAGTTAATAGTACTGTGTCGTAAACTCGAAATTTTCCAAGAGAATAGATCTTAAGTATTCTCACCACACACAAAAAAAAGTTATTGGTAAAATTATGTGAGGTAATGAATGTGTTAGTTAACTCGTATACCTACGTCAAACCATCACATTGTACACCTTAAGTATATAAAATTTTTACTGTTCAATTATATCTCAATAGGCAAAAAAAGAAAGCAGCAAGCATAACAAGAAATATAAAATAATCCATTTAATAATTTATTTCATTTATATTGTGAAAGTCCTAAGTGAAGGAAGAAACCATTTCATTTAGTATATTAGACTTTACTTTGTGGATGATGTTTAGACTATCAGAAGTACTAAGTTGAGACAAGTTTATGAAAAGTCATACAGACATAAATTTCTCTTTTTTTTAAATTCATTTAAGAAGGATATTTGTTTGAACTATAGTTTTTAATTTGACATTATGGAAATAAATATGCTCCTTATATGCTGCAGGCAAAAAATGTGGAATTATTTTTATCCTTCAATAAACTATAGAAAACCATAATTTTCATGCAAGTTTGAGAGACATAATCATTTCCATAAATTAAGACAATAATCTCTGAACTGAAAGCTATGGGATTGTGGTTGATAATTCAGAAGCTTAGAGATATCTATTAGAATTTATATGCCAAAAAAATGTAAATGTTTTGTGCTAGTAAACACTTGTTCTAAACCTTTGTTTTGGTACTTTTTTATTAAACAAAAATTAAAAGTTACAGGAATTTATGCCTAAAATAATTCTTTGGACTGTAGTTTGGAAAGCAGATTTAGCTGCTACGAAAAAAGGAAAAAATGTTCTCTGTTGCCAATTGAAATAGAAATGTCTATTAAAAAACAAAAAGCTGATGTTTGAAAATTTCCTTTCCTAATTAAACATTTAAATATGTTCAAAGTCAAACTTCCAAATCCTGAATGGAATATAAAAGTGAAAATTTGCATCTATTATTGCATATTAAGCACTGTTCATAAATATATGTAGTTTGGCTATCTTTTAATTCCAAAGAAAATATTTTTATTCAACAATTCTTTAGTAGTGCACATTTTTCCAGCTTCTATTTGAAATATGTCCCTTACGTGCTGAGATATCTGAACAAAATTTCTTCTTTAAAGGTATACATCATTTATCAGTGTGAATATTGTTGCAGCCCATATATCTTCATGATTTAAATATTTTCCCAACAGTACCTGATGATGCCTTATTATAAAGATCAAGTGTAATACTATATTTTTGTTTTATCTTAAATTTTCCTGAACTGCTACACTTCAATCTACTGATCTGTACAAGTATAGCAGTAATAAAACATTCGCTTTTTTGTTTGTTTGTTTTTTTGAGATGGAGTCTCTCTCTGTTGCCCAGGCTGGAGTGCAATGGTGCAATCTCAGCTCACTGCAACCTTCCCTTCTCAGGTTCAAGCGATTCTCCTGTCTCAGCGTCCTGAGTAGCTGGGACTATAGGCGCCCCACCACCATGCCAGGCTAATTTTTGTATTTTTAGTAGAGACAGGGTTTCACCATATTGGCCAGGCTGGTCTCAAACTCCTCACCTTGTGATCTGCCCACCTCAGCCTCCCAAAGTGCTGGGATTACAGGTGTGAGCCACTGTGCCCAGCCAGACATTCACTTTTAACAATGATTATTCTATATTCGGAAATGAAAAGACCCTATTAGTAGGGTTACCTTCGTTTAAATCTAGTCTATATCAATTGTAACAGTGATATGAAAAGCTATGATTTACTGTTTGTTGGACCTTTACAAATTTTCTTTTCACCTAATTTTCACAAAACAATAAAAAAAAGACTAACTTAGGGGGATGAAAGAAGTAGGTCAGTAGCTAGAAGATATAGGACTTAGAAAATGCTTTTTTTTAAGGAGACATTTGACTACAAACTCATGTGGTATGTTAGTCCATTTTCACATTGCTATAAAGAACTACCTAAGACTGGGTAATTTATAAAGAAAAGAGGTTTAGTTGGCTCACAGTTCTGCAGGCTATACAGGAAGCATGACTGGGGAGACCTCAAGAAACTTACAGCCATGGAAGAAGGACAAAGGGAAGCAAGTATATTTTCACATTGCTAGCAGGAGAGAGAGAGTGAAAGGGGAGGTGCTACAAACTTTAAACAATCACATCTCATGAGAACTCACTCACTGTCACGAGAACAGTAAAGGAGAAATCTGCCCCACTGATTCAATCACCTCTTACCAGGTCCCTCCCCCAACACTGGGGATTACAATTCAACATGAGATTTGGGTGGGGACACAGAGCCAAATAATATTCTGTGGCTTAAGACTTAAACAGCCATCTGAGAATTCACTTTAACCCTATGGAAAGATTCATATTGTCACCAAAATCATAATTATGGAGGCTATGAGAGTCATGAGGTCATAAATTAAGCAAGTGTCTCAAATTTCAAAGTGTGACAAGCCTCTCCAAGGGAAAATGGGACATATAAATTATTTCAACTTAACAGAATATGTGAAAAAGAGGAGGCAACCATAAAAGTAAGGTGAAAATCCAAAACTTTGAACAGTTTCTTAAAGGCTAAGTTTCTTAAAGGCACACATGATAGTTTAGAATCCTTGGATGTCCCAGATGCAGGAAGAGCCAGTACCCACTGCCAGCCATCTCCCACAGCCCTCCACCAGGTGTGTGGGAGGAAGGGCAAGGCAAAACACTGGACAGAGTCACTGGTGAAGATGGGCAAGGCCTGGTTGGTGGGTGAAGCAGGCAAACTTGGAGAAGCCCATCCATGCCCAAGTGTCAGACTTGATAATGCTTTAAGAGAAATGATCGCTACCACTGGGAGAGAGACAGGAAATACTTCTACCCCCCTGTTCCAGGCAAAAGTAAGCTCCCTCTGGGGAGATGTCATGTTGTGATATAACAAGAAATATATACTTGGTCTCTGCCTCCAGTTCCTGGCGCATAACTCCTAGAACGCTTTTAATTTCCAGAGTAATGGGTTCTGGGTGCATTTTTTATTCTAATATTTTTGGTCTTTGACCCCAGTTCCTGACATAGAGCTCCTAATTTCTTAGAGTTTTCTTAATGATAATAATTTCTCAAATACTTAGTTTGGCTATCTTTTCTAAATATTATCTTATCCAGAATATCTCATATTCTAATGAGGTAATTCTTCCTGGGCTCATGGATGGGGACTGCTCACCCGAAAGGACCAAGGCATTATTAGACGCTTGGAACTTTCACTTCCAGCCTCTGTTCTTCAGAGAGGTAAGAGAAGCTGGAAATTGAATTAGTAACTGATCATACTTATGTGATGAATACTCTGTAAAAATTCATAGCTAAGGAATTTAGAAAGTTTGTTTGTTGCTGAACACATGGAGATGCTAGGAGGGTGGCATGCCCAGGGCACAGATGTTTCATGCCCCTTCCCAGATATCTTGTCATGTGCATTCCTTCATCTGGCTATTCATCTGTATCTTGTACAATAAAGGTAAGTGAAGTATAACCCTGAGTTCTGTGAGCTGCTCTAGCAAATTAATGGGACCCAGAGAAGGGGTAACAGAGACCCCTGATTTATAGCCAGTTGGTTAGAAGGTTTGAAGCATAAGTCACAACCTGAGACTTGTGGGTGAGATCTGAAGTGGGGGCAGTTTCATGGGACTGAGACCTTAACCTATAGGATCTGACTCTAACTTCAGGTAGATAGTACCAGAATTGAGTTAATATGTAGACATGCAGTAGGTGCCCACTGGAAAACTGACTGATATGTGCAAAAAACAAAACAAAACAAAAACACAAACAAAACAAACAAACAAAAAGACTGCACACACTTTGGTGAGCAGAAGTGTTCTGTATTTCGATGACTGTTTAAGAGAAGAGAAAGTGAGGCCGGACGTGGTGGTTCCCAGCACTTTGGGAGGCCAAGGTAGGTGGCAGATCACCTGAGGTCAGGAGTTCGAGATCAGCCTTGTCAACATGGTGAAACCTCCTCTCTACTAAAAGATACAAAAATTAGCCAGGCGTAGAGGCGGGTGCCTGTAATCCCAGCTACTGGGGAGGCTGAGGCAGGAGAATCATTTGAACCTGGGAGGTTGCAATGAGCTGAGATTGTGCCATTGCACTCCAGCCTGGGTGACAGAGTGAGACTCTGTTTAAAAAAAAAAAAAAAAACAAGAGAGAGAGAAAGTATTTATCTCCTAAGGAAGGGATAGAAACTTTTCCCCACCCCACCAGCCTGCCCTGACACTGGGTAAAGCCACTTGCAGGCACAAGGAATACATACATGTGCAGGATCTTCAAGTGATAGGAAGCAGAGTCTGCTGCTGTTGGGGTAGAAGCAGGAAAATCCTTCACTCCCCAGACACCCAATCAATCCAGGGTGGAGTTCACCTGCCATGGCCCTCTGCACTGAGGAGAAAAGAAAAGTTTTTACCACTGGTGGAGGATCAGGAACACTGAGAAAGCTCCACTTCCAGTCTTAGAGGCACAGGATCTGCTTCAGAAGAAAACTGGACTCAGAAAGCTGAGAAACCCTGACTGCCCCCAATACTAACCCTACATAAAACAAGCACCACAGACTGCTGCTGGCAGAAGGACAAAGTGACAGAGATCACTGCAGGGCACAAGTGGCAGAGTCTACAACAGGTGAGAGTGAATCAGGTACACAGAGAGACGTGTTTTAGCACCACAGCCCCCACGTTGAGCACAGCGGGGCTTCAGTCCACCACCAGAGGAATGGAAAGTAAAGAATGGGGATCACTCATGATGATGTATCTATAAAAACCTCAGGCCTAGCTCAACTATGGACTGGAATGACATAAAAATTAAAACCTGCTCTTTGAAAAACATTCTTGAAAAAATGAAAAACAAATCACAGATTATCCTAAGTGAATTAACACAGGATCAGCAAACCAAATACTGAATGTTCTCACTTATAAGTGGGGGCTAAACATTGGGTATTCGTGGACATAAAGATGGCAGCAATAGACACTGGGGACTAGTAGAGGAGGAAGGGAGGGAGGGGGGCAAGGGCTGAAAAACTAATTTTGAAGTACTAGTTTCGGTACCTGGAGGATGTGATCATTCGTACCCCCAAACCTCAGGACCATACAATATACCCAGGAAATAAATCTGTCACCTGAATCTAAAATAAAAGTTACAATTATTTTTTAAAATGAAAGAAAATATTGGCTGGGTGCGGTGGTTCACGCCTGTAATCCCAGCACTTGGGGAGGCCAAGGCAGTGGATCACTTGAGGTCTGGAGTTCGAGACTAGCCTGGCCGACATGGTGAAACCCCATCTCTACTAAAAATACAAAAAATTAGCCAGGTGTGGTGCCAGGCACCTGTAATCCCAGCTACTCGGGAGGCTGGGGCAGCAGAATGGCTTGAACCGAGGGGGCGGAGGTTGCAGTGATGGAGTCATTGCCGAGATGGAGCCATTGCACTCCAACCTGGGCAACAAGAGTGAAACTCTGTCTTAAAAAAAAAAAAAAAAAAAAAAAAGGAAGAAGGAAATATTTGCTCAACATATATCTGATGAAAAATCTTATTTCCAGAATACATAAAAGGCTGTTAGAGCACGACAGTAAAAAGACAGCTCAATTGAAAAAAGGATACCTGGACTGAGACAATTCTTATCAAAAAAAAAAAGAAGACACAAAAAGGTATGCAACATCAACTGGGAAATTAGTTTTGATTACCATGGAGTACTATACACTCACTAAAATGGCTAAAATTAACAAGTGTAGGTAAGGAAGGCTATGGAGCAGCTGGAAGTTACACATTGCTGGTGAAAATGAGAAATAGTAGAGCTGATTTTGGAAAAGATTGGTATTTTCTTAAAATGTTTAATATACATCTAATATGCAAACCATTTCTGGGTATTTAATCAAGAAATATTAAAATACATATTCTCACAAATAATTACATGCAGATATGTATAATGAGTTTTTCCGTAGTAGCCAAAATGTGAAACAAACCAAATATCTATAGACGAATGAATGGATAAACAAATTGCAGTACGTTCATACAATGGAAACTATTCAACAATTCAAAAGGAGAAAATATTAATACACGCATCAACATGACTGAATCTTGACAGCATTATGTTAAGTGAAAAAAGTGAGACACAAAAGATTACATACTATATGATTCAAATAATAATATTTTCTAGAAAGGGTAAACTATGGTGACAGAAAGATCAGTAGTTTTCAGAGGTTGATGCTGAGGGGGGAA
Source organism: Mandrillus leucophaeus (assembly GCF_000951045.1). Lineage (NCBI taxonomy): Eukaryota > Metazoa > Chordata > Mammalia > Primates > Cercopithecidae > Mandrillus > Mandrillus leucophaeus. Next base: position 2,747,066 of record NW_012102399.1, read on the forward strand.
TCACATGCAAAGGGATACTGCAGAACTCTTTGGGATGATGGAAACATTCAATATCTTAATTGTGGTAGTAGTTTTCAAAGTTTCATTTGTCAAAATATATTGAACTTAAAGTGAACAAATTTTATTGAGTGTAAATTACACTTTTTTAAAAAGTAGTGGGAAGATTTGATTGAGGAACATTTAATGAATACAAAAGTAAGAATAGACCCTTATAAATTAAAGGTTTCTGATAAGAGAAAATGAAGGCCAGGTGCGGTGGCTCACACCTGTAATCCCAGCACTTTGAGAAGCCAAGGCAGGAGGATCACTTGAGGTCAGGAGTTCAAGACCAGCCTGGCCAACATAGTGAAACCCCGTCTCTCCTAAAAATACAAAAATTAGCCGGGTGTGGTGGCAGGCACCTGTAGTCCCAGCTACTTGGGAGGCTGAGGCAGGATAGTCTCTTGAACCCAGGAGGCGGAGGTTGCAGTGAGCTGAGACCATGACATTCTACTCCAGCCTTGGTGACAGAGTGAGATTCCATCTCAAAAAAAAATAAAAATTAAAAGAAAAGAAAAAAGGAGATGTTGAAACAAAATTCAGGGAAGGATAGGAAGAGCAGCCTGTCTCTTGTTACAATGAGAAGGTTAGGATGAATGCAGATACGGGTACTTACATACATTTTTTTGGTTGCTGCTGTGAAGATCCTAGCTTCAAAATAGCATGCTCTGCATCCCCATTGTATCATATCCATGTTGCTAATGAAAATATTGTCACATTGAAATTACTATTGTTGTATTATAGTTTGGTAGATCCCTACGTGAAGCATGTAGAATCAGAAAATCACACAGCACTGTCGATCAAGAAGACTCATGGGTGACTGTGTCAAACGGGTTTAGTCAATATAGCAGAAGCCACTCTGAACATCTGAGAAGTAGTGCAAAACAGGAAATTTGTGATATGCAAAAATACTGGAAGAACTAAGGAATTAAGATCAAGAAAAGTACTTTCAAAAAGTTTAAAAGTAAAAAAATCGCATAGAAACCACCACCAATAATTATGGCTCACTGTAATACCAAATGAATGACTCTCAGGAGAACTTTGGGAGCTTCTGGTACAATCTCACTTCTGCCGTCTGCCACATTCCTGCTTACAGCTGCTACTGGAGAATAATGCTGTCTCCCTCAGTTTTCCTGAGTGTCTCTCATTGGTGGAATCTAATTGAAATCCTGCTGGCAGAGCCTAGTTTCCAATCTTTCATCTTCAGTAAGACATGGAGTATCTAATAACGAGGCATGTGAAGATGGTAGTGAGGTTCAAGCAAATATCCAGCATGGTGGCATTTTACCCAACAAAATTTCCATAGTCTGCGGCCTGGTTATTAACGTTGTAGATCAACAAATTTCATCTTTCTGGTTTCCCAGAATTGACTGAACCTGAGAGTTTAACTCAAAATATTCAAAATTGTGATATCTATTATACAGCATGGTGACTATCACCAATAATAATGGATTGTATATTTCAAAATAAGAAAGTACATTCCAAATGTATTGTCACAAAAAATGTTAAACAAGTGAGATGGATCTTTCAATTAGTGTGATTTAATCATTTCACATTGTACAGTGTGCATGTATCAAAACATGCCATTGTACCCTATAAATGTAATACAATTATGATTTGCCAATTAAAATAATGTTAATGAAAAAATTTTAAAACATATTAAGAATAGTAAGAATCTTAAAGTAGGATGTCACCTGTGAGTGTTATTTAAGCATGTGTGACATCCTAGATGAAGGGCTGGCATGTGTGAGAAATAAATGTGTGAGTAATAAAAACAAGACTTCCTATTTGTTGGGTGGTCACCAAGAGCCAGGCTTTGGGCTAAGTAGCTTCTGTACATTCTCTCATGTCATTCTCACATTAACCCTAGGAGATTAGAATTAGTATATCCATTTACTGAAGATGACCATGCTCAAGAAATTAAATTGCCAAAGTTCTATTGAGGAGTGAACTGGGAATTAAAGCAAAATTCTCAGCAACAGTTATGTTCTACTACATTGAAACATGTTTTCACATGCTTTTAATACATTATCATAATCTGTTACTTCTAGATATAAAGCAAATTTATATGCCAGCCTAAAATCAGAACAGATGGAAATGAATAATTCTAGTGTGGTATCATGTATCTACCTCCATAATCCCTAACAAAAATAATGGCTGGCACTTATTTCTCATACATGCCAGCCCTTTATCTATATACTATACAAGTATTAACTCAGTCCTTCTAAGGTAGGTACAATTAGAATCCATTAGAGATAAGAAAATAGGCACAAGAAAATTAAATCACTTGCTCAGGGTCACACAGCTAGTAAATGGTGGAACTGGATTTAGAAACCAGGCAGTCTGACTTCAGAGGCCTTTCAAGTCTGGCTTTGAAATCCTTTGTCTCAGATCAATTTAATATTTTTGAATGCTGTTGAAGCAACATTAAACCATACTTCTAATTTCCGCCATGAAATTGTTTTCAAAGAAAACCCCACCCCCCCGCAATAAAAGGCCTAAGGTAATTTGTTACTGGCAAATCTACCCTTAAAGAAGTTCTCTGAACAGAAAGGAAATGCTAACAAAGGCTTGAAACTTCAGAAAGAGATGGCAAACATAGGAGTAAATAAAATAGACTAGCCTACCTCTTAGGAGTTTTTAAAATAATACTTGATCATTGAAACAAAAATTATAACATCACATAATGTGGTACTCAAGGAATGTAGAGGAAATACTTCAGGCAATTATATTTACAAGTGGGAAGGCGTAAATGAAAGCAAGACTTCTACCCTTTTTTCAAAGTGGGAAGACATCTTGATACCAGTAGACTGTGTATTGTAATACCTAGAGCAACCAGTAAGTAAACTTTACAAGCAGATATATTCAAAATAAAATGGCAGACTTATGCCTTAAGTCAACAATTTTAACCATTTTCTTAAACTGAATTCATCTACACCAGTTTAAAAATAAAATGGCTAGAGTGTATTTAAAAAAAAAAATCCAAAATATGCTGTCTACAAGAAACTCACTTCAAACATAACAATAGGTAGATAAGTAGGCTGAAAGTAAGTGGGTGGAAAAACATGTACCAAGCAAGTATTAATTAAGACAAAAAGAAGTGTTTACTGATGTCAGGTAGACTTCATAGCATAGAAAACTATTAGAGACAAAACAGTACATTATATAATGATGAAAGGATCAATCTAGCAAGACAAAAAACTGTATTTATCATGAAAAATAGCAAACACTCATAAAAATAGCTCACTATTAATTAGATGTATAAATGCGAAAAGGTATCTGGTTTCAGTGTGCACATAACAGTATGGCATTAGAATATGTCTAAATGAATTAATTATCTTTCATTCTGATGTAGGTTCTTTCAAGACCTCCATAGATTTACCATGATGAATAATGTAAAACAGTAATTCTCAAGCTTTTGTGTGTGTCTGAATCACCTGGAGGACTAATTAAAACACAGGTTGCTAGGCTCATTACTTTCATTTAGGCCTTACCACTTCTAAATACATCCAGTTTCTGATTCAGTAGGTGTGAGAGGGATCATAAGAATTTGCATCTCAAACAACTTCTCAATTGAGAACTACTGCCTAGCCACATTATTGGACCATGATTGGGCAATAAGTTTAATTTTAGTTATAATTCATGACAAGCATTGGAAAGTTTCTTATATCCCAACTATGTTAACATTTCCACCTTTTTTTCATAATGCCGCCTACCAATGGACTATTTCACATATTATTTCAACGAGTATAATTTAAGCCACTACTGGATATATCCAAATAAATTAACCCAAACACCAAGGCAAATACAAACAGAACAACTTTAAAAAATAAGTTATAGTCCACTTATATATACTTGAAACCATAATGTTACCAAAAAAGTCATAATATTACAGAAAACTGATAGAAGGAGAGCTGGAAAATAATGGAAATGAGATGAACATGTCCTTAGAGACATGGCAATAAGGCAAATGGCGACACATAATAAAGCTTCAGACTAATCTAAGGTTCATAGTTCTAACAACATATATAAACCAAATGACCACAGATTATATATTCAGCATTTTTTTGTTAAAAACTACATTAAGTTTTCCAGGAAAAAGTTAGTGTTTTCATCAGATGTTTCTCAACCTACCTCTAGAACACCCTGAAAATCATTTAAAAGGCTTGTTGTGGGTGGAAAACAATGAATGAGATTGGTATATGTAAGTTTCATGTGTCAGAATGCTGAACATATGCGCATAGTTCTTATGTTCAGCATGATTTCAATCATAGAACCATGGTAATGAACCTCTGTTTCTGAGATACACTAGAAGAATCAACCAGCATGTTAAAATAAGAGAATGAGGAAATAAATAGAGAGAGCTGCAAATAGCAACAGCCTATAAAAATAGTAACTATACTTAAAAGTAAAACAAAAACTTGATTCTTATATGTAGACATATTTTTAAAATCATCTCAATGTTGGGATTTTTAGGCAGTATCATATATGCATACAAATTGTCAAAAAGAAAAATTTTGAATCGAGAGAACTTTATGTAAAACAAAAACTGAAAATAATGACTTTTTAATCTTTTATTTTGACTTCAGAGGTACACGTGAAGGTTTGTTACATACATGACTCGTGTCATGGGGGTTTTTTATACGGATTATTTCAGCATCCAGCTACTAAGCCTAGTGCCTGATAATTATTTTTTCTGCTCCTCTCCCTCCTCCCACCCTGCACCCTCAAGTAGTCCCCAGTGTTTGTTGTTCCCTCCATTGAGAATGATTTTATTATTATTATTATTATTATTATTTGAGACGTAGTCTCGCTCTGTTGCCCAGGCTGGAGGGCAGTGGTGCGATCTCGGCTCATGCAAACTCCGCCTCCTGACTTCACGCCATTCTCCTGCCTCAACCTCCTGAGTAGCTGGGACTACAGGCTCCCCCTACCACATCCGGCTAATTTTTTGTATTTTTAGTTGAGACGGGGTTTCACCGTTTAGTCAGGATGGTCTCCATCTCCCGACCTCGTGATCCGCCTGCCTTGGCCTCCCAAAGTGCTGCGATTACAGGCGTGAGCCACCGCCCTGGGCCACGAATGATTCTATTTTTAACTGCAGTCACTTTAAGCCTTTCCCCAATTTGTATTACTACATTATTTTCAGCACGTTCCTCTTAAATATTCCTCATGTCTATTAGAATATTTTAATTTTTGTATACAGTTTTCTTGTATCTTCTTGTTTTCATTTTTCATTCAGCAAAACTAATAAAACTTTTTAAATATAAGGATAATATTTTGGCCTATAGACAGAAAACATAGGATTGCAAAGTTTAACTTTTCATTCTCAGTGGCACCCTATCTGGTCTCAGATAAACGAATTTGAATTAAAAAGTATGTTTACTTATTGTAGACATTAGTAAAAGGAAATGCTAAGGCCATGCTCAGATTCAATTTTGGGCAATGACCTCTATGCCAGAAAATGTGTGTTACGCAAATAAATCTATTGTCTGATTTTCTTGTATATGGGACTACAGCTGTAACATTCTAAGATTATAAAATAGTCTTTGTATTAGCTCTGATTTGTCTCTGTAATCAATTAATATCATAATATTGTTAAGTTTTTTCGAAGACAGAGATCTCTAGTGCAATCTTTTCCGTGTTTAATTAATACATGTATTTTTATTCTTTTTTTTCAGAAACTGTTCAAGAATTCAGCAACACCTGATAAGCATATTTATTTATTTCTTTGTTTATTTATTGAGAAGGAGTTTCACTCTTGTCACCCAGGCTGGAGTGCAATGGTGTGATCTTGGCTCACCGCAACCTCCACCTCCTGAGTTAAAACAGTTCTCCTGCCTCAGCCTCTCGAGCAGCTGGGACTACAAGCGTGCGCCACCATGCCCGGCTAATTTTTGTATTTTTAGTAGAGTCGTGGTTTCACCATGTTTGCCAGGCTGGTTTCGAACTCCTGACCTCAAGTGATCCACTTGCTTCGGCCTCCCAAAGTGCTGGGATTACAGGTGTGAGCCACCACGTGCTAGACATTGCAAATACTACAATTAAAGACAAAATCTTATCTTGAGTTGTTTATTACTGGGTAAGCAAAACAATTACAATACATAAATACCAGACTAATTATAGCATCTAAAAGTATCTCAGGCAGGATCACTAAGTCTTGGTTAGCTATGAGAGGCTTCCTAAAGATCTAATTTCTAATTGACATGCAAAGAAAAACACTGTGTCTTAGATTGGGCTTCCTGGAAACACACTTCACAATAGTTACATGAGAAGGTATATTGGTGAGTACTACAGAAGAGAAAATTTGGTAGAAGCACCAGTGTATCTGCTACTAGAGTGTGCGTGTGTTGGAAGTTGTAAATGAGAAAAGAGTAAGGCAAGATAGGCAAATAGAATAGAAAAATCCTGCAGAGAGGGAGGGAACATATTTGTTCAGAGATTTGCAAGTGCTTCAATGTGGTGGGAATACAGGATAGGATAAGAGATGAGGTAAGAATTTAGAGGAGTTAGAGTGATCAGATTTTTAAAAATCACATATGCCATAGAAAGAGCTTTAGAATTTATCCTGAAGGAATAGGTAGAAGCATGGAAGGTTTTAAGTAACAGAGAGTAACAAACTCCACTTTGTCTGGAGTGTTGGCAGCAGACGAAATAAGACGAAACCTGAAAGCAGAGTGGTAAATCAGGAAATAGTTATAATAGTTTATAAAAGAAAAAACGGTGTCCTAACCTAAATGGAGGGAATGGAAGAATCGAAAGACTTGAAAGGTGGGAGGAAAAAGTGAAAAGTGATAGCTTTGGTGATTTATCAGATAGGGAAAGTGAGAGAGCAGAAAACCAAGGATGACTTCTTAGTTACTGACTTTAATAACTGGATTAACAATGACAGATGACGTTGACAGAGACGAACACCCAGAAGGAAAAGCATATAGAATCCAGATGAAGGTGATCAATATATAGCTGAATATGTAAATCATTGTAATTTAGATCAACAATTTGTAGTAAAAGTGAAAACAAAATAGATGAACACAATTTAGAAATGACGTAGAAAACAGAAAAGAAGATGGATACATCATGTAAGGTTACACCAAATGAAAGCAACTGGAAGGAAATTATGAAGAAAGAATCAATTTCTTAATTTGTAAGAGTGACCTATCTGAATTGTCATACTCACTTCGCCTTTCCTATATTCAATTTGAGAGGTACTTAACATTTCTAATAAGAAAATGCTTCAGGAAAAAATTAGTTACTAGACAAACATAGAACATTATTATGTTACTTAAGTGACTTTAATTTGTACACTTCTCTCACCATTCCTTCTTTGTCTCTTTCACGTTTCTTTTTCGTCTGAATTTTAATCTCAGATATATATATCTCAAGATTCATTCCTGGTTCACTTTTATTTTTCTGCAGTCCTATATCTTGTCATACCTAGTATACTCTCAAGATTGTAACCGCCTTCTGTATACTCAGCAATGTGAAATCTTTGTTTCCAACTCAGACTTATTTTCTAAGACTCAAAGTCATATTTTGAGCTGCCTAAAGGATATTGTCACTGCATGAACAGAAGCTTTTCAAAAGAAGACCTACATGTGGCCAACAAGCCTATGAAAAAAAGCTCAACATCCCTGATCATTAGAGAAATGCAAATCAAAACCACAGTGAAACCAGAACCACATCTTGCACCAGTCAGAATGGCTACTATTGGAAAGTCAAAAAACAACAGATGCTGGGGAGGTTGTAGAGAAAAAAGGAATGCTTATACACTGTTGATGGGAGTGTAAGTTAGTTCAACAATTGTGGAAAACAGTGTGGAAATTCCTCTAAGACTTAAAAGCAGAACTACCATTTGACCCAGCCATCTCATTACTGGGTATATACACAAAGAAATATAAATCGTTCTATCATAAAGAAACATACACACATATGTTCATTGCAGCACTATTTACAATAGTAAAGACATGAAGTCAACCTACATGCCCATCAATGGCAGAATGAATAAAGAAAATGTATTACATGTACACCACATAATACCATGTAGCCATAAAAAAGAACAAGATCATGTTCTTTGCAGGAACATGGATGGAGCTGGAGGCCATTATCCTTAGCAAACTAACGCAGAAACAGAAAACTAACTACTGCATGTTCTCACTTATAAATGTGAGCTAAATGATGAGAACACATGGACACATAGAGGGGAACAACAGACATGAAGGTCTGCCTACCAGAGAGTGGAGGTCGGCAGGTGGGAGAGGGATCAGGAAAAACAGCAAGTGAGCACTAGACTTAACGCCTGGGTGACAAGAGAATGTGTACAACAAACCTCTATGACACGAGTTTACCTTTATAACAGACCTGTACATGTACCACCGAACTTAAAATAAAAGTTAAAAAAATAAGAATATCTTCACTGGTGTGTCCCTAAAAATGCATGTTTGATTTTTCGTCTTTCCCAACACCTTTTTCTCTACATGCTTGAGTGCTATTGGGAACACCTTAGTCTATGCAGTTATTAACAACAGAAATCTTTACCTCACAGCCCATACCCAGCCAGTCACCACATTCTTATGATTGTATCTCTTCATAGTCTATCCTCTTAGCCATTGCCTCATCAACTCTCTCTGGATTATTACATTAGTCACTTAATTTCACCCTCTTTAAGCTCATTCTTCACCCTACAACAAACACAATCTACCTAACAAGCAAATCATATCATGTAACAGCTAACAGCTTAAAACCTTCTTTGGCTCCCCTTCCTAAAAGGACTTTAACAAGATCTTTAACAGTGTCTTTAGCACTCTCTTATTCCCTCTCTGGTTTTAGTTCTCATAACTCTTCTCCTCTACATAGTCAGATTATTGAATTATAGAATTGCTGAATTACAATTCCTTGCACAATATTTGCAATTCACATCGCTTTGCATTCACAAATATTCCTTTTGCTTGTAATTTTCTTCTAATTTCTGCTTTGGCTAAAACTAGAACCTTTCAAAGCTCAATCTTTTCCTAAGACAGTATTTTGTGAATCCTCATCTTAGTTCAAATTCTGAGCCCCTTTTTTGAGCTTCTATAATGCTCTGCATTAATATTTCACAAACTTTGTTGACACTTATGTGTTTATGTCTGTCTACTCTGCTAGACTGTCAACTCCTCAAAGGTAGGGACAATGTCTAAACCATGTTTACTGCTTTCATGCAGTTCCTGAAGCAGGATAAATGTTTCAGGAATACCTGTTAAATAATGATACTAATGCAGTAACTTCTATTGACAACTTTCGTGCACCATTCCAAATTGTCCTTGATCTAATTCTTCACCTATTGTTCCTATGAAGGAAGGTTAAGAATTAAATTGAAGTTTAATAGAACCTTCTGCTCTGCTGTGTTTTCTATTTAAAGTCCACTGTTATACACTTACTTTCTTAAGCAACAATGTTAACTAAATTAGGACAATTAATGAATGATGCCAGGCTGACTCATTCTCTCACCGTCAGAGAGAGACTAAATCTGGCAATTGTGCCAAAGACTTGGAATGAAAAGACCTGTTTACTATTCCTGGCTCTGCCTCCAGCTTGTTGAATGTTCTTGAGAAATTTATTTAGCCTCTCCATTTGCTTGCATTTCCTGTACTATAAAGATGCCTCTGAGGATTTGGCATGAGGCTCATGAGAATCCTTATTTGAAAGGCAGTACAAGAATGTCTTTATCCACATATTTTTGAAAGTAAGGGACTTGGATATCAACAGAAGGAAAAGCACCCTCCCAAGAGAGAAACTAAGGAGCAATGAAAACTCTAAATCAGGTTAGGTGATAAATTATAAAGTTTATTCAATTTTTCAGTGTTACTAATTAGTTGATTGGCCCAAATCAAGGTAGATCAGTGCAAAACAAGAAGGCTTTATTTTCTAGTCATTTAAGACAGACCCACCTGTGTGGCCACCTGACGCTACCAAAATATGTTTTTGCACAGCAGCATGTAGCCTACTTTTATGTGCATGGTACTATACACTAAACTTGCTTAAAAATATTTCCTCCCCAAATGATAAGCTGTTCAAATTTACTCCTTATTAATTATATACATTTAACTACCTAGACAGTTAAACACATAAAATCTACTTTAACAATATATAGAGAAAGAGCAGGAAGAAATTATACGTGTTTTGAATCTAAAACTTTAAGGAATTATATTAAAGCTATTTGCATGATACAAATGATAATATCTAAATGAGTATTTCATATGACTGCTTATATCAATTTTGTAAATTACACATTTATGGGATTTCAAAAGTTTTTTGTTGAAATAAAAAGAGAAAATAATTGAGTTCTCAAGGTGAGCTGTAATTTGTTAGAAAATATAATGGTTGTCCAAAACAGGCAAGCAGAGAGCCACTCCCATTCACAATTGCTACAAAGAGAATAAAATACCTAGGAATACAGTTAACAAGAAAAGTGAAGGACCTCTTCAGAGAGAACTACAAGCCACTGTTCAAGGAGATCAGAGAGGATGCAAACAAATGGAAAAACATTCCATGCTCATGAATAGAAAGAATCAATATTGTGAAAATGGCCATACTGCCAAAAATTATTTATAGATTAAGTGCTATTCCCATTAAACTACCCTGGATATTCTTCACAGAATTAGAAGAAACTATTTCAAAATTCATATGGAACCAAAAAAGAGCCCAAATAGCCAAGACAATTGCAAACAAAAAGAACAAAGCTGGAGGCATCCACTACCCAACTTCAAACCATACTATAGGGCTACAGTAACCAAAATAGATAGCATGGTACTAATGCAAAAAAAGACACATAAACCAATGGAACAGAAGAGAGAACTCAGAAACAAGACTACACACCTACAAGTATCTGACCTTCAACAAACTTGACAAAAGCAAGCAATCCGCTAAGGATTCCCCATTTAATAAATGGTGCTTGGAGAACTGGTTAGTCATATGCAGAAAATTGAAACTGGATCCCTTTCTTACACCTTATACAAAAATTAACTCAAGATAGATTAAAGACTTAGATGTAAAACGCAAAACTATAAAAACCTTAGAAGAAAATCTAGGCAGTACCATTCAAGACATAGGCAGGGGCAAATATTTCATGACAGAAAATGCCAAAAGCAATAGCAATAAAAGCAAAAATTGACAAATGGGATCTAACTAAACTGAAGAGCTTCTGCACAGCCAAATAAACTATCATCAGAGCAAACAGACACCTTACAGAATAGGAGAAAAATTTTGTAATCTATCCATTTGGCAAAGGTCTGATATCCAGAGTCTGTAAGGAAGTTAAACAAATTTACAAGAAAACAACAAACAATCCCATTAAAAACTGAGCAAAGACATGAATAGACAGTTTCAAAAGAAGACATTATATGGCCAATAAACATATGAAAAAAGCTAATTATCACTGATCATTAGAGAAATGCGAATCAAAACTTCAATGAGATACCATCTCACACCAGTCAGAATGGTAATTACTAAAAAGTAAAAAACAACAGATGCTGGTCAGGTTGTGGAGAAAAAGGAACATTTTTACAGTTTGTGGTAATGTAAATTAGTTCAACCATTGTGGAAGACAGTGTGGTGATTCCTCAAAGATGTAGAGGCAGGAATACCATTTGACCCAGTCATCCCACTACTGGGTGTTTTCCCAAACGAATATAAATCATTCTATTATAAGATACATGCCCTCTTTTGTTCATTGCAGCACTATTCGCAATAGTGAAGACATGGAAACACACCAAATGCCCATCAATGATAGGCTGAATAAAGAAAATGTGGTAAATATACACCATGGAATACTATGCAGCCATGAGAAGGAGTGAAATAATGTCCTTTGTAGGGATATGGATGGAGCTGGAAGCCATTATCCTAAGCAAACTAATGCAGAAAAACCAAAAACAGAAAACCAAATACTGTATATTCTTACTTATAAATGGGAGCGGAGCAATTAGAACACATGGACACATGAAAGGGAACAACACACACTGCAGCCTGTCAAGGGGGACATGGGGAGGGTGAGCATCAGGAAGACTGGCTGTTGGATGCTGGGCTTCATACCGGGGTGACGTGTTGATCTGTGCAGCAAACCGACTTAGCACACACTTACCTATGTAACAAACCTGTACCTCCTGCACATGTACCCAGAACTTAAAATAAAAGTTGAAGAAAAAAAGGAAAATATATTATTGCCCCCACAAACAGGTAATTTTCGCTATAATAAAAGAAAATACAATAGTTATGACAGAAAGCTTAAATCATGTATTTCCTATACTCTGTTTCAGGTACAAATTCAGAATATCCTCTCACTTTATAGCAATGTGATATAAGGATGAAACATTTGCATATTTCTTATAAATAATCTTGCAGATTAAAGGCAGTTAGTCAACTCCAGTAACCTCTGTTTTACATTGTCACATGAATAAAACTATGGCTATAAGATGTGGCATGATTAAAAGTGAAGAAAGTGTTTTAACTAACACAGGGGTGAGTGATATGATCAAATAACATGAGCAGGACAAATAATACTTTAATTTTCATTATGTTTCCTGGAATGCATTGTACGGGATCAACTGTTACATTATTTTTTCATTTCTAGCACAGTTTAGCATTCTAAATATGTGTATATATATATATATAAACAGCAATAGCAATTTTAATAATCAAATGACATTCATGAATGATAAAATTGCCAACAGATCCACAGAGTTTATATTTATTAATGATGACTACTCTTTTATTCAAACTAAATATAAAATTTTTGGTTCATTTTAGAAAAGTTTCTAAAACAACTTAAAATCTGTCAATTGATAATTTTTCAAAGAAATAAAAGAGACAAAGTTAATTCTTTTCTGAGTGACTCAACAAAAGATGTTTTATAAATGTTATATACTCATTTTAGAGATTATCTTAAAATTTAGTGAAAAGATCTATCAAATTTACAACAAATATGTTTTCCATAAGTCCCACTCCCTTCTCTACATTTCTGCTTATTGATTCAGACTAGTGTCTGTTTTGCCTAGACTACTGCAAATATATTTTATAGGACCTCCCTATTTTTAATACATTCACACATGTCACCCCATTTCCTTCAATCCTCTGATCTTGTCCCCTCTACTTAAAAACCCTCCATGGCTTTCCAAAACTAAGTCCACCAGTTCTGTGTACTTTCAAGCAGCCAGGACAGAATACTCACAGATGATGGGCAATTGGTAGCATCACATTGTAGCTCAGTCAACTCATTCGTTTGTTCTCAATAGAAGGATTCTCTTTTCCATGTTGAGAAGTCCCATGTTCTTTCTACCAGCCTCCCTCTTTTCATCACCATTTCCATTTTTCTCTAATTTCAATATGCTCAGCCTTGTCTAATCCCTTAGACAAAAAAAAAAAAAAAAACTGTTTTGCACACTCTGGCATTTAGGACTTTGAATGCTTTTGAAAGTAAGGTGTGTGGCATGTCACTGAGTGAGAAAAGGGATGAGAGAAATACGTAGAAACATCTACTGCAGAACCTAACAACTATAACCCAGCTACAGCAGGATGTGGAAGTGAAATGAAATGGCCCAATATGAAAGTATGTAGAAGGTCAAATTGGCAAGACTTAAGGGTAAATCAGAGATTTTACATAACTGCAGAGGGAGAAGGAGGTGCAAAGAGAAACTTCTGGACTTCTGAGTAAACCACAGGTCCCTGGAAGGCTGGTGGTTTGTGAACTGAAGGAGCCACTGGATACAAGACTGGATTTGCTGGGAAAAGAGAAAGGAAGACATAAATTCACTTTGGAACATATAAATTTGGTAGTTTTTTGGGGGCGGGAAGACTGATGAGAATTGAAATAAATTAAAGAATGAGAAAGAAGTGCAGAAATAAAAATAGGGCACGTAAGCAAAACTTCCAAGAAGTTTGGCTATCGAAAAGGAGAAGACAGGGCAGAGGTGCAAGTGGATATGGGGCAAGGAAGGGTTGTTTTAAGAGAGAAAAGACATTCACTTTAGTTAGCCTGCCTAAATCTGTTCCCTGTATTTCATTTACGCAGTCAAGCTCTCTTCTTTAACAACGATTAGCCCTGCATCTTTTTATACTATTGCCAGTACTAGATTTGGAAAACCATAGCAATTAAATAACTTCCATGATTATTCAATGTTTAAAAAATAAAAACTATACATGTACTCTAACAATTAAGTCTTTCATAAACTGTCCCTAATTTGATGGCTTTGTTTCATCTTTCAAGGAAGTCCTTTCTCTACTAGTGAATATCTTTACGACTGTGACCTTATTTCAAGATCCAGAACAAAGATCACATTCCCATCTTCTTAGGCCTCTCCTTTACCCTATAGTATGTTGTTCACCCTCCTAGTACAGGACTTGTCATACCCCATTTTCATGGGAAGTGTGTGCGTGTGTGTGTGTGAGTGTGTATATGTATCTTCTGATGGATCTGCTTGATGGTTATGCATAGAAACCCAGTGTTTTAAAGTTGTTTACATAAGACTTGAATGCTGGGAGTATACCACTCCCTTGTCCCACCCATTCAGGACCTGCTTACTGAGCACTGATTGGACAGAACCCTTCCAATTCCCAGTAGTCACAACTCATGAGTTAGCTCAGAAACTTCTTAGTAACATTGCACAGTTATTTCATGTAATCAAAGATAGCTAGGGAAAGTGAATTCGTCTTTAAAGCTAGAAAAACTCAAAAAATAAAAATATTCATTTTTAATGATTGTGTCACTAAACAGTTATTTTCATGAAATAGTTTGAGGTCACAAATTGATACAATATTTTTTGGAAATACATTTTGCTGCATGTAGTAGGAGCCTTGAAATATTGATTCATGTTGCTGTTATAATTCTATACAAAATAATTTACATTTAAGTAAATATGTGAAATATAATTTAAAACTTCATGCCACAAAATACGAACATGCACACACGTATACACATGCTCTAATTTTGGAAACAACTTAAATGGCTCATAATGGGGAAAGAAAAGGATAATGTAGCTTTAAATTAGAATATGTGAACAAATTATTTCCTTCCTTCATTTTAGCAATGAAGAAATTGAGGCTTGATCTGTTCAGTAAATACTTACCAAGAATTTCTCCTTGGAAGAATGTTTGTAGCATTCTGTTGCAGCATTTAACCCCAGGAAGACAAGAATTTTTGTCCTTAAGTAAATCACAATATCATGGTGAAGGACAGATGTCAAACAAAATAAAATACTTACACCATGCCATGTTCTCTATTAGGTAATTTCATACTCTATTTTTCTTATAGTCACAACAACATTGGGAAGTGGAAACTGAGGCTTATAGTGAATAAGTAATTTGTCCAAAATTACACAGTCAGGAAGTTCCAGGGCTAGGATTCAAACTTCCATTTATTGGATTTTTAAAGCCAACAATTTTTCCAGTCAGATCTGGGATTATTAGGCCATTTTCAGTTCTCCTTGTAAACTCACCTTGGGATAGCAATCCAATTCACAGTTGCTACAGAACTGATTGCTTTAATTAATGATTTTTGTAGGTTGTGGGGTTTCTTTTTTATATATTTAATTATGTTTTTAAAGGTATAAAATTGACCTTAAGGCCTTAGCCTGGGAATAGATATGCCAACCCTTGGAAATGTTGTGTTGGAATGAAATAAAACAGTTCTCTAACAGAGTGGTAGAGTTGCAACAAAATGAGAACATTTATATAAACTTTTGGAGTGAACTCAGCACTCACTGGAAAATACTGTATTCTGCTTTTGCTTTCAATACACACTAATAACTCAGAGTCCCCCTAGGAGAGCTTGAGAATGTGCTGTAAAATAAATAATATGGGATTAGTTTATCTGGATTCATTCCTGATTGTCATAGCTGAGAAATTATTGATCTTGAGAATTATTTATCAGAGGTAAAGTTGGCAGAAAAAAATAAAATTATGTCATCATTCAAAATTTAATGATGTAAACAGCTAGATTTATTTCAGTCTCACTAGGCCAACTTGCTAGTGTACAGTCTGCCCCAATCATAATAAGCAAAGCTGACCTTATGCCAAGATACTGGGGTATAAAGCTGAGGCTATTACAAGGTTTCCATTCTATAATTTTGTATTAGATTGCTCTACTCTTTTCCCCATGTAAACAAATGGATTTTTTTTTAATGCATGAGGCATATTAAGTTCAGTGATTGAATTGGATAAGCACTTGGCTTAGATTGTTTGACTATTTATATTCTGAATTAAGACAAGTTAAAGACATGAGTGCTCTTTTTGAAAGGTTATGATTAAATTTTTCCTCTAAAATGTTTTTATTTTTTTATTGAGGTAAAATGCACATAAATAATTTATCATCTTTACTATTTTAAGTGTATAGTTCAGTAGTAATAAATACATTTATATTTTTTCTTCATCCTCCCTCCCACCCTTTTTATTATGGCTTTGATCTCTTTACTCATTATTGGTTTGCAAATTGAGTATATTTCTCAATGCATATAACCTAACAAGGTTGAGTTAAGAAGAAAGAAAAATGTTTACTTGACAACAATATAGCTTAATATTTTGACATTAACTTTTCAACAACTAACGAGAGAAAGCCTCATTCCAAATTCGCCAGTGTAAGTACAGAGACAAGTAGAAAAGAATGATTCATCACAAAGGACTCATGATTTCTAACTTTTGAATTTAGTTAGAAATCATCCTATAAGAAAAACAATGTAACTCAGAAATACCAAGAAAGGATATTAATGTCTACAAATTCTGTTTCTCCTAGTAATTTTGTCTTGGGGGATTAACTCTGATCTAGGATCTGATCTTCAGCTTTATAGATTTCTTTTTTCCAAAATTATACAACACAGATGATTAGATTTATATATGTAATAGTCTAGTAGTAAACTAATAAAAAAATTTTAATTTTCTAATTTGTAATGCCATACTAACCATTGGGACACTTATTTCTGTAATAAAGATAACCCTTTCAAGCACCAACTAAATGCCTAAGAAACAAAGTAAGTAAACATAGGGTTACTTTTTGAATATGGAATTCAAACAAATGAGATTGAATGCTCTGGAGGAGTGTTTTATTCTCATTAGAGTCAAGTCTATGTCTATAGAATTATCTTTGATCCACTGTCAAGTACAGCATTTTAATTTTAAGAATGCATGTGTTTTCCAGATAGTGCTTCATGTTATTGCATTAGGGTGAGTAAATTCTGACAATTTTTAATATCCAGCATTTTAATTAAGAATTGAATGTTTCAAAACACAAATACTGCTTTTTTATATTTATTATATGCACATATCTCTTTTTCAAAAATGAATTCACAAGGAGTGAAAATTTTTCTTCATCTGTTCCAGAAAGAAACAGGTTATATGTGGTTAGTGCTCTCAACTCAAATTTCGAAATTTGGTCCAAAGGCAAATGTTTAATTATTAGTGTCAGAATAGCTCCTAAACTCAGCCAAGAAAAATTGTGTATTACTTAATTTTATTCATGTGACTTTAATAATAAAAAATATTTATTAAATATTTACAACTTGATTCATTTCAATTCAGTCCAACAAATATTTACTGAAACAGCTACTACTTACCAACCATTGTGCTAGCCACTGGAGTGTGAGAGCACAAAGATGAATTTATTATTCCTGCCATTAAAAGACGCCTAGCAGTGGGAACAAATTTAAGGTTAAAAAACTGCAGATTTTGCTGCACTATATTATTATTATATGAAAAAATATGTTTTCCAGAATATTTTTAAGATACGTGAAAGAATAAATTTAAATATAAAACTTCCAAATAGAATGATTAATTATGCATTGTATAAAAATGTTTACTTTTTCCAGACAAGCCAAAATTAGAGAACAAAGTAAAATATAAAGTAGAAAAAACATGATCTCAAATTGTTATTGTCACTCAAACTGAAATATGAAATTTCAAAAATTTAATCTAGGCTAAAAGTATAAATTATATATAAACACTGAACAAGTATTATGTCTGTGATTTGACTGGCTCTTCTTAAAAATATTTCCTAGCTTAAATAAATGCTATACATTAAGAGCAAATAGAATAAGAAATTTATTTTCAGTGCGAACATTTCCATGGGGTGTTATATACAGCATTAAAAAACTGGTAAAAGTGGCTGGGCGCAGTGGCTCACGCCTGTAATCCCAGCACTTTGGGAGGCCGAGGTGAGTGGATCACGAGGTCAGGAGATCGAGTCCATCCTGGCTAACACGGTGAAACCCCGTCTCTACTAAAAATACAAAAAGAAATTAGCCAGATGTGGTGGTGAGCGCCTGTAGTCCCAGCTACTGGGGAGGCTGAGGCAGGAGAATGGCGTGAACCCAGGAGGCGGAGCTTGCACTAAGCTGAGATCAAACCACTGCACTCCAGCCTGGGTGACAGAGTGAGACTCCGTCTCAAAAAAAAAAAAAAATTACTGGTAAAAGACCACATACACGTTAAATCCTACATACCATTTTTATGGGCTTCTCCAGATCTCTCCATGAACCTCTATGGATTATGAACCCTGCTTCAGACCTTCATTACATAATGTTTACTTTGCCATAAAACTATAATATCCAATACCTGCTTACACACTTCTTTGACATAGTCATTTCAATATCCCCCATTGGTAACTTTATCTATTTCATTATTGGGGCATATGGCCCTCTGTGGGCCGTTCGATGCCACCCACTTGCCTTAGAAAGACTTGTCTCACTCCAATGATCTCAATATCATGTTCTATCTTTAGCGATTTTACATCACTCCTCTGCCCCTCAAACTCAGTCTGTAGATCAAACCACTTTGATATTTCTCATTATGGTTAATATTTCCATTCTCCATCCTTTTGAGGTGTTATAATGATCATAAATTTGTATTTGAGAGATGACAATGGTAAGAGTGACAAATTGATTGGACAGAGGACAAACTGGAGGCAAGGAGACTAGAACACTATTTCCATTAACAAGCTGGAAGACAATCAGGGCTTGAGCTAGGGGGACTCTGATCTCTGAGTTGTTCACTTTTCCCTCCTACAATCATAATATTGCTGTCTGCTAAGCTTCATCTCCCATTTCCATCTCTTTTACTGTACTGTATGATGTACCAGATCTTGATTCTTAATATGGTAAGAATGCAAAGCCTTAGTTTACTTTCCCTCATTTTCATTAACTTTATTCATCATCCTGTAATTTTTGCTCCATTTTGGGCTTATCCACTTTCTTTCTAGTCCAATTTAAATTGTCTTGAAAAGTATTAACAATTGTGTATAATGGCTGTGATGAAATAAACAGCAGTAAAATTGTTTATATTAGAATTTTGCATTAAGAGAACACCTGAATGTCCTTTACTTTGTTCTAAATATAAATTTCCCAATTTTAAGAGATAACCCTTGTGAAGTGGACTATGGCAGCTTTTTCTGTATCCACCCAAGATTTCCCATCATTCTATTTTATTAGAAAAAATAAGATCTTTCTTTTAGAGAACTGCTCCCACAATCCATGAGGTTTAGGTGGAGTTGTCAATCATGCTAATATGCCTTCCATCTCCCAGCAGCCATAAGAACGGCCTACTTACCTAATCTGGCCAACTAGAGTAGCCCGGCTCAGAAATGGTCATTAACTACAAGTCTACCCAACTCTTGATCCCCTGAGAACTTTTGTATTAGAAATAGCAGGGAGGGCTCTCTTTATCTTGGGTCCAATATGCTAAAAGAAATAAGCCCAACATTGTTTGCCGACTTCTCACTCTGCTGTGAGATAACAAGAGGGAATTAGGGCAATTTACAAAGAGCATCATAGGCAAGTAAATATAAGAGATGAATAAAAAGAGTGATTAAAATCATCTTTTGAGACTAGGTTTAGTGTTGGAACAAACTTAGGGTTTATTTTAAAATGTCTAGATTTATATTTAATTTTGATAAAATTTAAGAAATATTTGTGTGCAAATAACAGTTATATATTTGTGTAAGGAAGGTTGCAATTAAATTGGGTCCAAGAGCCCATTGCCTGTATGTTCCCAAAGTAGGCACATTTTCTTTCCAAGCTTCAAGCCAAGTCACAAACTTAAGTTGAGATTCTTGAGCCACTCCTTCTGAGATGACTACTATAAACTCAAACAGTCTCTATTTGGGACACTAACCACTCCTAAACTAATTAGTTCCCCAATCAAAGATCCTGATAGACTCCTGGATTTGGAAAAACTTCATATCCTTCAAATCTATGTCCAGTTTCCACTGCTCACCATCCATGAAAAGATGTTGAAACACAGAACTCCACCACTGTGCTAAAACAACATCTTTCCTATCAGTGGAAAAACCTTTTCACTTTTCTAGCCTTGACTTACTTGCCTTCTCCATCAAAAAATCCCCACTTAATAGCATTAATAGCTTCTACTCTATGCTACTTCCCCATGAGCCCTAAAACTTTGGCAGCTAGTCAAAACCCAAGGAAAATGTAGGTCACTCAGAGTTATTTTTGGAAAATTAGCAGGGAGGGGCAAATGCCACATAATAAGCACGTTTGTTGGCATAAGACTCATAGGAAGACATGTAGGTGGGAGGTACCCTCTAACTTTCTTTGCATTATATGTGTAAATCAACCAGTGAGAAGAGGGGAATGGCCTCCCAAGTGTTTTCATTGTGATGGAGGCCATTCTCCCAGTTTCCTTGCTTCCAGAGATTCTATCCAAGAAAATCCACTAGATATTTTAACTCTTCGTCTTGCTCTTAGCCTCCTGAGACCGTACTCTTTCCTCTGAATGCTAGTCATCTTTCTGAAGGTCAAACTGAGGGAACCTCTGTAAAACATTCTCTCATTCTGTTGCTAGCATATTGCCTATCCCACTGGGAAGGGCCTGGCCCAGTGCAGCAGTTGTGGTAACAGGCTTCCTGTCTTGAGAATGATGCCAAGTGTATTAGAATTCACCAATCTGAGGAAATATGAGCCCACTCAATTCATGAAACAAGTTCTGTACTACTAAAGTGTTCTTAATAACATCCTCCCGATTCCGAGATGCACCCCAGGCAACCCAAGAAATAAAAAAGCCTGTCTGTCCAGAATATTTCACCCAGTTCTGTCCTGAATCAGAGGCTGTCCTCTTGCTTCAGAACTTGTCTCTTTGCTTCTCCTGTTTTGGATTCTAGAGTCATGTAGACTACACATTTTCTTATTAAGGACATGTCCGTTTATATTTTCAGCTTGTACTCATACTCGAAAGGTCAATGTCACTCTATCCCTACACCCCAGCCGAGTAAACACCACTGGACCACCTACTTGCTCCGAAGAAGAGAAGTTTAAAAGAAATCCTGTTTCACATTCCCAAAAAGATCTCTAATGCAACTGAACTGAATGAGGATTTAAAAGAAAGATTTCCTACCACTGACTTATTGGAGGCAATGGCTATGAATGTGTCCATATTTCTTTGTATGAAAACTAAATGCACACAATAAATTTCACAGGATTAGAAGTGGAATTGATAATAAAGCAGTCCTGGAAAATTCAAACATTGCCAGATCGTTTCCAGAGATGGCGTGTCACTATTGATCATTCCATTCTCATATCCAAAAATCCAAAAAAAGTGAGGATTACCTCACACTCGTGGAGAACATATCTGTATTCTTCCAACCACTTGTGGTGTTGAGTTGATTGACATATTTAAATATAAAAATACTCCTAATATCCAACCTATTAAGAATAAATATTCTGGTTAGCCTATGGATGCATATATTGATGACCACTCATTTCATATGTAGGTAGATAAACAGGCTCAGAGCAAAGTAATTTACCCTGGTTCACTCAAAGTCAATATTGTTTTTAGTATTGTTTTTCTGGCTTCTAAGTCTTACACGTGAGGTAAATTGGACACTACTGGTTTTGGAGGCACCTATATAACCAGCAACCAATCAGTGAATGTGAAAATGTCATTTAGGGAGGGAGAAAAAAATTTAATTAGGTGTTCTAGGCAAATCAAGCCACCCACGAGTGTGTTTTCTGGACAGGGTGGTATTTTTGCTGGCATGGAATAGCTACATGAGGTTATTTTCCTAAGTTAACATATTTTTCTGAACAAAAGTTTGACCAAAGAAGTTGGCAAAAGTCAGATTTTATTTTTCAGTTTAACGGGTGCTTTAGAAGAGGCATAGCTTTGGAGGTGTCATGTATCAATGACTGTAGATTCTTAAATTGGCTAAAATGGCACTACTAGAGTAGTATTAAGAATCCCTGGGTGAAAAAAGTGAAAAGCTGGTGAAATCTAAAAAGCTCTCCAGGGAAACTGACACCCTGTTTCATAAGCCATTCCATTACTATTGATGATTAGCTCATTTCCCTAAAGGAAAAAATGTTCCAGATGGCCAGTGATAAAAATAAATAATTGCCAACATGAAACATATTAGACAGCGAGAGTCAATAAGGTGGTTAGTATTGGTAAGCGTTGCCAACAGTATAGAAGAATTAAGACGTGATCACTATCAAGAAACTTATGATCAAAATGGAAGAGGGAAGCCTAAAATATGTATCAAGAAACACAAGATGATTTGTAATTTTAGACCATACAATAACATTCTTTCTCGTCATCTTTGCTTGGCTGATTTGTGTTTATCTTCCAAGATTCATTTTACACATAAGCTGCTATGGGAAGCATGCCCCAATCTGCCCCACCTCCATCTCCCTAGCCCCTTACTGCTCTGGTTGGTATTTTATTGCACTCTATGCCTATGTCTAGCCTCAGAGGGTCACACTGTGTCATCACTGTTTCTCCAGCTAGGCAGTGAGCTATTGAGGGCCATGTATTTTTATCTTTGTTTTCCCAGTGAGTGGCACCACCAGCCAGTGAGTAGAAGCTCCATAAATGTTTGGATGACATCAGTGGGGAAAGATAATTAGGAGGGCTAAAGACCTAAGGAAAAAGTATGAAGTGGATGTGAATTTTAAGCTGAGTCTTTAAGGATGCAAAAGATTATAATGAACAACCTTCTCCACTCTGCCTAGCACTCCCTCTTTCCAGAGCAGAACTGCCCCTCCTTCATCCCATATGATCCTAGGATACATTCTCTGAACCATAGCCATGTGTCTCAATTCATGTATAGAAGTCATTCAAAGAATTAGACACATAGCTCAATTGCAGCTGATCAGAACCATTTCTTGAAATGTGCCACATAGATGGGAGGTGAGAAAGGCTTTTTCTTCCTTTTAGATCTCAGACTAAGACTGTCAGCTTAATTTTCCAAGCCACTACCTTGTCCTCCATGTGGGGAGAGCATTTGTGAAGCGGGAGGGAACACAGCCAACAGGAGAGGCAAATGCAAGCATCAGACCCAGGTGTGCTACGCTCGGGCTTCCAATGCAAATTCTGTTTTATTTCAGTTAGAAGAACATGTATTCTATCCCTTGGATCCCAAAGAGCCCCTTTTAATGCAATAAATCTACATTAAAGTGTATAATTGTTTCATATCCATTCTCTTTTGAATCCTAGGATCACCCCTAGCTATTGGCAGTATTAATACTGCAATTTTAAAGATGAAGAAATTGAGGCTCAAGGAGATAAAATACCCTGCTTAAGATCTCACAGGGAAAATATGGCAAATTTACCTGAATGCCCTGATTTCCAGTGTAGCATTCTTTTTCACCATACACTTTTGCTTTGTTGCTAGGGTGGAATTAAGACTCTATCTCAAATTTACAAAAGTACAAAACATGCTGTTATAAAAATGTATAGCAGGGTGACCTAGGTTGAGCCTAGCCAGAGAATAATGAGGGCGGGAGAACAATAACTGTCCTCATTTCTGTGCAGAGTACAGAATGGCTTCTGCACAGAGGAAAGCATAGCTTCACCAAATATGCAAGCCTTTGCTCATGAATATATTTCTGGGACATCTCAGAAATGTGGGGATGGGAATTAGTGACTTAGAATGCTTGGTAAACTGAAGGGATAATAAACAAGGAAAATTTGCTCATAAAGGCTTATTTGCACCTACAATTTTGTGAAGTTTGAGCACATTCAGGTTAAATCTGTCTTCATTCAATAACATGTTTAAGTTTTAGAAACTAAGCAAAGATGGAAATATACTTGTATTTACTTAAAAATGGTTTTACCTATTGATGTTTTTAATGGATGATTCTATCTGGAATAGAAAAGCAGATGTTAGCAAGACAAGTTGTATATCCAGAAATACTGATTTTTGTTGCTATTGTTAAATTGTTATTTAGAGGCAGGAGAATGTGAATGAAACTCAAAATGCAAGATAAACTGGTTGTATAATCTTGAGAAACCTCTTTAAATATCATTTTCCTTGTTTGTGAAGCAATGATAGGAATAATTACCTCGCAGTATATTTGCCAAGATTTAATAAGTTAGTATGCACAAATGAGCATAATAAATGTTAGGATATTACAAATGTTAACTATTTTAACCTTGCTTATGATATCACATTCAATATGATCTCACTTAAACACACCTCAGATTGAAAATTTTTTTCTAAGTTAAAACATACTTTTAGGAACTGTTTCTTTAGAGCTTCAAACAGAAAAAAACTTTGCCTGAAGACAACTTTGTTGGGGTAAATTTATATTTTCCCACGTACACGTACATCACACTCTAAGGAGATGTACACTACATGAATTGAAGAATTGAATAAAAGGAATAAAGGCTGTTTTTTTTTTTTTTTTTTTTTTTTGAGACAGAGTCTTGCTCTGTCACCCAGGCTGGAGTGCAGTGGCGCAATCTCGGCTCACTGCAACTCTGCCTCTTGGGTTCAAGCAATTCTCCTTCCTCAGCCTCCCAAGTAGCTGGGATCACAGGTCCATGTCACCACGCCCAGCTAACTTTTTTAAAATTTATTTTTATTTTTTTTTTTAATTTTTAGCAGAGACACGGTTTTACCATGTTATCCAGGCTGGTCTTGAACTGCTGACCTCAGGTGATCCACCTGCCTCAGGCTCCCAAAGTGCTGGGATTACTAAGAAAGTTCTTTCCTCTCAAATGCTCTACATTTATATGTAGTGAAAAAAATATCTACTTAGTCACTGGTTAGCCTGCCTTTGCATTTAGGAAACAATCTCATATACAGCTGTAGTAAATCTCTACCTCCTCATTTTTGTGAGACTACAAGAAATGAAATTTTTCAACCTGCAGGCAAAAGCTCTCCTCAGAACATGAACCAAAATAATGCAGCCTATCAGTGCAAAATGACCTGCATGCTCTCTAACAGGTAAAGTTTGGCACTGAGATCTACCATCTGGTGAGGTTGCTATGGCTCTCTGGCCTGCTTTTAATTTCCAGTTTTGCAGTCCTCCATACCTGTTTTCCTACTACCCTTCCCCCACACCTCGGAATGTTTGTCTGAACCTTGAGATTGTGCTACCTTCTGGAGTTGGAGGCCTGCCCTAAATCCATGATTTGCACTGAGCAATGCTCATCATCTCTGTATCCTCTATCATTTCACTCTCACCCTCCCCCTCCCTTTCCTAAGATGTATTATTCTATTGCCTGCCTGTCCTACAAATCACTGGTTTGGATCCCACTTTCACTCAGAGAGACTTGCCTGGAGTCAGGACTGTGTCACATGTGTAATTAGTGTAATTATTAGTATTACTGCAGCTCAGAACTCCTACTACTTTAAACAAAATTAGGAACCAGTGTCAATCAATCTCAGCCCTGTTCCAATGGGAGTTTCCTACAGTCCCATGCATATTATGAATCAGACTTCTTACCACTTCAATGGGAGTCAATCCTACACCATATGAAGCTCCTCTTGTGCTAGGAAAACAGATTATTTCCTCTATTTTGGTTGGCTTACTGTTAAGGTCCCTGCATGACCCAAAGCCGAAAGCACACAGATTTTGAAAAGATCCACACCAAATAGAATGTCTAAAAATAATTTTTTTTCCATCAGCAAACTAAGATTTAATGTTTCTGTTCACCATTGCTCCCATATTATAGAAAAATATAAATCATTTTTAATGTTCTGTCTTTTAGTAAAAGACAGAGAATGTCAAAAACACAGAAGAGTCTAAAGAAGAAAAAAGCCTCATTATATTTATCAAGTATATAAAATTATTCTTTATACCAGTTCAGAGAATATAAATATTCATATGAAAACACATGTGTGTACACTACATTTTTCAATGTAATGCTTAATAAGTCTTAACATATCTACCTATGAATTTGTTAGGTCCTCATGTTGTTTTTGTTTGTAACAAACATTGAACAAGAGAAAATAATGACGGGTCATATTAAATGTGGATGCCAATAAGCCCAGAATAGAGAGAGAGAAAATCTGAGTTTAGTTCTTATTCTGTTGCCAGAACTTACTGTGTGAATTTGGAAAACGTGTTTAGTCTCTTTGGACCTTAGTCACTTATAATACAAGGGAGTGGCGTTTAATGTCCTCTAAGGCCTGGCATACATGTAAAGAACTAAGGTGCCATGGGCTTGTGCTTTCTGTTAAATTGTAAAATGCCAAAAAGTATTAGCTGAAGCTATAATAAAATAGATACCAAAGGCAAAAGTGAATTATGAAATAGAGCAACTAACTATAAACAAAGTGAGTAAAAAGTTAGTAGAATAGTGAGTAGAAATGTTGTGATTTGTTTTACTAGCAAACAGGGTAAGATTTTTTTTCTTATTGTTTTATAATATAAGGAACCATAAATGCAGGTCAAAAAGTTTTAATTCAACTTAATACACACTAAGCAGTCATTTATGTTTTATAACCAAGCATGTGGATGTAACTGGAGTTGTATGTAAGGAAGATATATCTAAATTCCATTTCCACCTTTGTCCTTTTGTAGGGGGTGTATCCCCTATGTTATTGATGAGCATGGAAGTATACAGGAGTGGAGTGATCTCTCATTGTGGTTTTGTCACTTTTTAATGACAGTGTTTGGTGGATACCCATTTGTGTGTGTGTTTGTGTGTACTCTTGTATGTTTGTGTGTCTATGTCTCTATGTTGGGCCCTAAGAACTCTTATTTGCAAAATTGGCAGCAGGCCCTGTATCCATTTTAATGCCTTCACCACAAGAATCCAACATCAATGTTTTAATTAGGAATCCAGTATGATTTTCTGCTAGCATTTAAACAAATTTTGTTGATTTTTATAATCTCTCTTACTAATTGTTGTCCTTCATATTTTTAGAATTCTAATTAGAATCTAATTTCACTACTCAAGAAGCCAAGGACATACTATCCATCAACTTAATCTTTCAGTAAATAGTTCATGACAAAATATATTTTCTCCAAATTTTATATTGCTTGTCACAATGATAAAGTTACATTTGTTATGTGATTTATGTCAATCAATGAGATGATTTCTTCTTTGCATTGTTTTTTTCAAATCTTAGCTAATAATTTTCCCTCTGAATTCTGGACTGGAAAATATATATTTCCCTTTAGTTCCCTGGCTTGTTTTATTTCCAATAGGCGTTTGCCTTTCTTTTTGAAAAAATGTTTGTTTCTCCCTTGCCCGCCAGCCTGTCAGCAGCCCTATATGAAGTCAGTCATACTGGCCAATGTTATATGCTATTTCAGCATCCAACGTACTCCACCCTGGAGAGGTCATATTTCAGGAATGACGTGATTTGTATGCATAAGTTTGGGGGATGGGAAGGCAAGGAGAAGAGGGAGAGGCTGTATGTACATATATATTCGTATAAGGAATTGGGGCTTCCTTTGGCTTGAAACACTATATAGACACACTATTGTTAGTAAAATTGAAGACCTTGTGAAACTGGAAAACCAGAGCGAAGAAAGAGTTTTTGTTTTTAAATATGGAAACAGAAGAGCCATAACTGAAAATAAAGTGGGGTTCCTGGATAGTCAGTCTCCTGTGTTTTTGGTTGGTAAAAGTCAATGGAATCCTTTCATAGCAAGCAAAAGTTGGCCACAGAGGCAGCTGACATTGGAAACACAGCACAGAGCTCATGTTTTGTGGAGCTTATTGACTGCTTCCAAAACAGAAGAAATAAACAGAGGACTGGGTTTTTAATTTTAGGATCTATTTGCACCCTATTAAATTAGAGAACCGAAATGACGTCTGCCCAGAGGAACTCCTGGCTACAGCAGTGCTTTCCTCCCTAGCTTGACAAAAGATGATTCAGTTCTAGGTGGGCACATATCACTCTCTTGTCCAGGAGTACCAGTCACTGGGATGAAACCCAAAAATAATACTGTTGCCTTTGTGTCTAATAATGTCACATCACTGAGTTTCAGTTCAATGTTAAGAGGTTTATGCCAAAAATAAGTTGTGTATTGAAAGTCTTTCACTGTTAAGTTTTCTAAGTCGTGGCTTGAACTGGGGATCTACAGCTTGTCCCTCCAAATGAGACCAGTTTAATTTTTATTTTGAAAGTTTTTCAACAGTTTTAGAGCATATTCCATATTCCAAATTTATTTTCTTCTGATCTAGTTTAGATAGTTTGTTCATTTATTTTTTATCTTCTATCATTAGAATGAGAACACAAAAAGAGTAAAAAGCATTTATGTATTTATAGGGAATAAGAGAATGCCTACACATAATAATTGCAGAATAAACACGTTCTTAAAAAGGAAGAGCTGTACACATATACACACACCTGTGCAAACTGGAGTGCTTGACGTCAGAATAATAATTTTTTTTTTTTTTTGGGTCTCGCTGTGTTGCCCAGGCTGGAGTGCAGTGGCGCGATCTCCACTCACTGCAAGCTCCGCCGCTTCCTGGATTCACGCCATTCTCCTGCCTCAGCCTCCCGAGAAGCTGAGACTACAGGCACCCGCCACCACGCCTGGCTAATTTCTTTCTTTTTTTTTTTTTTTTGTAATTTTAGTAGAGACGGGGTTTCACCATGTTTGCCAGGATGGTCTGGATCTCCTGACCTCGTGATCCGCCCGCCTCGGCCTCCCAAAGTGCAGAATAATAAATTTTTAACAATAGTTTTGCTCTGAATTGACTTATGCATTCCATGAAATTAATGAATTATCAATACAAAGACATAACCTGGTATCTGTGAAGCAGCAAGAGGCAATCAACTGTGAATTTGTTTCTTCTTTTCAAAGAAGAAAATAAGGCTAAATTGTACAAGATTTAATATAGTTTTATATACTTAACAGCTTCCAGTTTATTTGAATGCAGCCTTAAATATATGGCTTACACTAACCAAAAATAAATCTTAATCAGAAGACAGACAATAATTCTTAGAATTTTTTGTTGTTGTTGCTTGTTTGTTTTTTGAGAGAGGGTTTCATTCTGATGCCTAGACTGGAGTAGAGCGTCACTATCTTGGCTCATTGCAGCCTCCCACCTCAGCCTCCAGAGTAGCTGGAACTATAGGCATGCACCACCACGCCTGGCTAATTTTTGTTTTTTGTTTTTGTTTTTGTTTTGGAGGAGATGGGGTTTCACCATGTTACCCAGGCTTATCTCGAACTCCTGGGCTCAAACGGCCCACCAACCTCAGCCTCCAAAGTGCTGGGATTACAAGCCTTCGATTTTTTTTAAGTTAAATGTTTCTACTAATGTAATGTGGAAACAGAATAATGTCGATATTTCAAAATAATTTTCTTTTCTTTAGCAGTAACTTACAAGTTAAAAATTAATAAGAAAGTTTAAAGAGATTTTTATTGCCATCTCAGAAAGGTTCTGTATAATTCAACGAAGTAAGCTAATTGTTCCTCCAAACTATAATTCATAAATCTTTCTCCTTCCCACAATTGAAGCTTGCAACAAACTAGACTTAATTGAAACAAAAAACTGTGCATCAAAAGTGTTATCAAGACAGTGAAAAAAAAAAAAAACAGAACAGAATGGGATAAAGTATTGGCAAATCATATATCTGATAAGAGTCCAGCACCCAGAATACATAAAGAACTACTACAACCGAAAGACAAATAATCCAATTGAAATATGAGAATATGAGCAAAATACTTGAATAGACATTTTCCCAAAGATATATGAACGGCCAATGAGCACAGGAAAAGTTACTTAGCACTATTGGTCATTAGGGAAAAGTAAATCAAAACCCCTTCACACTTAATAAGATGGCTACATTCAGAAAAACAAAAACATTGCATGATTGGCAAAAATGTGATAAATTGGAACCCTTGGGCATTGCCGGAAGAAATATAAAATGGCACAGCTGCTGTGGAAAATATTTTGTCAGCTCCTCAGAAAATTAGACACAGAATTGCCATATAATCCATAAATTTCACTGTTAGGCATACGCCTTAACGAATTAAAAACAGGTACTCAAACAAATACTTGAACACACGTGTTCATAGCAGGACTATTAAAATAGCAAAAAAACGGAAATAGCGTAAGTGTTCATCTATGTGTCTATGTGTATGTGTGTGTATATATATATATAAAATGTGTATATGTATAAAACAATTATATATAAATGTATACACACACACACAGTAGAATATTATTTAGCCACAAAAAGGAATGAAATGCTGATACATGCTACAGTGCAGATGAACCTTGAAAAGCCTGTGCTAAGTGAAAGAAACAGACATAAAAGGTTATATGTTGTACGATTCAATTTACATAAACTATCTAGAATAAGTGAATTCCTAGAGACAAAAGAGGATTGGTGTTTGCCTGAGGGGAGAACTGAGGGTAAACGCTAATATGGAGAAATGGTTTAACAATTTCAGGATTTTATTTTGGAGTAATGAAAACGTTTTGGAACTGGATAGAGGTGGTGGTTTCACAACACTGTGAATGTACTGTGTCAATAAATTGTTCACTTTAAAATGGTTAATTTTATGTTACATGTCTTCGAACACAAATTTTAAAACTTACTTTAGAAAATTCAGTTTTAAATATTAACTGAAAAGAGTATTTATGCTTTGATGTGTGCTTTTATAAAACAGCTCTATTGATAATTTCCTCATCTATCAGATCAATTTAGAAACAGATATCTGACGTTTCTATTTAACAAAAATTGTGTTTGTTTATATGCTTTATTATTAGAAAAAATATAGGACAAAGATCTGGATTTAAGTTTTGTGTCCAAACTTACTAATCTTAGAAAAGTAATAGTATCTTTGCAGCTCAGTGTCCTTACTTGCAAAACAAGAATAATACTACCTGTTCTATCTACCCTAAAGTGTACATATGATGATTTTATTAAAACTAAATTACATCAGAATTCTTTTAGAACTCTAAAGTATCATATGAATAAAAGATGTTCTTGTAATCAGTCATACAATTAAACGGACATTATACGCAAGTTTTTGGATAGCCTTAAGAAGCAACACTTTTAGGAAGAGGCAACAACTAGTTTAAATTAAATTTAACTTAAAAAAATGCATTGAGTGCCACTACATATCAGACAATATTCAAACAGTTGAAATATAGTGAACAAAACAGACAGAATGCCCTGCCTTCAAGAAGTTTATCATCTTGCTCAGAGATATTTCAAAAGGTGTGTATTTAGAGAGTGAAGGTATGTTTAAGGCTGTAGAGAGAGGAGATTCTTCTGAATCCTGTATCGACTGTTTCCCCTCCACAATTCTATGAGGGCTGGCTAATTCAGAGTAAATGGAAGGCATACCTCTGGACTTTCATATGCAGAGATTTTTCAGAGAAAGAATAAAAATTGGTCTAAACTTTAAAACCTCCAAGTTCATTTCGTTTAACTAAGTTGACTCATGAAAAGTCATTTTTTGATCAAGAATTATGTGGCAAGAGTGTAAAGCAAAATGGCTAGTATTGAAGTCCATGGAGAAAAAGATACATATTGAGGAGTTCAAGTGATGGGGTTCCTAAAAGACAATTAAATAACAGGAACTTAAGATCACTTTTTAATGATTTCTGTTGTTTCATGTTAAATGCACTTTTCAAAAAATAACCTAGACTAAGATAAGGGCTGCTACACAAATGGTTGGGTTTTGGAAAACTCAAGTAAAGTGGTTTTATTCTATGTCTGTATTGGTATGGCACAAAGATACGAGAAAAGTCTTGGGAAGAAACATTTATTATTCACTAGAACCAGGTACTGGGATCAAGTGTCACCATAAAAAAAAATAAGACCCAAGGAATGCACAGTAATCTAAGTGAAAACACTAAAACACTGCTCCCTCCCCTCCACATTACACATGCCAAAACAGAATATAGGTCTGTGAGCTTGAGCCAAGTTTATTCAAATCTCGTATACTTTTACGTGGGTTACTTTGATTAGTAGAGTTTGAGGTTTGTTTGTTGTTTATTCCAGTGGAAGAAAATTTTTAAAGCAACAAGCAGAGATACAGAGATAAAAACCATCATGCAAACTGTAGAGATCTGCAGGTCCTTCAGTATTATTGGACTGTAAATTCCAAGAACAGAGTAGCAAGTGATGAGGCTGATTGGGGAGGAGAATCAATTTCATGGAAATAAAAAGTTTTCTGTGGGTTGAGAGGGAGCTTGATCCATCCCATAGGCAATAGAGAGACATAGACTTAAGCAAGAAAGTGACAGATCAGCTTTATGACTCAGTAAGACCATTTGGCATTGTGGATAACATAGTTATGAAGGGATCAGGTACATAGTTAAGAAGGTGACTCATGAGTCAGTTCAGTAACAGGATCAGTTATCTAATACCTGACCAATTTCATTCAAGATTTTCTTCAGAGGCCTAGCATTCCTGCCAGTGTAAAGTACTGAGGAGCAAGAAACTGTTGCCTAGAAAAATGGAAATTCGGATTCAAGTTAAAAAGACAAAACCACAGAAGGATGACTTTGGTATTTTCTTTCAACTAGTGAAAACATCAGAAATTGCTAATACCCACAGTTTTCCAGGAAGAAAGAATTGCTTTGCATGGAGCTTTTTTGCCAAAGTTCTCCCCACAACCCCCACTTTTTAAAAGAGAGCCTTTAGGGAAGCCCATAATCTAGAAATTCGTGTTTGAATAATTGCTTGGTGTTTCTTTTGGAATTTTGTTATAGAAATTAAATTTTCTTAGAAAAATGTTTTTGGAGGTTGATAATTGAGAAAGGCAGAGAATAAGAATGAAAAAATAATGTGGTTACATGTATTCAAAAGATAGAAAGAAGAATCTTTAAACAATGATAACCTGAAAAAGAAATCACAAATAAATAAGAATATTGTGGACAAAATTGAGCACAGAAACAGAATAAGATTAATTCTTAAAATTGCCTATGCAAAAGAGAACTTTTAAATCACATTTAAAGAGATAAGAGAAACAAGAAGAGGAAATGCAGAAATGCCTACTATTTCAAGAAGTTTAAACACTATATTCTTTCAACTTATCTGTCTAAGTAGATAGAAAAAGTGGTTAAGAGGAAATTGGAAGCCAAGATCAGGCAAAAGGTGCTAAGAGGACTTAGCCATTTCAATTCATTTCAAGTGTGTGGGCCCAGAAACATTAGATTTTACAGAACTGAAAGAAAATTCAGAGGTGATCATGAAAGCATCATCAGTAATGTTTGTGTAATTGTACAGTTGTAAATGGTTTTGATTGCAGGAAATATTATAGAAGACTTGAATAATGTTGGCATATGAAATAAAGACTTTTAAAACTTTGGAGATAGGAAGTTGAGTTATGATTCTATAACTCGTCAAAATTATTGAACTCCTGCATTCCTACATTTTTTCCATTTTGCCATCCTCAGCATATTAGCTTCAATCAAATAAATGCTTGCCACTTGTTGGTCACATAATGAATATCACAGCTCCAAACTATTGTATCCTCACACAACTTTGTTTAAGGTAAAGGAGTATCTATTATTCTGTCCTTTTTTTTCTCATTTATGGAGCAAAATTCTTGCCAGAACCAGCCGGTCCCCAAGCAGATGCCTTCTTAAATATCTTTGTTCATAACTGAATTACCTTCCTAACCCTATGAAATCTGTGGTGGAATGAATATGGTGGCCATGATTAGGTCAGCTATCTATGCTTTATCCTGTAGGGAGTAGGAGTAGTCCTGTTTTTCTTGAGCATTCCAGCTCCTAAAAATTGAGGTTCTATAAGATAATAAGGACGCCTGGATAGGTTTAATGGTATCATTTGGCAGAGTATTCATGAAACATAGGTTATCAGAAGACAAAGATAAACAATATGTATTTTAAAATTACTTTTTAAAGTTTTATTATGAAAAGCTCATATTAAAAGTAAAGTAAATAAATCAATGACTCCCCCTGCCCAGTATCAACCCACCAACTTTGACAGTTTTCAATATTTTGCCAGTCTTTTTTCACCTATACACTCACACTTTTTGTGGGATTATTTAAAGGAAATTTAAAAATCATAATATTTCATCCTAAAATATTTTGGTTTTTAAGTGAAGATATTCAAAAGCCTAACAATACTCTTATGACATTGCAAATTATATATTAAAAACATAAATATAACCAACTTGTGCCAAAATTTTTAAAGGTCATGAAATGTCTTTAAATTTTTATTTTAAAATAATCTTTAGATTTACAACACAGTTGCAAAAGTAAGACGGAGAAGTTCCTGCGTACTCTGTATCTAGCTTCCTCTAATGCTAACGTCTAACATAACTGCAGTGTAATAATAAAAACTAAGAAATTAACATTGACAAAGTACTATTAGCTGAACTCTAGACTTCATTTGCATTTCCCTAGATTCTAATCCAGGATATGATGTTCTGTTACCATGTCTCATTAGTCTCCTTCGACCTGTGACAGTTGTGTAGAATTTCTTAGTACCTTCTTATAAAAAAAAAGAGATTTTTCTGAAAATAAATAATAAAATATGGTAAAATCTCAACAGCCGTACAGTAAGATTATCATTTAAACACATTCCCATTATTCACTCAGACCTTTTTATTCATTCAACAAATATTATTGAACACATATTACCTTCTATGTATTGGGGATACAGTAGCAAACAAATGACAAAGTTCTCTGCCCTTGTGAAACTAACATTCTACGATAAATAGGAATAAAACTCTAAAGTAAAAATAAATATGTGCATATTTAGAGACAGGAAGTAGTCAAACAACCATGAGAAATTATTCAATGGCATAGGGATTTTTAGAGAACTCATATGTAACTGGAAAGTTAGAAATAAGTAAGGAGTGAAAAGTTGACTGAATGTCTTGTGATCTATGAGAAAGAAATAAGGAAACTCCTTGGGAATTTGTCCTCATTGGTGTAATGACCTCTGCACTTTAATTAGGAAAAGAACCTTGTTTGGCCATACTGCATTGAAAGTCAACCTAAAGGATTATTTCCTCCAAAATGAAAACATAGTTTACAGTTTACAATGCCAAAAGTCCAATGCTTAAATCCCAGAGCAATTTCCTCTTTTTATTTTAATCAATAACTTGAATAATGAAGAAGACCATTACTGTTCAACAATACCTGGTACTCTTCCTGGGGAAAGATTATATTTCCCTGCCTCCTCGAAAATAAACCTGGCCAATCACCTTGGCTAGTGAAATGTGAGTAGAAGAAACATGAGTCACTTGTAGCTGGAAGTATAAAAAGTCAGTTATGTCCCTACATTTTCT
Source organism: Mandrillus leucophaeus (assembly GCF_000951045.1). Taxonomy (NCBI): domain Eukaryota; kingdom Metazoa; phylum Chordata; class Mammalia; order Primates; family Cercopithecidae; genus Mandrillus; species Mandrillus leucophaeus. Next base: position 2,782,546 of record NW_012102399.1, read on the forward strand.
TTTCCCTCAAGCAAAATCAGCAGCTATGTTCCACATACTACCCTGTCAGCCTGGGGCCCAGAATGAATACCACGATGATGTAATTAACATCTTTATAGAAAAATCTGGGTGAAAGGTTGTTATCAGTGAGTTTTTTATTTGTTCTCCATTCGTAAATGTCTAGTCATCTGTCAATACTGCAAGACCATGGCTCATTGTTCTATCCTCACACAAATTGAGTTACCTACATACATTCTATCTATAGAAGGGGCTTGCTTAAAAATGACTGTGGGATAGTAAATATGATGACATTATCTTAAATATTTTACTTATAGTTATTTTCAATGGTGCTCCTGAAAATACATTTTTCTTGAAAGGAATTAATTATTTGCTCTTGATCATCAATGCTTTCTTTCAAAAAATAAAATTATTTGGCTTTCATCTATCTTATCAGGTAAAGAATAGAATAATTTATATCCATGTAGAACATAATACTCAATAAATTTTATTATTAGAACATTCATGCTATGGTCATATTGTTTTTTAGAATTCAGTTGTGCTTTATTTAGGTTATTATCCTACCATTAAATATTCTCAATGCAAGCTAATTTAAATCCTTGTTTTTTTTAAAATTAATACATAGGTTTTCTTCCATTTCTTCTATGCCTATCAGGGTTTCAAAGACAGAAAAAAAAATATTCTTCAACATTTCTTGACCTATCATGTCTCAGTGTGACACTTTTTAACAAGGTTAAATAAGAAATTTAATTATCGTATAGGTATAAAAGGAAATGATGGCCAGTATAGGTTTATCTCTGTTCATCTGAGGAAGACTCAGAAGAACTTAAACGTATCTGCTAAGATATAGCGCCAAACTAATGAGAACAAAAACAGCACTTCTTTGTCTTTCATGGCAACATTTTTTTCCTGGAAATAAATGTTTATCTTGCTTTACATTAAGAATTGTGTTTCTTTTAATTGTAGAGAAATTGTAAGTTAATATTGTGGATGCTTTTATTTAAACACTCTTTTTATTATATTGCATTGTTTTCAAAACCCATAGAGGCAACAGACGAGTAGCTGTGAAATACATATGAACATTTCTCACCTCCATTCATCATTCTAAAAGTTCTTATTTTTTATTTTTAAGGAAAAAAAATCTCAAATCCTTTGCCCGTGGTTTTTTTTATTTTTATTTTTCTGAACTTTTCCATTTCTCTGCTTTTACCCTAGCCCAGGTTTTCACATCTATATCTGTTTCTCCTTTCCAGTTGAGTGCTCCAACCAGTGAGCAAGGCTGCCAGTAAGTAAAGATTTACTCAGCGTGTGAGGACGTGGAGGAGTATTTGGCTGGTGCATGCCCAGCCTAGCTTTCTCTGGCAGAGCTACACTGAAGACTACTGTCAAACAGAACTTCATATTGACCAAAAGACCTGGGGAAGAGCCATTAGAACTGGCGGAAATTATCTGTGGGTTGGTCTACTTTTTTTTTTTTTTTTCACTGTGAAGGAATATTCCTTCTTTCCTTTCAGGATTGCTATATTTCTTCAATTGACTTAAGAAAAATGTTTAAATGTTTAAACAAGATGGCATGTATAAAGAAGGAAAAACAATGCAACATATCCAATAATGTTTATTATTTAGTTATTCCTGTTAGTAAAAAATCACATAAAGAATTTCAAATTTATATTCAAGTATTTAAATGTTTGCAAAGGCTTCACATTTATTGTATGACAGGCCAAATGCTGTAATTTTAACACTTTATCATTGGTGGTATTGCAAGGGAATAGAGTGGGTGAATATAAAAGTAAATACTGCATATATAAGAAATTATTTACCTAGCGATCCTATGTAAATGGTTCTTAATATGTTCAAATTATATGTGTATGTATTCTCGGACATAAATTACAAAATGCACAAGTATTTGTGGATAATGTTTTCTTTTAAAAATTATTTTAGAGGCTGGGTCTCACTTCATTGCCTATGCTGGAGCATAGTGGTTCAATCATAACCTCAAGCTCCTGGGCTCAAGCGATCCTCCTGCCTCAGCCTCCCAAGTAGTTAGGACTATTGGAGTGCACTGAATGCCTAGTTAATTTTTCTTTTCCTTTCTTTTTTTTTTTAATCTTTTGTAGAGATGAGGTCTCTCTCTGTTGGCCAGGCTGATCTTCATCTCCTTACCTCAAGTGATCCTCCTGCCTTGGCCTCTCAAAACACTGGATTACAGGTGTGAACCACTACACCCAGTCAATAAGCTGGATTACAGGCATAAGTCACCATAGCCAGCCAGACAATATCTTGTAAATAAATAAAAATTAAATGATTAAAATATATCATTATTCAAAGACATGATGTATAATGCAACAAGTCTCTTAAAAACTGTAACAGGCCGGGCGAGGTGGCTCACGCCTGTAATCCCAACACTTTGGGAGGCCGAGACGGGCGGATCACGAGATCAGGAGATGGAGACCATCCTGGCTAACACGATGAAACCCCGTCTCTACTAAAATTACAAAAAAATAGTCCGGCGTGGCGGCGGGCGCCTGTAGTCCCAGGTGCTGGGGGAGGCTGAGGCAGGAGAATGGCGTGAGGCAGGAGAATGGCGTGAACACGGGAGGCAGAGCTTACAGTGAGCCGAGATCGCGCCACCGCACTCCAGCCTGGGCGACAGAGTCAGACTCTGTCTCAAAAAAAAAAAAAAGAAAAAAAAAAGAGAAAAGGTAACAAATTCAAACTAGGTCTTGCATTGCAATGAACCAATATTCCTTTGAGATGACCTTAGGTGGATTCCACACCAGAACACATGAATTACTCCTTTTTAATTAAACAATCAAAAGGTCAGGCATTTCAGTTGATCATATTATTTCAACAAAAGAAAGGTATAGAAATAAACTCTCATAATGTACCCAATAAGCACATTAACACCATTATCTTTGTTGTATCTATCCTACACAAGCCTCCAGGGTCACTATACCTCTTAGATTTATTTGACATTACAAATACCTCTCTCTAGACTTAATTCCTTTTGCATTTTCATTGTTTTTTATTTGTTCTATTGACTTTAGATATTCTAGACTCCAGTCTAGTTAGTCAACCAAGAACTGATTCTCACCATTTTTTTTTTTTTTTTTTGGTCTTCCAAATTTTGGTTTTGCCCAGTGCCCTGACAACATGGAAGTGCTCAACTCTTAATTTGTTGCCAGAAAAACTTCATGGCTGACTCACTGATTTTATCCTAAGGTTCTAGGTGTATAGCTAGGTATCCACAATAGCCCAGTGTTTCAGTTTGGCATGGGCCAAATGAATAAAGGATTACCCTCCAAGCATGGATGGTGTTTAACATAGTATCCTGTTATAAATCGGAAAAGCCAGATATGCTAAGAGTCCTTTGTCTTTCAGTTATTTATAAAAGTATTCTTTTCTAATTCTCTTCCCCTCTCTTTTCTCCAAAGTTGTCTTCTGCTAATTTTTTATTCACAATTTTCATTTAACCATTTGTGGTTAAAACACTTCTAATAACTCTATATAATAGGCATAAAATAAAATTTAAACTAGGATCTCATATAAACTTTTTGCCTACATAATAATGTTTTAGAACATGAGTCCAGACCAGAAATTTTATCCAAAGTTGAACATCAATTTTTAAAATTATACGTTAGAAATTCTCCTTAATAAATTGTTTGATATTTCAAATAAAATATTAAATGATAGAAAGATTTAGTTTTCCCTCTTGGAATATATGATCATAACACCTTTTCATGTCCTTGCGATGATTGGCAATTTATTCTATGGATGTGAAAAATTTTATAGGCTTTAGATTGGAAAATTAAGTGATAATTTTGAACCTCCTGTCATAAAAAAATAGTCTGATATTAGCAATAGATAAAAGAATTGGTATGTCATTTTACTATTTCAATTATGCTGGAAAAATCATTTACATTTCAGAATCACTTCAATAGCATCACTATAAGTTTTTAATAAAATATTTTTATTTAATAAATATTTTTCATAAAATACTTTATTAACAGTTATTAACAATTATATTTAAAGCAAGTGTCTATTTTCAAATTATTTTGGAGTATAGTTAATAGAGTATGAGTCTAAAACAAATCATTTAACACCTCTTCCTTTTGTTTTTCCCAATTGTAAAATGGGAATATAAACACCTACTTCATGAAGTTTTTGTCAAACTTGAATTAAATACTATATGTAAAATAAGTTTGTAAATTATAAGACATTTATTAGCACTTCAGGAATTATATGAAATTTTTATCAGTATAACAAAATTAGAATAATTTTGTATATTAAAACTTAAAAGAAATTTGTGTTAATATCAAGTGAGTGTTACAATATTCATTGTTTTCAGAGAATAAAGGTTGAGATTATAATTTAAAAGATATGTAAGTCACAAAGCTCTTAAGGTTGAGGACGTACATAATTGTGTAAAGAATTACTAGTTACAATAATTTTTACACATTGAAAGTTTGACTGTAGTTAACATAAATGACCAATTCTATTTGAACTGTAAACAATATATTAGAGCTTCATTTAAAATATTATGCAAAAAGCAGCATTTTAACCTATTTCTCTTATTTCAATTTATCACTGGAGTAATATGTCTTATGCTATATTTGTTATTAAATTAAAATCTTAAAGCTTTTCTTCTAAAATTTTGGGAAAATTTCATGCAACTATGTGACAGAAAAATATAATTTTATGTTAACATAATACTTACCATATTGGTTTATTTAGATTTTCCATTTCCTAGAAGTGCATGGTTTAACTTATTTGTATAGCACAGTTAACAAAATCAACAAGTCAGTGTGTGATTTGATGTATTTGCTTTGAAGCCACTTATCTTAGAAGTTTCAAATAGGCTATGGATAAGTGATAGTCTTAACAACTTAAGTTATGTCAGTTCTTGTCAACTTACAAAGTGCCATACATCTCTGTGTGTCTCTTGTTTACAACACATATAAAAGAATGTGAAAATATTTTTATTTCTTTTCTTTTTTTTAATTTAATTTTATTTTATTTTAAGTTCCAGAATACATGTGCAGAATGTGCAGGTTTGTTACATAGGTAAATGTGTGCTATGGCAGTTTGCTGTGTCTATCAACCCATCACCTAGGTATTAAGCCCCATGTGCATTAGCTTTTTATTCTGATGCTCTAACTAACCCCTCTCCCCCAACAGACTCCAGTTTGTGTTGTTACCTTTCGCATGTCCATGTGTTTTTACTGTTTAGCTCCCATTTGTAGGTAAGAACATGCAGTGTTTGGTTTACTGTTCTTGTATTAATTTGCTGAGGATAATCGCTTTCAACTCCATCCATCTTCTTGCAAAGGACATGATCTCTTTCCTTTTTATAGCTTCATAGTGTTCCATAGTGTATATATACCATATTTTCTTTATCCTGTCTATCACTGATGGGCATTTGGGTTGATTCTGTGTCTTTGCTATTGTGAATAGTGCTGTAATGAACATACATGTCCTTGTATCTTTATAATATAATGATTATATTCCTTTGGGTACATACCCAATAATGAGATTGCTGGGTTAAAAGGTATTTCTGGCCCTAGGTCTTTGAGGAATCACCACACTGTCTTCCACAATGGTTGAATTTTCATTTCCATCAACAGTGTAAAACCATTACTATTGCTCCACAGTCTCGCCATCATCTGTTGTTTCTTGGCTTTTTAATAATTGCCATTCTGACTGGCATAAGATTACAAGTATCTTATTGTGGTTTTGATTTGCATTTCTCTAATGATAAATGATACTGAGCATTTTTTTATATGTTTGTTGGTTGCATAAATGTCTTTTTTTGCAAAGTGTCTTTTCATATCCTTTGCCCACTTTTAATGCAGTTGTTTGGTTTTTTTTTTTCTTGTAAATTCATTTAAGATCCTTGCAATCTCTGGATATTAGGCCTTTGCCAGATGGATAGGTTGCAAAAATTGTCTCCCATTCTGTAGGTTGTCTGTTCACTCTGATGATAGTTTCTTGTGCTGTGTAGAAGCTCTTTAGTTTAATTAGATTCCATTTGTCAATTTTTGCTTTTGTTCTAATTGTTTTTGATGTTTTTGTCATGAAATCTTTGCCCATGCCTTGTCCTGAATGGTACTGCCTAGATTTTCTTCTAGGGTTGTTATACTTGGGTTTTACATTTAAGTGTTTAATCCATTATGAGTTAATTTTTGTGTAACATTTAAGCAAGGGGTCTGGTTTCAATTTCTTGTGTATGCTTGCCAGTTCTCCCAGCCCCATTTATTACATAGGGAATCCTTTCTCCATTGTTTGTTTTTGTCAGGCTTGTGGAAGATCGGATGGTTGTAGATGTGCAGTCTTATTTCTGAGATCTCTGTTTTGTTCCTTTGGTTTATGCATCTGTTTTTGTATCAGTACCATGCTGTTTTGGTTACTGTAGCTTTGTAGCGTAGTTTGAAGTAAGATAGCATGATGCCTCTAGTTTTGTTCTTTTTGCTTAGAATTGTCTTGGCTATACAGGCTCTTTTTTAGTTGCATAGAATTTTAAAGTAGGTTCTTTTCTTTTTTTCTCATGTGAAGAATCTCAATGCTAGTTTAATGGGAATAGCACTGGATCCATACATTACTTTGGGCAGTATGGCCATTTCATTCACAGCATTGATTCTTCCTATCCATGAGCATGGAATGTTTTTCCATTTGTTTGCATCCTCTCTTATTTCCTTGAGCAGTGACTTGTGGTTCTCCTTGAAGAGATCCTTCACATCCCTTGTTAGCTGTATTCCTAGGCATTTTATTCTCCTTGTAGCAATTGTGAATGAGAGTTCATTAATGATTTGGCTCTCTGCTTGTCTTTTTTTGGTGTATAGGAATGCTTGTGATTTCTGCACACCAATTTTGAATTCTGAAACTTTGCTGAAGCCACTTATCCATTTAAGGAGCTTTTGGGCTGAGACAATGGTGTTTTCTAGATATAGGATTATGTTGTCTGGAAACACAGACAGTTTGATTTCATCTACTCCTATTTGAATAGACTTTATTTCTTATTCTTGCCTGATTGCCTGGCCAGAACTCCCAATACTGTGCTGAATAGGAGTGGTGTGAGAGGGCATCCTTGCCTTGTGCCATTTTTCAAAGGGGAAAGCTTCCAGCTGTCGGCCATTCGGTATGATATTGGCTATGGGTTTGTCATAAATGGTTCTTATTATTTTGAGATATGTTCCATCAATACCTAGTTTATTGAGAGTTTGTAACATGAAGGGATGTTGAATTTTATTGAAGGCCTTTTCTATGTCAATTGAGATAATCATGTGATTTTTGTTTTTAGTTCTGTTTATGTGATGAATTACACTTACTGATTTGCATATGTTAAACCAGCCTTCATTCTGGGGATGAAGCTGACTTGATCGTGGTGGATAAGCTTTTTGATGTGCTGCTTGATTCAATTTGCCAGTTTTTTATTGAGCATTTTGCACCAATGTGCATCAGGAATATTGGACTGAAGTTTTTGTTGTTGTATCACTGCCAGGTTTTGGTATCAGGACGATGCTGGCTTCATAAAATGAGTTAGGGAGAAGTCTCTCCTTTCAATTGTTTTGGAATAGTTTCAGAAGAAATGGCACCAGCTCTTTCTTGTACTGTTAGTAGAATATAGCTGTAAATCCATCTTGTTGGTGGGCTATTTATTATTGCCTCAATTTTAGTACTTGTTATTAGCCTATTCAGGGATTCAACTTCTCCCTGGTTTATTCTTGCATGGAAGTGTTTATAGTATAGTATTCTCTGATGGTTGTTTGTATTTCTGTCGGGTTAGTGGTGATAACCCCTTTCTTATTTTTTGTTGTGTCTATCTGATTATTTTCTATTTTCCTCTTTATTAGTCTAGCTAGCAATCTATCTATTTTTTTTTTTAAACCAGCTCCTGGATTCATTGATTTTTTTGAGGGCTTTTTTCACCGTTGCTGTTTCCTTCCATTCCTCTCTGATCTTGGTTATTTCTTGTCTTCTGCTAGCTTCTGGGTTTGTTTGCTCTTGGTTCTCTAGTTCTTTTAGTTGTGGTGTTAGGATGTTGATTTGAGATCTTTCTACCTTTTTGATGTGGGCATTTGGTGCTATCAATTTTTCTCTTAACACTGCTTTAGCTGCATCCCAGTGATTGTGGTATGTTGCCCTGTTCTCATTGGTTTCAAAGAACTTCTTGATTTCTGCCTTAATTTCATTATTTACCCAGGAGTCATTCAGGAGCAGGATGTTCCATTTCTATGTAGTTGTGTGGTTTTGAGCTAGTTCCTTAATTTTGAGTTCTAATTTGATTGCACTGTGGTCTGGGAGACTGTTATAATTTTGGTTCTTTTGCATTTGCTGAGGAGTATTTTATTTCCAATTATGTGATTGATTTTATAGTAAGTGCCATGTGGCACCGAGAAGAATGTATATTCTGTTGTTTCTAGGTGACGATTTCTGTAGATGTCTATTATGTCCACTTGATCCAGAGCTGAATTCAAGTCCTGAATATCCTTATTAATTTTCTGTGGGATTATCTGTCTACTATTAAAGTTTCCCACTATTATTGTGTGGGAGTCTAAGTCTCTTTGTAGGTATCTAAGAATTTATTATATGAATTTGGGTGATCCTGTATTAAGTGCATATGTATTTAGGATAGTTAGTTCTTCCTGTTGAATTGATCCCTATAGCATTATATAATGCCTTTCTTTATCTTTTTTTATCTTTGCTGATTTAAAGTTTGTTTTATCAGAAACTGTGATTGCAACCCCTGTTTTTTTCCTGCTTTCAATTTGCTTGGTACATTTTCCTCCTTCCCTTTATTCTGAGCCTGTGTGTGTCTTTGTGTGTGAGATGAGTCTCTTTAATACAGCACACCAATGAGTCTTGACTCTATCCAGCTTGACAGTCTATGACTTTTAACTGGAGCATTTAGCCAATTTACATTGAAGGTTAATATTTTTATGTGTGAATTTGATCCTGCCATCATGATGCTAGCTGGTTATTTTTGCAGATTTGTTGATGTAGTTGCTTCATAATGTCATTGGTATTTGTACTTCAGTGTGCTTTTGCAGTGACTCTTAGTGGTTTTTCCTTTCCATATTTATTCATATTTATTATTTTCCTTCCATATTTCTTTCAGAAGTTCCTGCAAGGCAGGTCTGGTGGTGATGAATTCCCTCAGTGCTTGCTTGTCTGAAAAGGATTTTACTTCTCCTTCACTTATGAAACTTAGTTTGGCTGGATATAAAATTCTGGGTTGGAAATTCTTTTCTTTAAGAATGTTGAATATTGGCCTCCACTCTCTTTTGGCTTGGAAGGTTTCTGCTGAGAGGTCCACTGTTAGTCTGATGGGCTTCCCTTTGTAGGTGACCTGGCCTTTCTGACTGCCCTTAACTTAATTTTCTTCATTTTGACCATGGATAATCTGATGATTATGTGTCTTGGGGTTTATCTTTTTATGGAGTATCTTACCAGGGTTCTCTGGGTTTTCTGTGCTTGAATGTTAGCCTGTCTTGTTAGGTTGAGGAATTTCTCCTGGATGATATATTAAAGTATGTTTTCCAGCTTGGTTTTGTTCTCCCCACTTGTTTCAGGTACCCCAATCAGTCATAGGTTCAGTCTTTTTACTTAATCCCATAGTTCTCAGAGGTTTTGTTCATTCATTTTCATTCTGTTTTCTTTAATCTTGTCTACCTGTCAGACAAGATTTCAGCAAGATAGTCTTCAAGCTCTGAAATTATTTCCTCTGCTTGGTCTATTCAGTTATTGATACTTGTGGTTGCATTGTGAAGTTCTCGTGTTGTGATTTTTAGCTCCATCAGGTCACTTATGTTCGTCTCTATACTGGTTATTCAGGTTAACAGCTCCTGTAATGTTTCATCATGGTTCTTAGCTTCTTTGTATTGTGTTAGAACATACCTCTTTAGCTCAGCAAAGCTTCTTATTATCCACCTTGTGAAGCCTACTTCTGTCAATTCATGCATCTCAGCCTTGGCCCAGTTTTGTGCCCTTGCTGGAGAGGTTTTGTGATCATTTGGAGGAGAAGACACACTCTGGATTTTTGAGTTTTCAGTGTTTTTTTTCATTGATTCTTTCTCATATTCATGAGTGTGTCTAAATTCTATCTTTGAGGCTGCTGAACTTTGCATGGGCTTTTGTAATTGTAATAGGTCCTAAAGATACCATTGATCTGATTTAATAAAAAATATAAAAATTATGGAGGTAGAGTATAGGCAAAAGTATAGGACACCTAATATCACACCTGCTTCTCAAACTGGACTATTTAACTAACAAAATTAACTTTATACTTTATATTGAAATATAAACATGTGTGACTAGCTAGAAAATTTACTAGAAACATAAGTAATAAGCCACACCAAGCATTAAAGTATATCATAAAGCAAATCAATAAAAAATATTAGTATTGGATGATCAACAAATCAGTGAATCAGAAAACAGGTCCAATAATTACATCAAATATTTCTGAAAATTTAGCTCAAATACGGCAACATTTTCAAATTTATATGGAAAAGATAGATTATTCAAAAAACACTATTAGGAAAAATGGACAGTCACTTGGAAAAATATAGTTGAATTTCTCCTTCCCTCAGTCCTTCTACCAAAATAAGTTTTAGATTGATTTAACATTTTATCATAATCAATACCAACTTTAAAGTACTTTTTAAAAATTGAAGATTATTTTAAAGCATGCCTGGAGTAAGAACGGTCATAAATAAGACAAAATTCAGAAATTATCTTTTAAAGGATTTGATTGTTAACAACATACAGATACAAAATTAAAAGTGAGAAGAAAAATGACTTGGGAAAGTGTTTGAAATTAATATGCAAGTATTTATTTTTTAATTAGATAGTGTAGCATAATAGTTAAGAGTTCAATACCCATGTTTGTACACCTTTACAAACACCCACAAAGATATGCGTATGTGTGACTGTAAATGCATACCAAGTTTAGCTGGCATTATAAAGGGAAACTGGGATTCAGAGTAATAATAAGACTTGCTTTCCATCCCATATCCTTCAATCTTCTTGATTTTTTAAATTATTGTCATGGATTACATCACCTTTTCTTTATAAAATATAGTTTATAAAAATAAATATTTCTGACCTTCTGGTTCCAGTCATAGTAGAATACTTTGATTTGAACTAATCTCCAGCACATAACAACTACAAAATCTGGAAAAAAATTATAAAACACATATTTGAAGGTTTTGAAAAATCAAACCACGTCAGCAGGTCTTGAAGAACTATAATCCCTGAGAGAAGGGAGGAGTACATTGATCTCTCATTCTTTCTGGCCTTTTCAGTGAAGTTTTTTCCCACATCCCAGAGAAGGGAAATAGAGCCCAAACACAAATGCAAATATTATTGTGATGAGAAGACTGAGATTTGCTTAAAGGACTGCCAAACTTACTGGGATTTCAAGGGCAATTACCAGGTAGGAGAAAACCTCAAAGACAGAGTCCAAAATTGGTCTACAAATCTCTTCTAATCTATTGGCAGACTCCTAAACTGTACTTTCACAAGGTAAAATTAACAATGAAAACAGGAGAAAACAAAAAAACTCGAAGCAAACAAAAAGCAGAAAGAAAGAGAAAGATGAAAGAAAGAAAGAAAGAAAGAAAGAAAGAAAGAAAAAGAAAAAGAGAAAACAAAACAACCAAATACAAACTACTTAATAAGAAATAGCATCTGAAAAAATTAAAATGACAAAGCAGAGATGGCAGTAGCCACATGGTTGTTGGAAGAGAAGCTGGAGTTCAGCCCCAGCCACATGGGTGGCTTTGCTAAGTACCTAAGACTTTCAGGACCACAAAGGCTATGCTCTAATAATAAGGCTAAACCCTGGGAATAAGAACAAAAGTAAAATATCTAGCCCAAACAAAGCCTGAAAGCCTTAATAGCACCAAAGTCATACACTGGTTTGACTTTGAAAAGTCAATCTGTTTTCCACAAGAAAATTTAGCCCACCCAGAGGAAGATGGTATCATTTAGAATTTCTGTGATTTTTCATCCAATCCAAACATATGAAGCATACAAAAAGAAAGGAAAAAAATGTGACCAAAACTCAAGAGATAAAATAAACAATATAGAGAAATCTACGAGTTAATTTAATATTTTAAGTACCAGTTAGTTATCAGTCAGGTTGGCAAAAACTAAAGATAAAGAGAAATTTGTAAGAACAGCCAAAGAAAATGATAGTTTGTGTCCAAATAGACAATGTTTCCATAGACAGGGGACTGTTGGGGGGAAGATGGTTTTGGGATGAAATTTCCACCTCAGATCATCAGGCATTAGATTCTCACAAGGAGCCACGTGAGCAGTTGGGTGTCTCGCATGAGTAGTTCACAACAGGGTTCATGCTCCCATGAGAACTAATGCCACTGCTTATCTCATAAAAAGCAGAGCTCAGGAGGTAATGCTCGCTGGCCCACTGCTCACCTCCTGCTGTGCAGCCCTTTTTCTAACAGGCCTCAGACGAGTACTGGTCTCATACTTCATACTTATTCTAAAAAGCTTATTGTCATAGAGAGTCGATGCACCTTAGATTACGTTGTCTATATATCTAATGAAAAAGATGCTGTCTGTGGGATAGGAAATAATTAAATAAGAAAACGGAGTCTAAAGTGATATTTCAAGATTTCAAACCCTGACTCCAATATTTATTTTCTGGGTGGATTTGAGGAAGTTACTTAACTCCTCTTACCATCTATAAAATGAACATGATAGTAACAATACTCTTTGCATTGAGTTGTAGTGTGGGTTGTGTGAATTTGTGTACGAACTGCCTAGGACAGTGTCTGGCACACATTAAGAACAATATGAAAACAGCTATAATTAATATTACTTATAATCACATTTGATACACTTCAGAGTATTTCACACAGACACAGTTGTCTATCAGCCTTTTAGTATCTTAGTGACAATGTATATGTTAGTTAAGATGATTTTTACTTTTTAGAAAATAACTTCTGATGAAACAAGCAAATGTTTCTAAATTGATACATTAAGCTATCTGATTAAGTATTTCTTATCAATGAGGTGCACACCATTATATTTACTCTATGATATACTCTAATCACTGATTTTTGATACTTTTTGAAGTTTGTGAAGATGTATTAAAATCATTGAGGTATCAGGACTCTAACATTTGGTTTTAGGTCTTATTCTTGGCTTTCTCTCAAGAACATATAAAAATATGATTGAAAGTCTAAATACATTACTTTTATTAGTCACAGCTCCATGTAATTTTGGCAAAAACAGGGCATCTTCAACTTTTTTGATTCTGCAAACCAAGGGAATGAAAGGTAGATTAGATGAACACTAAAAGATTTTTTTCACACACTTTCAATCTGTGAAAAATGTAAATTTATACACTTATTGAAACTCACACACAACATATACAGAGATTGTCCAGCTATAGTTCTCAAAATATCTGAAGATTTTAGTTTTGTATTGTCAATTAAAACCATATCAAAGTTATGAGATGATTTCTAGCACATCTGTTCTGGATAATACTATCATAATTTTTCCTTCTATTAAACATTATTTCCACAGTGCCAGAGCAATAAGCCAACTAGGAGCAAAAATCCTATTATTAAGCAGCTATAACAGCCTTTAATTCTCTTCTTCCTCTGATATATGATAATTGAAGTCAGTTATTTTAAGACTTCTGGTAGGTGTCTTTAAGTTTAAAACAAAGCTTGTTTGTATTTAACAGCTATAAATAAACACCTCTTAGTTAAGTGCAAATTCATAATTTTGCTTACTTTGATTATTGCATGTACACTTGCAATAGTTTCCATATCCATTAACTAGTGGAAAACTACCTTTACATCAGTACAGTCCATTCAATTCTACATAATCACTTTTCAGGCAATTCTTCAATTTCCAAAACTGTTAAATGTGTATGTATATATATTTTATATGCTGTTAAAATGGGGATGTTATGAGAGCTTCCAAATTGGGTGTTTATCAGATGCTTTATATGCAGAATTTACAAAACATGTATCTGTGAACAATTTCCATGACACTTACGATGTAGATACAGATATAAGATCAAGTCAGAGTAAGAAAGTGTCAGAAGATTTAGTGAAGGGATGCCATTAGAGAGAGTGTGGTCATACTGTGAGTTCCCGCCACTTTGCGGCGGTAAGTGAAGAGGTAAAGCCCCAAATTCCCAGAATGTGTCAGTGTAAGGGATGTGTGGCCTTGCAGGAAATATCTAAATTCTTTCCCCCTTAGATATAAAATTATCTCAAGGGCTGGGAGAGTACTTGTAGAAAGATTCCTGATTCTGAGATGAAAAACGGGTCCTCTTCTTATTCTATTTACTAGAATAAATATGTACATATTTATACACATTTATAAAAGAGATCCCAAGGAATGAAAAACTATAGAATACACAAAAAAGAATGACCCCAATGGAGTTGGAAACAACTGCTCGAAAGTAGGATAAGAAGTAAGTTGAAAGACCAGAAGATGACCACAGTTGTAAAGTTGGGTAGCCACCAACTATTGGTGTTTGCACATGAGAGAGAAAGGAAAAGTCTTACCTTTGGATGAACATTGACTAACATTTAGGTAATTTCTAAATACCTTCTATTGTTTTAAAATTAAGTCCTTACTTACAACATAAAATAAGCATTGACTATTTATTTCTGAAGACTGAGCAGAAAAATCATGAACTCTTCCCAAGTGTCTATCCACAGGCAGGGGATATTACCCCACTGAACTCATTTTAAAGAAATGGTCATAGAACAAAAGTTAAGTTTCAATTATATAGCATCTTGTTCTGGTTTAACATGGTTAGGAATTTTCTTGCATCAATATATCATATGCAATTTTAATTACTGATAACAGCCTGAATCAATATCTCCATCTCAAACCTTCCTATAGCTTCTTACATAAGTAGATGTACTGTACATGGAGTAAGTCAGTTTTACATGGAAAAGGGAAATGCCATGGATGGCCCAGCTACTTGTGTGCTGACTACTGCTACTAAAATACTTAGCCATTCTGATATCTACAACTGGAGGCAGACACCAGTAGCATCATGTGTTCAAACTGCTTATAAACCTATTTACTAAATCTTAACTTCAATTATTACATTGTTGCAGAGAGTAGCCACCTGATTACCTTTTATCGATTCTAGTTCTCTGGTGAGATTGTCCATCTTGTCATCTATTTTTTTTTAGCTTGTTAATCACAGTTCATCTAAGTCTATGGCTAATTATTCTATTAACTGAGTCATCTATGTATCTGGTTGTGTGTCTGTCTATTTTTATTCTATTTCTTTTCTTTTTTAAAAAAAATTTAATTATTTTTGAGATGGATTCTCACTCTGTCACCCAGGCTGGAGTGCAGTGGCGCGATCTCAGCTCACTGCAAGCTCCGCCTCCCGGGTTCACGCCATTCTCCTGCCTCAGCCTTCTGAGTAGCTGGAACTACAGGTGCCCGCCACCACACCCAGCTAATTTTTTTTTTGTTTCACTGTGTTAGCCAGGATGGTCTCGATCTCCTGACCACGTGATCTGCCTACCTCAGCCTCCCAAAGTGCAGGGATTACAGGTGTGAGTCACTGCGCCTGGCCCTATTTCTTTTCGTAGCTTGGCATTTATTCTTTTGTTAAGTGCTGGGTATTTTGCATTAAAATGATAAAAGTTGTTGATGTTGTTACTTCCTTTCAGAAATGATTCACCATATCCTCTGGCAATGAGCAGAAAGGCAGATCGTTTCAAACCAGTCAGGGACTGTCTCCATCAGCCTCACACCACCTCTGGTTTTATCTCCACTCCTAAGATGGAGCATTTTTGGCATCTCAAATTTTCCTAGGGCCCTCATTACTGGCAAGTCTTGACTCCCATTGTCTACCACTGTGATATTGCCAAAAGTTTTTTTTTTTTTTTTTTTCTAGTTATTCCATGTTTGGTTTTTTAGCATCTTGTCTTTCAGAGTATAATCAGCAAATTCTCTGACCTCAAGGGGAACATTATTCAGGGCTTACTACTACTTTGTGCCTTTCTTCTTTGCCAGACATTACCCCGTAGATTTTGGCTGCTTTTGCATCCGTAAATCTGAAATTTTCTCTTCAATGAGTAAAAAAACGCATTGTTAGTTTATGTCTCTCAACAATCACTCTCTGCCTAGCTGTCCAGCTTTGTATTCAACAGGAAAGTTGGGACTTGTCCTGTGGGAAAGAGGAATATGTGTAAAGATGGTCTTACTTCAGTAATCTTTCTTTTCCCATTAAATCTAGTCTTTTGTATCTTAGCTGCCTTAGCAATTCTAATCTGTCTTCAAACAGATTGGTTGTGAAAAATGTAATCTGACTATTCTAATTCTTGGTAAGCATTGTTTCACTATTATAGTCAGAAGTGGAAGTTCAACACTGAGTCTTGAAGGACAAATTGGGGTTGGCAAGTTGTAAAAAGCATGTAGTATTACAGGCAAGAAACTACTATTATAAAAGTATGAAGTGCATAGCAACTATACTGTGTCTTCTGGACATAGAATTCTAAGAGCAGATGTAGCACAAGATTGAAGAGGGATGAATTTAGAGAGAGATTCTGGGTCCAGCTAAGCAAATACTTTATCTTTCCAAGTAACTTAGATTTTTTATCCTACAGATATTGGGGTACCATTAATGAATTTTGGCATATAAATTATATAAGATATGTATTGTAAAAAATAACTCCTATGATATTGTAAAGAATGAATTTGAAAGTGGCAAGACTAGCAAGAAGATCATTTAGGTTGGTGTTGCTATAATTCAAGCAAGAAAGCCTGAGGATTTAAAGTAAGATAAAAGCAGTGATAACAGAGAGGAGCGTAACGTAGAGTCAATGTAATTTTCTGGTGGATGAAACATAATAAAGGAAAGCGACTGATTCAGAAACAGCTCAAGTTTTTGGCTGAAGGAAAGTGTTACCATTCAGCTGTATATGGAATACAAACAACACAGATTTGTTAGGGAAGAGAAGAATATATTTGATTTGTTGACTTTAAGATGGCTTAACTATGTGAAGATATACAGTAGTTGGTTATACTTATATGCCTGGATATTATTGCAGAGATCTTGGCCAGAAACAGATTAGGATATCATTGTGGGTTAGGTAATAGTCATGAGAGCGGATAAGATCTCCTAGGAAAAACTTGGTCGTTGTTTTCCACTAGCAATCTTGCTTAGTTACAGCTTATCAGTCCTTCCCAATGAAATCAAGATAAAACCCAGGAAGAGTGCTTCTAGAAGTCTTCTAGAAGTTGTTATAAATTTGTTTGGACTGCAACACATTTTAAGGTTTGCCAAAGTTATTTGCTGAGACCAGCTTGGTCGGGGAGACCCTAACCCAGCAGTGCTAGAGGAAATAAAGACACACACATGGAAATATAGTGTGTGGAGTGTGAAATCAGGGGACTCACAGCCTTCAGAGCTGAGAGCCCTGAACAGAGATTAACCCACATATTTATTGACAGCAAGCCAGTGATAAACATTGTTTCTACAGATTATAGATTAACTAAAAGTATTCCTTACAGGAGACAAAGGGATGGACCAAAGCAAAGGGATGGGCTCTGGCTAGTTATCTGCAGCAGGAACATGTCCTTAAGGTTCAGATTGCTCATGCTATTCTTTGTGGTTTAGGAACACCTTCATTGCAGTAAACCCACAACCTTCAGCGTAGGCATCATGGCCATCATGAACATGTCACAGTGCTGCAGAGATTTTGTTTATGACCAGTTTTGGGGCCAGTTTATGGCCAGATTTGGGGGCCTATCTCCAGCATGTCCCCCTTCTTGTTTTTGCAGGGCAATAAAAGCAAAGGCAGCTTTATCACAGTGAGCTACTTCTCACAGGAGTCAGGATCTGCATCTGCAGACTCTACAGACACAAACAACATGGATTAATAACACAATCATCATTGAAATCACAGAGCCTCCAAGTGTTTTTATCTATTTTAATGGCTTACTAGCTGCTAATCCATCTGAAGCTCCTTCAAGCACTCCAGTTCCTGGCATTAAGGTCAGGTGTGCCTGGGATGCTTTAAATATTTGTTCTTTTAATTTTTCAACATCCAAAGACAAGTTTGTAGAGTGTCCTTCTAGATGCTTATGTATTCTTTCCCAAATTTTGATCTTATTAAGAGCCATTAATAGTTTCCACAAATTCTTATATTTAGCTCCTAGAGCAGGCCATATAATTTGAGGTTGAGGTGCCACTATACGCCATGTTTCCAGATAATAGGAACTCTTGCCATATTTCTTACTATTTCTACCATCTGACCATTTTGTTTAGACCAGCTGAACATAGTGTGGCCATGGCATGCCGATTGAGAGTTGCGATTCAAGCTAAACATCCCCTTATGGGACCAATCAGTAATGATTCCATAGGAATTGTTGCATAGCACCTCTGCCTGTTCTGCAGTGTAATCTTCCCTAATCAGTACGTTCATTATTTCTGGCCAGGTCCAATTCTATTTACAAATAGATTTTTCAGGGTAGTATGTCTCAATTAAAGGAGCAGATTTATTATGGTAAATACTGAGATCAGAAAGCTTGTGTAACTGTGTCATAGAGTGATTACAACCAGGCATTATTGCCAGCCAAGATTGATAAATATGCCCAAATGAGTATAATTGTTCTCTGTGTCAACCCTTGTTGAAAGAATACTCATGACAATGGTGATCACTGCTATCATAGGTATCACTAAATTACTCATTGTGACTCATTGTCCTGTTTTCCTCAGGTTTTCTTCTTCCATCTGTGACAGCTTCTTAATCTGTCCTCAGGTAGGTGGCTATGTTTGATGGGTGTTGCTCATGACAGTTGGGGTCCTCCTCAGCATCAATCTCGACATGGCTGCAACCGTGGGTCCTTGGGATCCTCCTGGAATCTCTTCCTTGGCATTGGGCTCATGACAAGGTTCCAGGTGTCTTGATAGTATCCAAATCGGCTGATGATTCTGGCCTGGAGAAACACAAGCATAACCTCACCCCAAGTTATTATTTTACCTATTTCCCAACTATTTGTTATCAGATCTCTCCAGCAAACCAGTTGTTCCGCTTCTGTCTTTGCAGCTGGTTTCTGTAGATGTTGTTCAGCTGCTGATAGCATCTGACCTTTAGGCAGGCTCAAAAAACTTAAAGTGGATAATGCTAGATTCAATTGCATATGGGGTGTTCTGTAGTTCCTGTTTCCCCCTTTCTGCTTTTGCAATTGTCATTTTAGAGAGAGATTCATTCATTCTACAATGGCTTGCCCTTGAGAATTATATGGGATGTCAGCAATATGTTTAATATTCCATACAGAGAAAAATGTAGCTAGAGCTTGGCTACTATAGCCTGGGGCATTGTCCGTTTTAATAGAAGCTGGAATGCCCATCACCACAAAACACTGCAAAAAGTGATGTTTAACACAGGCAGAAGACTCTCTTGATTGGCATGTAGCCCAGAAAAAGTGAGAAAAGGTGTCCACACATACATGTACATAAGTTGGTCTCCCAAATGAGGAAACATATGTGGCATCTATTTGCCAAAGAGAATTAGGTTCTAATCCTCGAGGATTAACTCCTCTTGTAAAAGATGAGGAATGTACCATTTGGCAAGTTGGTCATCACTGGATAATAGCTTTAGCTTCTTTCTAGGTAATGCTATATCTGCATTTGAGACCAGAGGCATTAACATGGGTTAAATTATGAAAGTGTCTAGCATTAGATATTGCAGTAGCAACTAGGCTATCAGCCATTTGATTCCCTTCAGTTAAAGGTTCTGAAGAGGTATATGAATCCTAATATGAGTGATATAAAAAGGGTACATTCTACTCCTTACTGCTCTTTGCAATTGTGTAAATAAAGTCATCAGTTGTTCATCTGTGTGAAATCATAACTGAGCATTTTAACTAATTGTGTGGAAGGAACCACATACAAAGAATCAGAAATCACATTAATAGGCATATTAAAAGCAGTCAATACCTCAACTACAGCTACAAGCTCCACTTTCTGAGCTGAAATATAGGGCGTCTGAAAAACTTTACTTTTGAAGCCAGAATAAGAAGCTTTACCATTACTAGACTCATTTGTAAAAACATTCTCAGCATCTTCAACTGGTTTAAATTTAGAGATTTTAGGGAGAATTCAATTAGTTAATTTCAAAAATTGAAACAGTTCCATTTTAGGAAAATGATTATTGAGAATACCCACAAAGTCAGCTAAATGGGTCTGCCAAGTAAGACTATTTATAAAAGCTTGCTGTATTCATGCCTTCATGATAGGGTCAATACTTTTTCCAGGATCATATCCATGTAATTTAACAATCCGAGTTCTCCCATTACCTATCATAGTAGAGATTGGATCCAAATAAGGAGTCAAAGTCTGTGAATTAGTATGCGGAAGAAAAAGCCGCTCTACAAGATCTTGCTCTTGAACAATAACACCAGTAGGTGAATGCTGAGTTGGAAAAATTAGAAAATCCAAAGTTTTTTTGGACTTATTCTACTTATTTGAGCTTTATAGACTTGCTTCTCAATTAGCTGTAGCTCTACCTTAGCCTCCTTTGTTAATTGAAGAGGGCTAGTGACACTAGGTTTTCCTCTAAGGATAGAAAATAGATTACTCATGGCATAGGTAGGAATGCCTAGAGCAGGACATGTCCAATTAATGTCCTCTAGTAATTTTTGAAAGTCATTTAATGTTTTCAATTGATCCCTACATATGGCTACTTTCTGTGGCACAATGGTAGTGTCATTTACTAAGGTTCCCAAGTAGCAGTAAGGAGTAGTAGTCTGAATTTTGTCAGGAGCTATAATTAAACCAGTGCAAGAAATCAAATTTTGCAAGTGATCATAACATTGGAGTAATATTTCTCGAGTGGGAGCAGCACAAACTATATAATCCATATAATGAATGATATAACACTGAAAATTTTTTACGAGTAGGTTCAATTGCTTGCCCTACATAAGTCTGGCAAATTGTTTGACTGTTTAACATGCCTTGTGGCAACACTTTCCAGTGAAAATACTTAGCAGATTGTACATTGTTTACTGCAGGAATTGTAAATGCAAACCATTCAGTCTTGCTCAGCTAAGGGGATAGTAAAAAAAAAAAAAAACAAAACAGTCTTTTAAATCTATGACTATTAAAGGCCAGTTTTTTGGAATAATAGCAGGAGAAGGCAGTCCTGGCTGCAATGTCCCCATAAGTTGTATAACTGAATTAATGGCTCTTGAGTCAGTTAACATTCTCCATTTACTTGATTTTTTCTTATTTATGAAAACTAGAGAATTCCAATGGAAAAATGTTGGAACTATGTGTCCTTTTTCTAATTGTTCAGTAAGGAAGTCCTCAGAGCCTCCAGTTTCTCTTTACTCAGTGGCCATTGTTCTATCCAAATTGTCTTATCTGTTAACCATTTTAAAGATATAGGTTCTGGAGGCTTAACAATGGTCGCCATCAAAAATGATATCCTAAACCTTGGTGGGAACTTCATCTTTCCACTTGAAGTGGTTCCTTCTAACCTTGAAATTTTTTTTCTAGTCCCATACCAGGACATACTCCATTTCATGCATCCTATGTTGACTTTGAGGGTTATATAATTGCTCTGGAACTAGAACTTGCGCTCCCCATTATTGTAAGAAATCTCTCCCCCATAAATTTATAGTACAGAAGTTACAATTGGTTGAATAGTCCAAGGTTGTCCATTGGGCCCTTCACAATTGAAAACATAACTCTTTGACATACTTCAGGGGCTTTACCAACTCCAACTATGTTAAATTGAGCAGGTTGAATTGGCCACGTGTTCGGCCAGTGCTGTAGAGAAATGATTGAAATGTTTGCTCCTGTATCTTGCAAATCTTTAAATTTATTTCCCTGAATAGTTATTCCACAGATAAGATGTTTATCAGTAATTTGATTCACCCAATAAGCTGCTTTGCCTTGTTTATTTGTGCTTCCAAATCCTCCTGTTGGTTTAATTTCACTTTTCTCCATTTCCACATATGGCACAATCAGGAGCTGTGCTATTCACTCTCCTGGCTCTGCTTTCCAGGGAACAGAAGTAGACATAACAATTTGAATTTCCCCATTGTAATCTAAATCAGTGACTCCTATTTGTACTTGCATTCCTTTTAAATTTAAACTAGATCTACCTAGAAGTAATCCCATCATCCCTGCTGGCAACATCTGACTGGAGATAGCAACATTCTTTAACAGTTCCATTACAAAAGGAGAACCTGGTCCATATTGATTAATAGCTTGTTTCAATTCTTTGAGTAATTTAAAAGGAAAAGGCTCAAATATAGCTATAATATTTCCCTGTTGATCTGGGAGTTGTATTCTAACAGGGACCTGCCAAGCCTCTATATCTCCCTCATGTCTAGCTTGCTGGATTCCTGCCTGAATAGAACTGAGAGCTGTCACTCGAGGTGCTGCTTGAACAGTCACTGGGGCCACTACTTTTCACCCAGTGTCCTCCAGAAAAGAAAGATCTGGAGGGTCAGGCCACTCTTTTTCTTCAAAATAAGGAGGGGGTGCAGAAGGGTAGGGATGAACCTCTTCCTCCTTTGCTGCTTTAGCTTTAGCTGGCAAACAAACTGGCCCTGTTACCTCTTCTGTTACTTCATTATGCTTTCCTTTTTCCTTATAATCTGTGTGAAAAGGTTCCAAGGTGGAATGAACCAGAGCCCACACTTGTCGCATTGTTACCCTGATGCTTCTGAGCTCCCCTTCTTACTCACCATGGGGATTGCTTAAGAGTACTCAGGTGTCCTCTAGCTTAGTTCCACATCCTCCAACTGTCACTCCGGCGACCTTTCAACCTGGGTTCGATCCCCACGTATGGGCACCACTTGCTGAGATCTGTTCAGTCCGGGAGACCCTAACCCAGCTGCACTATAGGAATTAAACACACACACAGAGAAATATAGCATATGAAGTAGGAAATCAGGGGACTCACAGCCTTCAGAGCTGAGAGCCCCAAACAGAGATTTACCCACATATTTATTGAGAGCAAGCCAATGATAAACATTGTTTCTACAGATTATAGATTAGCTAAAAGTATTCCTTATGGGAAACAAAGGGATGAGCTGAAACAAAGGGTTGGGCTCTGGCTAGTTATCTGCAGCAGGAACATGTCCTCAGGGTACAGATCTCTCGTGCTATTGCTTGTGGTTCAGGAATGCCTTTAGTGGTTTTCTGCCCTGGGTGGGCCAGGCGTTCCTTGACCTCATTCTGGTAAACCCACAACCTTCGGCATGGGCATCATGGCCATCACAAACATGTCACAATGCTGTGGAGATTTTGTTTACAGCCAGTTTTGGGGCCAGTTTATGGCCAGATTTGGGGGCCTCTCCCCTGCAGTTCTTCATAGTCTTGATTGTATAGTTGTTTTATGAGGTCTTTGGGCTATGTATTTAAGTGGTTTTTTAATGTGTTATCAGGTTTTATTCTTTCATTTCCATGTTTAGAACTCCCTTAAGAATCCATTGTAAGGCTGGTCTAGTGGTAACAAATTCCCTTAGCAGTTGCTTCTCTGGAAAAGATTTTATTTCTCCTTTCTTTATGAAACTTAGTTTGGCTGCATCTGAAATTCTTGGTTGGCATTTTTTTTTCTTTAAACAAACAAAATAGGTCCCCAGTTTCTTCTGACTTGAGAAGTTCACCGTTGGGGTTTCTTTCATGAGTGATCTGACCTTTTTCCCTAGCTACCTTTCAGATTTTTTTCTTAGTGTTGACCTTGGACAGTCTGGTGACTATATGCCTTGGTAATAATGTTCTTCATATGAACTATCCAATTTGGTCTATGCTTCCAGTGCAGAGATAATTGTGAAATTTTGCAGAAGTGTTATTATTCTGTAGATATAATATTATTACTAGAGGCTTATAGAAAATAATTAGGCAGGATTCTAGATAATATTTGCTGTCGATTCTTTTTCCTATTCATTTGGGAAGTCATTCTTGCAAAATAAAGCTTTTCATTAACAGTAGAGAACTCTATTATTTGAAGATATTTTCCAGATTATAAGAAAAAAAATCCTCCTGGCAAAAATAACTCATCTAGGACATATTAAACTGTCCTATTATTATCTTAGGTATTAGATCATATGTTTACTCATTCTGATACCATTTGCATGGAAAAAAATAAAAAATCTAAAACTGGGTAAATTTATACAAGATTAAAAAGGTACATTATCAACATTACTTGGAGAATACATTAATATATCTATAGTATCAAATATTCAAGATGGTATTATAAGGAAATAATACTGTAAATGTCAAAAACATATTAAAGAAATCAGCTCAACTTCTAAGCTCTTAAAATAACCCTATCTAATATATTTTAGCTTTTTTTAGTTTTGCCTTTTTCATTTTTTCCATTTCAGGATTATAATATTTCAAAGCATTTGTGGTTCACAGCTTATGCCTTTAGCTTATTTTTAAGGCAACATTTTTTATTGTTTAGAGATCAAATTATCATGTTGAGCATATGTTTTCTGTTCTTCCAAGCTCCATTAGGCCTTCAGCATGCATTCCTGCTTTTCTTATCAAAATATTGGATCTAATAAGCTTGTGCTTTCTGTGAGAATCCACTAACATTTGATCAGAATTAATAATCCACATATTTGAAATCATACCCAAACTCCCAAACTTCTTGCAAATCATACTATTTTTCAAAGAAAATCTGTATACTATTATTTAATTTTTTAAGCTAATCAAATTAAAAAATGAGAGTTTCTCTTAGATTATCCTTCTTTTTATTAAAAAAATTGAAGATTTCTCTTTCTTACTATAGTGAAATAACAAGGATCAAACTTCTCTTCCCAACATACATATATATGAAGGAGGAAAAAATATATGATACAACTGTTTTCAGATATTGGTCACTAGGCAACACTTGTAGTGCCTAAAGAAAGGAGACAAGCAAAGTGATCCCCATGATCACCTATCTGTGGGTCTTGAGAATCATTCCACCTGTAGTCCAGAGAGGAAGTTCCCAAGCAGAGCATCATTGTGTGAGTTGAGCAGACAAAGAATTAAGTTCAAGAAAGCTGAGACAATCAGAAATTGCAATGCAGAGTTTTGGAAAAGAGGAAACTATTCAGAGAAAGAAGTCCAAACATTTGCATGAGGTCACCTTAAGTTTTTGCTGAATACTAGGCTACTCAAGCATAATGTAATACTCCAAATGACTGACAAACAGCAATCAGAGAAGAATAAACAGAACCATTTTTAGAACTCACCCCAGACTAGAAGACAACTTAGCTCTGATCAACAAGAGTGGAGATTCTTGGCTCATCACCTGGAACAGTTAATAGAGATCTTAATATGATAGTAAACTATCTCTAGATTGTGACAAAGTGACAGTCCTAAAAGCTGCCAAAGTAAAAAGAACCATTTCTAGAGACAAATACATACAAGAATGACTATAGATATCTCTTCAGAAATTACATAAGCCAGAAGACAATGAAATAACATCTTTAAAGTGCTAAAAGTATACAACTATCAACTTAGAACCCTAAATCCAGTGAAAATATTTCCCAAAAGTGAAAACAAAATAAAAACCTTTGAAGAATACCTGTAATAATAAGTTTGTGTGTAAATATATTTTATCATTTAAAATTTCACATACACTTGACTGTTTCAAGAAACATAATAGTAAATTATGATATTTATAATAATGCAAAAGCAAAATTATGACACAAGTAGCCCAAAGAATGAAAAGGGGTAAATGGAAGTATTTTGTTGTAAGGCTTTTATGTTATATGCAAATAGAACAATATGTTTTGCAGAATAACTGTGATTATTTAAGCATGCATATGATACGCCTTAGAGAAACTATCAGAAGCATTTGAATCAGAGAGACTCCATCTTGTATGGGAGCTAGGTAAAATAATGCTGAGACCTACTGAGCTCCATTCCCAGGAGGTTAGGCTTTCTTAGTCACAGGCTGAGGTAGGAGGTCAGCACAATATACAGGTCACAAAGACCCTGCTGATAAAGCAGGATGCAGTAAAGAAGACCACCAAAACTCACCAAAACCAAGATGGCAATGAAATGACCTCTGATTGTCTTCACTGCTCATTATACATTAATTATAATGCATTAGCCTCCTAGAGGACACTCCCACCAGCACCATGACAGTTTACAAATGTAATGGCAATGTCCAGAAGTTACCGTATATGGTCTTAAATGGGGAGAAACCCTCAGTTTCAGAAAATTGTTGCCCCTTTCTCAGAAAACTCATTAATAATACATGCCTTGTTTAGCATTTAATCAAGGAATAACTCTAAGTATACTAAATTGAGTAGCCTATGCCACTGCTCTGCCTACAGAGTAACCATTCTTTTATTCCTTTACTTTTTTAATAACCTTGCTTTCACTTAACTCTATGGACTTCCCCTGAATTCTTTCTTGCATGAGGTCCAAGAACCCTCTCATGGTGTCTGGATCCGGGCCCCTTTCAAGTAACAAAATCACTAAAAAATTAAAACAAATAGACTTGCCAATAAGCAAAAAGCAGAGATAAAATGGAATATTTAAAAAATTTCAATTAATCCAAAAAAATACAGGAAAGAGTTAAAGCAGGTAAAAAGCAAATACTAAGCTGAGAGATTTAAGCCTTATCATTTCAATATTATATTTAATGTAAATGACATAAATATTTAATTTACCAGGATAAATTATCAGACGGGAAAAAAAAAAGGCCCAACTCTGCTACCTACAAGAAGACTATGTTAAATATAAAGCAATGATAAGATTAAAAGTAAGTCTTTAGCAACGAGATCCCACTGCACACCTGTTAGAATGGCTAATAGTACATTCTAGCAAGGATGCGGAAGAACCTTCAGACATTGCTGGGAGGAATGCAAAATATGGTACAACCACATTTTTTTGGAATATTGGTGATTTTTAAAGTTAGCCATACAACGTCCCTTATAAGGGAATCCTTACAAAGCTTTATTTGTGATCACCAAAATCTAAAATTAATCGAAATGCTTTTCAACCGGTAAATGAATGATGTATTATGGTACATCCACATTATGGAATACCACTCAGAAGAAGAATGCAATGTACCACTGACACACAACAGCATGGATGAATCTCTAATCGTTTGTGCTGAGTGAAAGAAGCCAGACTCAAAATATTACACTGATGTTATTTTTTATGAAATTCTGAAAGAGGTAAAACTGTCTGACCAAATAGAACATGGATTACAGGGACTGAGAATAGGGGATGACATTGAAGACAAAGGGGCACCAAAGAATTTGTGGATTGATTGTGTTGCTTGCTAGATGACTGTATGCACGTGCCAATAATCTGAGAATAACACTACAAATTATGCAATGTATACACTAAAATGCATAAAAACTGGGTCTCAAAAAAAAGTAAGTGAATGGATGGAAATTATTCAGTCACTACATGTGAATCCTGGAGTGGCAATATTAATATCAAATAGTCTTCACAACAAAATTATTACCAAATATTTTTATACAAATTACATGTTAATAATATTTTGGATATGTTAGATCAAATAAAATGTATTATTCACAAGAATTTTTTTTTCCTTTTACTAATGTAGATATTAGGCAATTTAAGATCACATGTGTGGCTCATATTAAATTTCTATTAGATGGTGCTGGAATAGTGTGTCTGAAGATAGATCCATATACTAGTGATCAATTGATTTATTTAACAGACAGTAATAGTAATTCAATAGGATAGCATCATCTTTTCAACAAATGGTACTTGAAAAATTGAATATCCATATGGAAAAAAAAACCTCCACCTTTACCTCACACTATGCACAAAAGTTAGCACAAATGGATCATAGACTTAATAAAACTCTTAGAGAAAACCATATTTAAAAATTCTTGCAACTTGGTGATAGCAAAGACTTCTTAGATATGACACAAAAAGCGTAAATCCCAAAACAAAACAAAACAAAAGATAAACTGGACTTCATCAAAATTTAAACATTTTGCTCTTCAAAAAACATAATTTAAAAAAAGGTTAAGCCACTAACTGGAAGAAAATATTCAAACTTTCTATATATAGTTTAAATATATATTATTTATATATATACTTAAAAAGATATACATATATATTTATATCTAAATATAAAAACATAACCAATCAATTTTTTAATGGGAAAAATATTTGAACAGGTATTTCACAAAGTAGATATACAAATGACACATGAAAAGATGCTCAATGGTATTATTCATCAGGTAAATGCCAAATAAAACCCCAATAAGATAGCATTACACACCCGTTGAGTCACTAAAATCAAAAAGATCAATTAAAATTAATTTATTTAAATTAATTTAATAGATTTAAAAGACTAATTAAAATTGAAAAACAAGTTCGCCAACATGTGGAGCAAATGAAAGCTCTGTTACATTTACTGTGAGAATACAAGATGACACAACCACTTTGAAAAATAGCTCAGCAAAATCTTTTAAGGTTAATTATATATTAACCATATGACCCAGAAATTCTACTTATTTACTCTAAAAATGAAAATATTTGTCTACCTAAAGACTTGTACATGAACGTTTATAACAGCTCCACTTGTGTTAATGAAAGGATGGAGCAATTTTAGTGTCTGTTAATAGGTGAAAGATAAGACAATTGATGGATATTCATATAATAAAATACCACTCAATCATAAAAAGAAGAAAATTCCTACTAAATGTAACAGTATGAACAAATCTCAAAAACATTATACTGAGCAAGAAAGGCAAGACAGAAGACAGTAATACTATATATTAATATAAAACTCTAGAAAAGAGAAATCTAACAGATTTCTAGAAAAGAGAAATCTAAATGTGCAACAGTTGTTGCCTGAATCTGAGGGCATTTGGGGAATTGACCAGGAAGAAGAAACAGATAATTTGGAGGGGGCTATGAACATGTTTTATATCTTAATTATAGTGGTGGTATATACAAATGTATACATTTGCCAATATTCATGTTATGGTTTGAATTGTGTCTCCACTAAATTCATATGTTTAAGTGTCCCAGTACTTCAGAAGGTGACCTCATAGGGAAATAGGGTCATTGCTGATGTAATTAGCTAATATGAGGTCCTGCTGGAGTCGGATGGGTCCCTAATCCTACATGACCAGTATCCTTATAAAAAAAGAGACATTTGGACACAGACCCACACACATGGAGAGTGCTGGGTGAAAATTACATTAATGCCACAAGCCAAGGAATGCATAAAATTGTCAGCAAATCAACTGACGGTAGGAGGAAGGCATGGAACAGAACCTTTCCTAGCACCTTCAGAGAGAGCGTGGCCCAGCCAACACGTTCATCTTGAATTTCTAGCCTCCAGAACTGTGAAACAATACATTTCTATTGTTTAAGCCACTTAGTCTGTGGAACTTCATTGCAGCAACCCCAGGAAACTAATACAAGTCATCAGAATGAATAATTAAAAGCATACATCTTTTGTATTTAAATTATTCCTCAATACATTTGATTTAAAATGATTGAACATGATTCATGAAAATCTGAAATAAAATCCACACAACCTCTGAGAAAATGCAATATACATATGGAATTATCATTTAGTTAGTGTTCAGCAAGTACTAGCTAATTTCAGCCATGTTCTATCATTTAATTTAATTCTGTTATCAACCCTATGAGGAAGTAATTATAATTCCCATATTACATATGAGCAAAATATGCTTAAGCAAAGTTTAATGAAACTTGAATGGCATTAGCCAACTAGAAAGAAGCAAAGTTGACTTGGAAACACAACATTTTTCACTAGAAATGCATTGTTATATCACAGTTTATGCCTAATTTTACATGATTATTAACAATATTTAATGTTATATATGTGGATATCTATATGCATTTTACATTTTTATCTTTAACAAGAAATTTTCTGTTATGTTTTTCACTTCAATGCTTCTCCCAAAATTCCTACATTCTAAATACAACCACCAAGCATGTCATCATTCTTGCTTCCTGAAGTCCAATGGCTAAGTTTTAACTACTTTAATGTCTTCCAAAATATGGTTTTCTTATTCTTTGATGGTATATTTTCTACACTAGTCTGTTCTTGTTTTATGGGTGTACTGTATTCCCTGAGGATATTGATGGTAAGATTTTAAGAGGTACTTTTCTCTAAAACATCTGCTTCTGGTGTCAGTTGATGTGATGCTTGCTTTTCTGTGCTTTTGTCTGACAGTTCATTTTGTCTGTTTTTGTATCTGTTTGAAGAACTGGATTGACTAAAGTGGTATCTCTTGTTGTCAACCTGTCACCTGGATAAGAGAGGTCTGACTTAAAGTTGTTTATGTGTATCATGGCATGTTAATTATTTGGACTCATTTGAGGGTATGTGGGCAGGGTGAGGTTGAAGGGTAGAGTGAAATCCAGGAGTCCACCTGAATGAAAATCAGAAGGCAGATTCTTCAAGCACTTTGCATTATGGTTGTGCCTAAGGAGAAGCCTTCTCCTCAACTGCACCTTTCTCTTGGGTGGGCTCTGAGCTGAGACTCCATGTGTTCTGAATTGTCAATATGATTTCAACTGCCATCCACTTTCAGGATATCCATGCTTTTATGAGCACAATATTTTTATTTGTCTTTATCTCCCTTTTTATGAATTGGTGAAAGGGAAGTAATTCAGTGTATTTTCTTGAAAAAGTAGTTTATTAATTCCAAATCTACAGAACACAAACCCCATCCTTTCCTGTGTTCCCTGAATCAATGTTCTTTTTAAAATTTTTTGTAGTCTACCTTTAAAGAAAGCTAAATTTCTACTCCTCTTCTACAGATCTTTCTACATCTAACAAATGTATGGCATATTCAAAGATTACAGAATTCTGTATAAGAGTATTTCTAAAGCTGATGTAAGGAGAGCTAATGAAATTATTCCCTGTCCCCATGGAAATGTCCAGCAGGAGTGATCCAATAGCAAGAGATGGGCTTTGGATTTAGAGAGATGGAAACATGAATCACGTTTCCCAAACTCAAGGCCTTAGACAGTGTAGATTAACCTTTTAGAATCTACATTCTAAGACATAAGAATGGGAAAATAATATTGTCTCACAAGTTTGTTGTGAGAAGCAAATACATTAAACGTATAGCAGTGTTTCTAAAATATTGTTGGTTCTCAATACATGTCATCCTCTCTTCCTGCTCTCAATCAATTTCAATTCATTGCTTATAGACATATTAATCATGTAAGAATCAAACTCCAGATCCCAGGAGTATTAAAGAACTTTATTATAAAGGGCTATAAAACTCAGTTTGTTATTAATACAGAATGTATCTCATACTTTGCTCCTGTGCTCAAAATCTGAATTCCTGAGTGCCTTTTGAGTATACTGGTATGTGTCACATCATAGTGTTATTCATGTTGGGCATCTGTTAGAGCACCAACAGTGCCTTTTAACCCTAAAGAAATTCTTTCAACCTTTGTCTGCTTCCCTGTTTACATGTCCAGACTCAATACAGCATGCCTTTGGCTTTTTGTTGCTGTTGTTTCTAGAGTATTCCTGTCATAAGGTATTTTGCATAGTGTTTATTTATGTAAGAAATTATTCCCCTTCCAAGTTACTTCTGCTCATCCTTAAGTTCTTCTGAACTTTGTCAGTTCCTCAGGAAAGTCATCTTTACTCTTCCCCCAAGGTCAAGTCCCACTTTTCAATACTGCCATGGTACTATATAGACTTTCTTTGTAGTAACAAAGCTCTATAATCTCCATTGTTTCCTATATTTACTTATGTGATTATCTAATTAATAATGTTTACCTCACTAGAATCTAATTTCCTGAGGACATTTTTGTTTATAAACATATCTACAGTGATCAGCACAAACCTATAGCAGATTGTAGGAACTCAGTTTTTGGATGAATGAAAGCAGAAAGCTTCAGAAGGGGTTATTTGTTTTTTGTTATATTGTCCGTGACCATGCTGCTCTCATATCATTTTGTAAAAAATTCTTATCTGTCTTAGCATAAGGATTCAATCAGGTTAGGCTTTTTAAAAGCATTTCCCTTTTCGATCCGCCATCTGTGGTGGAGTTGCCACCAAAATGCAGATTTTCGTGAAAACCCTTACGGGGAAGACCATCACCCTCGAGGTTGAACCCTCGGATACGATAGAAAATGTAAAGGCCAAGATCCAGGAGAAGGAAGGAATTCCTCCTGATCAGCAAAGACTGATCTTTGCTGGCAAGCAACTGGAAGATGGACGGACTTTGTCTGACTACAATAGTCAAAAGGAGTCTACTCTTCATCTTGTGTTGAGACTTCGTGGTGGTGCTAAGAAAAGGAAGAAGAAGTCTTACACCACTCCCAAGAAGAATAAGCACAAGAGAAAGAAGGTTAAGCTGGCTGTCCTGAAATATTATAAGGTGGATGAGAAGGGCAAAATTAGTCGCCTTCGTCGAGAGTGCCCGTCTGATGAATGTGGTGCTGGGGTGTTTATGGCAAGCCACTTTGACAGACATTATTGTGACAAATGTTGTCTGACTTATTGCTTCAACAAGCCAGAAGACAAGTAACTGTATGAGTTAATAAAAGACACGAACTAAAAAAAAAAAAAAAAAAAAAAAAAAAAAATTTTTTTTTTTTTTTTTTTTTTTTTTTTGAGACTAGGTCTTGCTCTGTTGCCCAGACTGGAGTGCAGTGGTGCAATCACAGCTCACTGTAGCCTCAACTTCCTGGGGTCAGGTGGTCCTCCAACCTCAGCCACCCAAGTAGCTGGGACTAGAAGTAGGCAACACCATGCCTGGTTAATTTTTGTAGAGACGGGGTTTCATCATGCACAGACTGGTCTCAAACTCCTGGGCTTAAGTGATCTGCTCACCTCAGCCCCACAAAGTGCTGGACCACAAGCCTGAGCCACCACACCCAGCCTCTAATGATATTTGTAATCTGTGCCTTTCAATTATGTATCTCTAATTTCTACTTCATCTTCTGTACATGTTTCTTTTTAAAACTGAGCTTACCAGATACAGTCATGTGTAGGTCCTTTGCTTTTCATCTTCATCAGTATAGTGGTAAACACAATTGCCAATTCACTATTATTAGTAATCATTGGAAAATTAGTTTTCATAACTTAATGGTCCAGTGCAAAGATGTTTGCTTACTAGCATTGTTTCACACTCTGGTAATTCTGTGCAAAGTGACATAAGGATTAGGGGATAAGAGGAAGTAGAGAATATCTAATTGTTAAGAGCAGTGTTCTAACGAGTTTGCCTGCCTTTTTAAAATCTCAAACTGATATAATTTCGACTTAATTACAACAAATTAATAAAAGAGGATCAGATTATTTCACTAAACTATTTCTTCAGCTCCTGAATATTGTGGTGCCAGGGTAGAAGTATCACCTCAGATAAGTTTTTTAAATCAACTCTAACAATGTAATTCTTTGTGCAATGAATTAGCTTAAAGTTCAAATCTGAAATTTGGTATGTCTGCAAAAACGATAGCTCTGTTTCTTTGCTTGGCTCACTATGCTATTTAGAAGAGTTTACATTTCTTTAAAAACATTTTAGAATGGCTAGAGAACAGTCAAGATTTTAGAGTACAGTATTGAAAAGTGGACCCTGTAATATGCAAATTATCTAATATTAGTAATTTATTTTCAAAATACTATGCTTAAAATACATAATAATTTTTAATACGTGAAGAGCATTAAAGTAACACATGGTCTGGTATAAACTTTAAATGCTAAAGTAATATTAATACTATTCTATAAGCATTGATCTGTTTTAAATCCACGTCTATCAATAAATTATTTTCACTAGCTATAGTACTTTATGTTTGTGTTGACATCACATTATAATGTGGAAAAAAATCATTTTCATAAAAAATTATGAATTGTTGGAATGTTCACTCAACAATACTGATATACCATTTGTAGAGTCCACGGACGTAAAAATCATTGAGATAATTGTGCTCTTGGGTAGAGAGATGAGTATTACCATTCACAAAGAGCTTATCTTTTAAAGAATATAATCAAACACAAATTAAATAATTAAAATGGCCAAATTAAAAGGATATCATATTAGCATTTAATTCTTACAAGGAGAATCACAGGAAAATTCCTGGAGGATTTCACATTTACTTAAGTGCCAAAGGATCAATAGCATATGACAGATGAATAGTTTCCCCAAACTAAATAACAAAAATTATGATAATAATAGAAAATGGCATCCACTGACCACATGTGTTTATTATTCCTTTAAGTACATTACACATAATGTGTCAATTAATTCGCAGAGCAATCTCAAGGAGATATTATTTGTTCCATTTTACAGGTAAGGTAAATTGAAGCTAAATAACTTACCCGAGGCCACGCCTTGTGTCGAAGATAGGTAAACAATATGAACAAGACTATGGAAGTTCTCAAATGTTTTTACAAGGGTGTTTGGTTTTTCTTAAGCAATGGAAACTCACAGAAGAGTTAATTTCGAGGGTTCTGGGGCTGGGAAATACGAATGCATTAAAAAGGAATGGAGAAAGACACAAAGAAGAGGCTCCAGCTGAAGACATTACAACAGTAAGGGGAATTGATGATGGAGATCTAAACTAAGAGCAAATAGAAGAAAATCTTACACTGACAGAACTGCTGGGGCATCCCTGTTGTGGGAGGGGCAGTAAGGACCAGAAAAAGAGTCTATGTAAAGTCATGCTATTTAAGAAGGTGGCAATGTATCCTTTCAAAAAAATGTTCCCATAAAAATCTGCTTTTAAGCTTTGCAATCTTTAATGCTTTAATGTATACATCATTGTTTTAATTACCAGTATTTGGAACCACTTAGCTATAAGCCAATACTTATTAAATGATCAAAAATGTTGATGTCTTTATAATTTGCACTCCAGAAGCTATTTATGTGAGCCTTTCTTCTTTTACTTTTGTATTATCCTGTCTCTTGCTTTCCTTGATCACTGCATGGTATTTATCTTTTATTCCTCCTAAGCTCCTAATCATTTACCTTCTAAAAGTATTTGAAGTATTTATTGTCCTGTCAATTCTTTTACAATCACTTTGTATCTTTCAGATTTTTTCCTACTTTATAAATTCATCTCTTTATTCAAAGTCTCCCTTGCTATGTCTTTAAATATGTGTTTCTCTTTCACATGCAAATACTGAAATAATTAGGTCGATTTTGTAGACATCTGGTATTAAGTATGTTATTGATACTAACGTAAATAAACCAAATTTAGAAGACTTACAATAATTTTGTTCATTTATCTTAGTGATTTCTAAATCAAAATCAGCATGCAAAAGGAACTGAAAATAAAACTTTGAAACATGATTAATTTTAATATGTTTAAGGGAAATAGTAAATCCACCAGCAGAAAAAAAAAATTACCAAAACTAACATTTTACAGATTTTAGTATCAAAGCACAATACATTTTTCATAGAAACAAATATATCACCTTTATAGGCACCATGATATGGCAATATTTATACACAAGGTCATTTATCATTTAAAAAAAAAATCAGTGGCAATGGTGATGTAATACATTAGTTCATCTTTGTTCAACTTTTTGCTATTATACTTCCTGCCCTGCAGGAGTATTTGCCAGGATACAAAAGAAAATATGTGACCTTAATTTTAACAGTACATAGAAAGCTCTGGCTGCCCATGCTTAACCCTACACTTACTACATGATCACTAGGAATGTTTTCATACCACTACTCTGACTTTATTACATTTATTTTTAAGGCCACTCCCAAGGAATCAAACATTTTAACAGATTCATTTGGATATTAAAGGATTATTTTATATAAAATAAGAAGTACAATATCAGAACTTAATATTCTATATGCCTAAATTAACAGAAGAAAAAAAACTTTAGTTATTAAGTGGAAAATTATTTGAGATTATTTGGAGTTGATAATGGCATAGCATTGAACTGGGGAAAATGTGATAGTTTCTTTCAGTTTTATAGTCGATTATTTTTAAATGTACTAGGTGATTTTCTGAGGGCCATTCACATTCAATGTTTAGATTCATTTTATTAGTGGCATATACAAAGCACCATATAATATATGAAATGTAGAACAATCATAACTATGTAATTAACTGTAGAAATAACTGCTAAGAAAATATAGCAATATTTAACACAGGATTTCTAAAACCATTATATTTTCATTACTTTTCCCAAAGCTAATGTCCCATGTTTTATTTTATAGACTTTGTTTATCAAGATTTATATGTATTTGGCACTTTTGGGGGCTGAAAATAGTTGATGTACTCTGTACAGTAATGTTACAGTTTTATACAAAATTCAGAAATACTGCATTTGGAATAGTCTTTACAATCCTCTTCCAAGTATTCCATTTCACACAACAGCAAATACTCTGAATGCCTTTCCTCCTGGAGGATTCTGTAAACTGCAAAAAAAAAAAAAAAAACACACAAAGTATATTGTTATCTCTATACATAATCCTTCTTATAAATCATGCTTTCTTATGACAGTCAAGAAAGCAGCTCTACGAATCCAGATGGTCAACTTTCTTAGGCTACTATAATTTATAGTTATTGGAAAGCTTGAACGAAAGAGCTTAACTCTTGGTTCCATGCTGGGCTGCAAGTACTAACAACATTTAAGATGTGTAATGGTAATAATAGTAGTCTCTACAGAACTTCATAGATTCTACATCATGTTTTCCTATATTATCTCCTTTCATTCTCATAAAGCAGAGTTTGGCAGCTGGTATTCAGTTTTAATGGGGAATACTGAGACTCAGATTTACAACTGATATGCATAGTTACAAGCTAAAAATACAGCTGATACTTAGGCAATACTCTAGAGCACTAGCTTATTATCATTGCCCACTAGCTTATCATCATTGCCCAAGTCTGACAAAATTTAAATTACATTGCTATCATACCGATTAATACTCTTAACATCTATAATTTCAAGAAAAATATTAGTAAGGATATTTAATGGTCAAATCTGAAAGGACCTAAGAATATCTTCACTGAAATGAAAAAATACACACACACACACACACAGACACACACACACAGACACACACACACACAGACACACACACACAGACACACACACACACAGACACACACACAGACACACACACACAGACACACACACAGACACACACACACAGACACACACAGACACACACACACACACACACAGACACACACACACAGACACACACACATACACACACACACACAGAGCATTCAATCTCATTTTGAAAGTACTTTTAAATAGAAGTTAAAAGTAATGCAGACTCATAAATTTTACTCTTTACTAAATTGTTTATATTTATTTAGCAACATAAATCAAGGTATGTTTTGTTTAAAAGTCTAAAAGTTAAAACAGATTGGTAGTACCATTAATCATTATTTATTCAAATCAACTGTAAGCTTTTGAAGCTTTTACATAAAGTTTTATTTCCTTAATAATTACAAAAGACTTTTGGAGATCAATAAAATAAATGCTAAGAAAGAGAAAGTGAAATATCTTTTATATATTTATTCGTACAAGAAAAAAGGGAGAGAATTTTTGAGTGAGCAAAAATAAGGGTATCACAAGGGTGCACACACAACATATACACACATGTGCATGCATGCATGCCAGGTTTTTCACGCAAGTAGATGGCCAATCCAAATATTTTATTTATGAGAAACAGACTGACTGAGTGCCTCAGGAAGTGAATGTGTTTGCTGTGTTTCCTTTTTGTACACAGTTAAATACTGGAATAACACATATCTCTGAGCCTACAGACTGAATCTAAGCTTTGAGATTTACAAGTTATATGAACTTGGGCACATCATTTAACCCCTCGGAGTCTCAGTTAACATATATATACATATGTATATGTGTATATGTATCCATATGTGTATATATGTATATATAAAATGTATGTGTATATATATACATTCACACATACACAGAAACACACATATATACATAAATATACATATGCACCCTCACACATATATACAGTCACACACATACACATATACACACGTATATACACTCATACATATATACAGACACACACACATACATATACATACACACACACGCACACACACATACATACATATATCTCTCTCTCTCTTTCTCCGGGTATAGGCCTGACATTTCAAGGATGTTGAAGCTGAGCTAACATACTTAGAGTGCTCAGGAGCATCTAACATCTGGAATATTCATAGTAGGTACTCAAAAATAATTATTATACCGTTTTATTAGGATATCACCTATAATTTTATGGTTTTAAAATAAATCTAAGAATTATAAGGCATGAATAAAACCATATCACTCAGTTTAGCTTATAAAGTTGCATATCCAATTTTATAACTCAAAGATCCATTTTATATATTATTCTGCTTAAAGAGGACATGAGCAGGTTGTAGAGATGTCACTTTCTCAACACTCACCTCTTGATATAGTCTAATATGAAAACAGATAATGCAGATTTGTATTTTTGAGAGGATGACACCCAGATGGTTATGTGGAAGGTAATCTGGATACCCCACATGACACATCCTTTGGTGTACATATGTGTGCTCTCCATTGGCAATTTTGAAGAACCCAGGAAATACCTAAAAGTTAGGGATTTTTCTATATACAAATAAATAGGACTTTTAATATTACTTTTATAAGTAACAATGATTTAAAAAATCACCATTGCTTCATTTATTTTAATATTTAGTGATACCTGATAAAGTGAGTTACAAGAATTTTCTCACATCACCAAAATATATGACACTAGTGGGTGGGTTAAATAATATGAAAAATGGCCTGAAAGAGTTCATTTATATCACACTAGGCATCCAACTTCAAATCAATTAGAGAGTTTGGTTCTAGGGAAAATCAGACATTGTTTTTGTCAAATACTTTGTCAGATAACTGGATTAGAGAAATATTCTGTGCCTTGCTCACCTAGAAAGAATTAAATATAAAAACTAATCTAGAAAATCCAAAAGAGGATGAAAGAAAGTTCCTAATTATAAGATCAATTAACAAAAGAGTAGTTCTGACTTGTAATCCGATTTTCATGTTGATTTTTATAAGCCTGCAGGAGACAGGCACCTCTGGTACTACAGCTTCTCCCATCCCTGGAAGGCTGACTGGTACACAAGTGTGCAAAGGAACACACTGACTCTGCCACTTAACTTTGAAAAAAATTAAAAATGTTAAAGTGGGTCAACTGTGCAGCAATCATGAATACAGTGATAGATGGTACGTAAAATTATACATACATATGTTTTGTTTTTACCTTTCTGAGAAGATTCCATTCTGAAAAGAAGCAATGTAGGTCTTTCTTTTGTCCACAGGCATTACATCAACATAACCACCATGATTTCGAACCACTCCAGCATGTACTGCTGCTCTGCAGATACTGGACAGCTGAGAAGGCAAGGAAACAAACAAACTGCCATTATTGGAAATTCCTGTTGGACTTGTCCAGCCTATTCTTCCG
This sequence comes from Mandrillus leucophaeus, assembly GCF_000951045.1. Classification (NCBI taxonomy): domain Eukaryota; kingdom Metazoa; phylum Chordata; class Mammalia; order Primates; family Cercopithecidae; genus Mandrillus; species Mandrillus leucophaeus. The sequence goes on from NW_012102399.1 coordinate 2,821,969, forward strand.
TTATTAATAGACTGAAGTCGCTGACATCCTGATGTCATGGATAGCCAGTGAGCAGCTACAGGATGAGGTTTTGTGCATAAAGGAGTGTTTGAAATGTCACAAAGTCAAAGCCAATTCGGAGCAAGCCTGAAGGCCAACCTTAAGGGTGATGCAATGGTAAGACCCCTCCCCAGTCTAATCTAGCAAGCACCTGTTCTGTACAAACAGTAGGCTTTAGAGTATCAAAGCAATAAAAAGCAAATTAGCTTCTTTTATCTCTTCTAGCGCCTGTTTGTCATTCTTCAGTTTTAGCCTTTGTTCTATACTGGGCTCACTCTGACTAAATTCTCACAGGTTAGATTATTCATCCCTCAGGTATGTTCACTTTTGCCTAATACAAACTCCACCATAGTTCTGCATATGACTATGGCCCCTGTTCCAAAATACAAGAAATGGGGTAGTTTTTTTCTTAGTAAATAATGTAATCTACACAGATAAACTTTGCCTAGTAACCCTAAAAAGAAAAAAATGAAGAATCATCATAGCTTCTACCTAGATTTGTAATGCCTGTCAATTTAGTTTGAATGGTCTGACATGAAATACTAGGAAAGTCCTCTGATTACATTGTACTAGTCATATAATCTGAACTGAATGGGATTTCTATGGAGAAGAAAATTATTGTTTCAGTTCCAATACTTTCAAATTTTTAAAACTACTGAATTCTAAAAGTCAGATCATTTCTTTTGGCCCATTAAAATCTTCAATTTTAATATTTGCTTTAGTCCAAATGTTTTACCAAACTTTGTCAACAACTAAGTACAATCCAAGGAAATCCGACCAAAGAAAATATTTTAACTGTTTCAGTATAAAGCAATCCATGTCAAATGCCCATGGTCTTTTCTGATTCCATTGGTGTGTTCTTTTATCTCTATGCACATGTGAGTGATTTAATATGCTTTTTTAAGTTCGCATAAGCATGTATATCTTACATGACCTTGCTTTATTACTGTGCTGTGAACTCTAGAGCATCAGTCAGTATTTATTAGATCAGAGTCTGAATGCCAAGCTGTTTAATCCTTTCCATGCTTTTGCTGTATCACAAAATACCATGTATCTAAAACCTCCATCCTTACTCAAAGGCATTTTCTTCAACATTTAAAGTCCCACTGAATTACATTTGCATCCAATATGGTTCCTAACAGATGGAATTAAAAATAATTCTGTGCACAATTCAGTATTTGTTCTGTTAAAAGAGTATTAATCAGCATTTTTCCCAAGGCAACAAAAGTGCTTAGATACAACGTTTACTAAGTCGAAGTACTTAATATGTTTTGAGGCTATTGTATTGCCTGCAGTTGTGCATTCAGCAGGCATCCCTATTTGAGTTCAAGAGTCAGAAGACATTTTCTTTTCATACTCAGACTTCATAAACTCTAATATGTGATGAAAAGAATTATTTATCTGTAAAAATAGAATTTTTAATGAATGCAGAAATATATAATAAACTATAAATAAAAGTTCAAATAAACAGAATGTACTAGGTCTAACTATAAATGGAAGGAAAGAAAGAGAAAGGAAGGAGGGAGGGAAGGAGGGAAGGAGGGAGTGAGTCTGGCTGATTGGTTTATTTGGAGAGATAATGTATTTTGTCCGGCCAGGGAAGACTGGCAATTAATGATTGGATCTCTGATTTTGTACTTGCCATTTGACAGTAATCTTTGTATTTCCAACTTACTCTTCAAACGACCTACATAATACACACATTACACACCCATTTCACTGAGGGTAGAAAGGTAAAATGATATCAAGATATGAGTTCTAACAAAACCTTAACTCCAGCAAATAGATGGCTTTAAAGGTATAGAAGTATAACGGATATTTTGAAAGACTTTCACTAGACATGACTAAAATTAAAAGTTCTCCTGCTTAAAGGGAAAATCTGAAAAGTATGATTTCTTTGGAAATCTCTGTTGAGTTCAGATACGCACATTCCTATATATTTGTTAATCTACTTGTTTCAACAAATATTTATGTGCAAGGTACTTGGGTAATATCTGACGTAACTATGTGCTCTAAGCTCTGTTCACGCAGGACGTGCCTGTCTTGTTCACGGCTTGGCAGACATCAAATTCGTGATCAAAAAAGGATGAATGAATAACCCAGCCGCTGCCCTTGAGAAACTTACAAACTAATAAAAGAGATAGGGTAATAATCATAATATCAAATACAACAGGCTAAGTGCCAAAAGGAGAAAATGAAGTGATAGGGGTTGAAATAGGGGCAACTTCATACTTGGGTTGGAAGGTCCAGCAACACACCCTCACAGAGAAAGTGGCAATAATTTAGGTTTTGAAGAATGACCACAATTTTGACACAAAATTTTCAAAAATATTGCATTTCAACAGAGGCAAGAATATAAGCACAAATGTGAAGACTAGCACGTTCAAGATACCAGCAGGGCATTTCAGTGGCACATAAGACTAGTTCAAATCTGGAGCTTGAGAGAGACTCAGAATTGGAGAATAACTGCAAAGGTAAAGCTGAACTGAAAAAAATCTAGACCTAAGTAAGCTCACCAAGAGAAATAGGTGGTAATATACATATTCAGTCCTCTTTACATGATCAAATTCCCTTAATATTCTATTGAGTATGTGCATAAGACATTTCCTAAATTTGCATTTGTAACTCTCTGGCTTAGAAATCTGTAATGGTTTCTAAGTGTTTGCCTCATAAAATGTAAACTCATCAGCAGGCGCTTTCAGACTTTGTCCGCACACTGATGTGAGCTGGATTCCTCTCTCTCTCAGACTAACTTGGTTGAAGCCCCTTTTCGTTCCGATTTTCAGCACATCAGAGACAAAGCTATCTGCTAGACTGATGTACAGCTCATTTACTCTTAACTCCATTACTTTGTAAATGTCACTTATCCCGCTAGAACATGTTCCCTGATCCTCTTTACCAATGGACACTAACAACCTGGCTCAACAAGCACTTAACAGGCCTGGCACCTTGGAAGACCAAGGCAGGAGGACTGCTTGAGGCCACACCAGCCTGGGCAACACAGTGAGACCCCATCTCTATAACAACAGAAAAAGATTCAGACATGGTGTCATGTATTTGTTCTTCTAGCTACTTGGGAGGCTGAGGCAGGAGGATCACTTGAGCCCAAGTTTGAGGTTAAACTGAGATATGATCATGCCACTGTACTCCAGCCTGGGCCATCATAGCTCATACTCCTTGTCCAACCCCACTAAAGTCATCTCTTACAACATCCCCTCAATTAGTTCTCTTTTGCATATATTTTAATGTAGCATCTCTATGACTCTATGTTACATTTTAAATGGCTGTATGGCACTGAAGATATTGTTTAGACTTTTGACAAAATCTTAATTATCCAGTTTAGACTTCAAATACGAAAGAATCAAAAGAAAAACGAAACACATTTTCCTTCCCAACAATGACTATAGACTATTTCATTATGTGTCTTAGATAAAACATATGGGGAGAATGTGAAGAAAAATTTTGTCAAATAATTATACACTCATGTCTTACATATGGATATTAATTTTTTAGTGATATGGATGTTTGACTCTTCTGAGAATGCCTATTAACAAAGTCTGTTTCTTTGCTCTGTATATAAATGTACATATATACATTTAAATGTGGCTATACATTTATATATATACATGAATGTTGAAAGCTGTATAAATTAGGATACTTACATCAGAATAAACTCGAGTTCCAATTACACGAGCATAGTGTGGATTTGCTTGCATACAGTTACGAGGACAGTATACTCTGAAAAAAATAATATATATATTAAGTAAGCTGGTTACTTAAGTCTTTCTCATTAGTAAAACCACAGATATGTATACACAAAGTAAGCTCAAATTCTAAACTCTACTCATTTTTTTCTCCTGAAATAGGTCAATTGTACAAGCCCAGGCAGTAGACACAATTGCTTCTGCTTATCTATTTCTATCTTTTGGCACAAGTGTGATTTTAAAAAAATTAGGAAGCTGTCTAATGTGGGGATTTCGAGCCAAAAGAAACATTAGAAAGCATCTCTATGTATCTGAGAAGTCGGTACTCATTATATCTGTAGAATTTAGTAAACCAGTAACTTGGAAAATCTGAATCATTGTCTGCCTCATATATCTCATAGTTTCTCTTCTTTATATTCACATCTTTGGAATCTTATTCAGTTTCATGGTTTTAATTATCATCTTTAAATGGCTGATTTCCAAATTTACATGTCCAGTTGGGACCTCTCTTAATTCCAAACGTGAATATCCTACTGCTTGTTCAACATCTCCACTTAGTTATAATAAACATCTCAAGCTTACCATGTATGAAACCAAATTCCTAATCTCCTTCTCTAGTTCCCAAATCTGTTCTTTCTGTAGGCTTCCCATTGCAATAAATGGCACCTCCATGATTCCAAGTGCTGAGGCCAGAAACCTTTCTATCTTCAATCCCTCTCTTAATCTCACACCTTACATTCAACCCATCTGCAATTTCTATTGGCCGTACATGAAAACATATCCAAGATCAGAGCATCCCCAAGCACCTCAATCATGGTAACTCTGGGCTCTATCATCTACTCTCTAACTTACTGCAATAGGCTCTTCTAGGCTTCTTCTATGGTCTCCCTGCTTCCAATTTGGCCCTCTTCAATCTGTTTTCCATACTTATATTAAAACATACAAGTCCAGCCACGCGCGGTAGCTCATGCCTGTAATCCCAGCACTCTGGGAGGCCGAGGTGGGTGGATTGCCTGAGGTCAGGAGTTCGTGACCAGTCTGGCCCACATGGTGAAACCCTGTCTCTACTAAAAATACAAAAATTAGCCGGGCATTGTGCTGGGTGCCTGTAATCCCACTAATCGGGAGGCTGAGGCAGGAGAATTGCTGGAAGCTGGGAGGCAGAGGTTGCAGTGAGCTGAGATCGTGCCACTGCACTTCAGCCTGGGCAACACAGCAAGACTCCGTCTCAAAACGAAACAACAACAAAAAAATGTACAATTTCAAACACATCATTCCTCTGCTCTAAATATTCCAGTGGCTTCCATCACATTCAGAGTAAATGACAAGAGCCTCAGGAAGGTCAATAAGCCCTGCATCTTCTATCCTCACTGCCTTTCCAACTTTATATCTTACTCCTTTCCCACTTTCTCACCCTGCTCCAGTCACACTGGCCTAATGGTTATTCCTCAAATGCACACAATAGCTTTCTGCCTTAGAGCCTTTGCATTTATCTTCCTCTCTGCATGGAATGCTCTTCCTCTAGAAATCCTACTGCCTTACTGATATCTGGTTGGCTTAGCTCACTTAAAAGACATTTCCCAACACTTTTTTTTGTTGTTAGGCTCTAATACAATATGACCAAAAGCTTTTCATTTAAACAAAGGATCCAATTATCAATATTTAATCAATCACATGATATTTTAAAAAATCTACTACCAAAGTTGAAGAAACTGTCAAATGGCACTTCACTTTTAATCAAGTGCCTCGTCTGCATTCACACACACACACACACACACACCCATCACTAAAAGGAAATACAAACTAAAACTGGAAAAAACCACAAATTTAAGTAGTAAATGAGACTCTCAGCATAATTACGTGATAATCATTGGTGGATGATAGCATCAACAATTTTCCTGAAAGTATAATAAATATACTTCAGTTGAAACTACCCTTGCCAATTGAAGCTATCTTCCTTAAGATAGCTTTTAAGAAATAGTTCTAGTTCTTATTTCTAAAATTTGTATAACACTGTATACTCTAGAGTGTATATACTTCACATAACATGGAAACCAGAACCATTTAAATATAAGTAACAAATGCACCTGAGTTTCTATAACTTTGAATTAAAAGATTCATAGTTGTAAAAGGTGCTGTCTGGGGTTTCTGCAGGAGGAAGGGTGTCCCCTTTGACTGGAAACTGATCTTACTGTATTTGAGAACTGCTAGGCATTCACTGCAATCCTTATGGTTGTAAAATCACTTGCTCTGCATGCTCTGCAAACTCTATCTTGCCCATATTCAGCTGTTGGTTTCCGGAATGCCAAAGTCAGTAATCCAAGTTGAGTTAGTTTCTACTCAGATGAGTTCAGGTAAAACAAAGATTGGGGGAAGTTTTTGCTTGTTTGTATTCCAATCTGTTTTTAACAGCTTGTTATGTACTACTGAGAAGGTAGAAATGTTTTTGTTTTTTTTTTTTCCACCCACAATTTGCTGGTAAACTTTGAATGAAAATGCTGACATACTTTAATATCTACTTTTACATCTTGAGCATTCAATAAATTTTAAAGATCTAATTGTTTACAGATATATATAAAACTGGATGTTTCTTATATAAGATATTAAGTAATAATTACTACAGAGTAACCAAATGGTTACTAAATAATAGTTTAAGATAGAGTTTATTTTGAATTGTTCTACCAGACATGGAAACTTTCAAGGACATGACTTGCAGGTAAATCTTGTTTCTTCAAGGTCTTCTTGAGCTAATTTAATTTAATTTATTTATTGGCATTTTTCTCCATAATAGACTATGGCTCAGCCTACTTAAGTGATATGAAATTCTAAAAGAAATGTACCAACTACATGGTTCCCTAAAAGTTATAACCTGTCATATACATAATATCATAACCTAGTTTATGAAACTATTACAAATTTCATACGGGAAAAACAAAAGACAATTTTGTTTCACTGAAATAAAAAAAAGGGAGAAGCTTTTCAGACTACTTAACGTCAATATTATGTAAAAATTGTCATTTCTATGGATTTATTATATTGGTAACAGTAAAGGCTAAAATTAAATTTTAAAAATTCATATCATTTTCCCTATTTTGATGTTTTGCTTTCTGAAACAAGCCAAGAAATAGGGAGGTTGTTTATTAATGCTTTACTTGATTTATCCCTTTTGCAACAATATTGATATAGTTTGTTTTGTAGTTATAAAATTACCATTTATTGAGCATCTGCTATTGACAGCCTTATGTTAGAATGATGGACAGAGACTATCCTTATTATTTGGTCCTCATAAACCTAGTCACATGGCTGACATAAGGCTAGGCATACTATTGGTACTTAGTAGGTATTTAATAAATATTTATACATTTAAATTCTAAAGTTCCTGTTTTTTTCCCACATATTATGATGCTAAAATTTACCATCTTCACCTAGCAATACATCTTTACTTTTTTCTTTAAAACTGCAATTTGTGCCGGGCGCGGTGGCTCAAGCCTGTAATCCCAGCACTTTGGGAGGCCGAGGTGGGTGGATCACGAGGTCAGGAGATCGAGACCATCCTGGCTAACACAGTGAAACCCCGTCTCTACTAAAAATACAAAAAACTAGCCGGGCGTGGTGGCGGGCGCCTGTAGTCCCAGCTACTCGGAGGCTGAGGCAGGAGAATGGCGTAAACCCGGGAGGCGGAGCTTGCAGTGAGCCGAGATCGCACCACTGCACTCCAGCCTGGGTGACACAGCGAGACTCCGTCTCAAAAAAAAAAAAAAAAAAAAAAAAAACTGCAATTTGTAAATGTAGGGGTCTTGAGAAATCTGAAAAAAAATATTTCTACAAAATTGTCTAAGACTACACAGCAAATAATGATTTAATCAAATATGTGGGCCTTATAAGAGCATAATTGGTCAAGCTCTAGTAACAGCAGATTGCATTTTTATCATAAAAATATTCAGCATATAATTCATTGGTGAACAAATGGCAAAAAGTATATGATGCACTTCACCCAGTAAGAGGTCCTCAAATTATCCTGTATACTTTTGGTAATCTGCGGATTTCAGCAAATACAAGCTGAGGACTTCTAAAATTCTCAATCAAAATGCACCAAGTTAGCTGACCAAAAACATTATAACAGCAGTCCTGCATTAGTAGAGACAAATGATTTGAAAAGAAACAGACTATGTGTATGTGAGGAAGTCTATTGTTTATATCACATCTGTAACTTGGAAACTGATAGAAAATGAAGTACTCTGTTATATGAAGATCACAGTCTTCTGTTATAAAGATTCTGTTATGTACCTTGTGAACAGCCAGTCCCATTCTTTAAGTGAAATGTTGCTTTCATTTTAAAAGGGCAAGTAATGACGTTTTTCCAAAGTAGATAAACTTTTCCATAAAAATTAAGCTCCTTAAATTTTTAGGTATGTTGTCAAATTACAATTATATCTTGAAATCTCATTACTAGTTTTTAGAAGTAGTGCGGATATTTGCATTAATGGAAATAGTGCAGATAGAACTAAGACTGGATATATGGAGACACAATTTATTTTTCCTATCTACTGATTATGGATTAAACCATAATACTTCTAACAGTTTTCATCTTAGCTTGGCCAAGATAAATAAAGCTTTTTTCATGATTTTATAGTACATAAATTCCATTATAATTCTGTAAAAGAGAATATACAAAAAAATAAAAGAAAGGCAAAGATGGGCTTTTTAACTTACCAAATGCAATCAGATTGATCTAATTTAAAAAACTGGATAATAATGTTAAAAATATGAGTTATGCCACTTTAGTTTCTGTTGTAAGAAACTTACGAACTGAATGATTTTGTCCCTTCAAAGTTCATATGTTGAAGTCTCAATCCCCAATTTGACTGAACTTGGAGACACAGGGCCTTTATGAAGGTAATTAATGTTAAACGAAGTCATAAGGGTGGGGTCCTCATCCAATAGGATTAGTGTCCTTATAAGAAGAGATGTAAGAGAGAGAGCTCTCTTTCTCCCTCCACCATGTGAGGACACAGAGAAGGTGGCCATCTGTAGACCAGGAAGAGAGCCCTCATCAGGACCCGAATCAGCCAGCACCTTGATCTTGAACTTCTCAACCTCCAGAACTGTGAGAAATAAATTTCTATTGATTATACCACCCAGTCAATGCTATTTCGTTACAGCAGCCAGAGCAGACTAATAAAGGACTCTTTGTAGCACAGATGAATATACAGATTACACGCATAAACCCTGATATTATGAAATAGCAGAGGTACTTTTGCATGGGAGAAAGTACACTCGGCCTGCCTGGAGTGCATGTAGTTTATGATGTTCCATTGCTCCCTCCAGTTTAGCAGTTCAAGATTATACATCTTTTGAATCCCAGAGACACCAGAATTTCAGGCAAAAACAGTTATCGCAGGGCCAAAGTTCCCTATGTGTACACTGGTTTACCTTGGGCAATGTGAAGCAGGCTTATGAAATGGACAGAGCTGTTCCACAGTTGTTTCACAAGTCACAGCCTGAACTGAAGAATTAAAACACAAAACAATGAGTGAATCCTTTGAAAGCAATAACATATTACATAGTACTAAGAAAATAAGATGAAGAATGTGCTAACCTGTTACTTTAGAGACTGTGAAGGAATTAGCAGACTGATATTTGCTGAAGGTAAAAATACAGAAATGTTCATTATTTTCACATAGTCATCATAAGCAGCAGCATCATTTCTGGAATCTTTCAAGTCTATGAACACTTAATTTTCTTTTTAAACACTTATTACACTAGACAAGTAGCAATATAAGAATATATCGTCAGTTTTATGCTAAGTCCATATTACCATCAGTTATTAACCAAATCAATACCATTCTTAAGGTGATCTCTTTTCATTATTAATCTCAAAAACTTATAGATAATAGCATAAAGCTATATCTATTTTGATTCCTATCAAAATTAAAACCCTCAAATACTAATTTCCTGCCTCCACAAGACCAAACTATTTATTCTTTCACAACAGGAAATACAAAACAATGCTGTTAAAAGACTACAAAAAATAAGTACCGAAGGGAGTGTACATTATTCCTTTTTTGTTCCTCCTAGTATCTAGCAAAATGTCTACAGTAAAATGAATTAACTTCTCCTCTTTACATGCATTATTAAAATGCTGAAATATAAGATCAGGCACACAATTACACATCAAAATTTTAATTGGTTTATATACATCCAAATTTTTAGAAAAACATCTATTGCAAAAGGTAAGGCTACTTGAACGTGGTTCACTCTCTGAATATATTAGCTCAGAAGTGAAGGTGTAAAATTTCAACAACTCTTTATTTCTGTCAGCTTCAAATTCAGTATTTAATATTCCTCATCTACAATGTGTCCAAAAGAAATAACATTCTCTGAGGCATAAAATATACAACCTATTAAATATAGCCTTCAAGTTTCAAGAGAATTTCTATAATAGAGAGATAATTAAAAATTAAGAGGAAAGAAAGTAAATAACAGGACAAATGTCCTTTAATGGAACACCCACTGGTTGGCTTACTAAAGCTAATAACTACTATTAATTACTTATTGAAAGTAATTAATAAATGTTTGCCAAGTAAATAGATTAATGAATATTTCTATAGAACTTTTGGCCAAGTGTGGTGGCTCACGCCTGTAATCCCGGCACTACGGGAGGCTGAGGCTGACGGATCACTTGAAGTCAGGAGTTTGAGACCAGCCTGGCCAACCTGGTGAAACCCCATCTCTACTAAAAATAACAATTAGTTGGACATTGTGGCGAGTGCCTGTAGTCCCAGCTACTTGGGAGGCTGAGGCAGGAAAATTTGAACTTGTGAGACTCTGTCTTAACAACAACAACAAAAAAAATTGCTAAAAAGAGTTATCACTAACAGCTAAAAACCACCCATCAGGCCTTTGAATAAGACTGTATAAGCTGGGTGCGTGGGCTCACGCCTGTAATCCCAGCACTTGGGAGGCCGAGGCGGGTGGATCAACTGCAGTCAGGAGTTCAAGACCAGCCTGGCCAACATGGTGAAACCCTGTCTCTACTAAAAATACAAAAATTAGCTGCGTGTGGTGGTGCATGCCTGTAATCCCAGCTACTTGGGAGGCTGAGGCAGGAGAATCACTTGAGCCCAGGAGGTGGAGGTTGCAGTGACCTGAGATCACGCCACTGCACTCCAGTCTGGGTGACAGAGTGAGACCCTGTCTCAAAAAGCAAAAAAACAAAACAAACAAATGAAAAACAACAATAAAAAAAAAGACTACATAGGAGATCATTCCACAAATTTTTAAGAGTTCCTAATAGTTTTTTATAGTTATTAATTCTAACTTAACCCCACTGTGAAGATATCATGCAACTGTATTGTAACAAAAGAGACAATGTCAAATTTCCTAAGAAAAGGCATTCTGTATGAAGTTCAGTAATGTTTACTGTTTTACTTAGAGGAAAAAGACACTAAAAAGGTATTTCAAAAGCCCCCATTTTTCTACTTTCTATACGGTACATATAAAAATGCACAGTGTTTTGGAATAAGGTATTTGGTACACCTCATAGGAGAAACATTAAAAAAAATTAAATGCTTTTATATTGAGATACTTTTAAACGGACAAAAGAAAGATGACATAGCATAACAGATATTTAGAGAACTTTTCAAAATGCTCTTTTCTGTAAAGTAATTTATCTTATCAACGAAGTTAATGTTACATGAAATAAGCCATTTTCCCTAAATAGGACAAGAAGAACATGCAAATTAATTACCCTTCTCAGGGTATTTTCTGTCAAGCTAAAAAATATATTGCTTTACATTGAGAATTAACTATAAATTTACACATTTTTAATGCAACTCGAAAATTTGGAGTTTTAGCATACCCATTACAAGCAAAAGGGTTCAACTTTGTCCTTAAATGTTTTATATTCTTTTTGTCTAATAAAACTACAAGCTAAATGAGCCTTGAAAATTACCAAATTATTTCTTCTTAAATTATTCTATGCTTTGCTCTTTAAAAATGTGTTAGTTCATTGTTACAATTTAAAATTATCTGGTCCAAAAGATTATTTGTGTACTTACCCAATTGTCTGAATACCATTTCTATTAGACTTGATGAAATAATGTTTTCTTCCTTGTCTAGTGATATCCACCCAACCACCATCATTGTCTATTATACCATAATGAATTGCAGCTCTACAGATGCTGGATTGCTTGGAAAAAAGTAGGAGATAAAAGGATGTTAAAAATATAAGAGTTCTGCATAAGTTCAAACTATTTACCATTTATATGATTTTAAATTAAACATTTCTGAGCAAAATATACTTATGTAAGTTATTTTGCACAATAAAAATCAAATATTATATGGAAGGAGCCTATCCTCAAATAATTACATTTATAATACTTACCATTTCATAATGTACACTGCCAATAACTTTAGCTTTACTATCCACACAGCCAGCAGGACATTCGTACCTAAATAAAAGTAATTGGGCACAAAATTTAGTTTCTCTGAATGTCAGTACAAAATACAAATAGTTATTATAGTCAGTCAATTACTTTTCAAAATAATAACAAATATTACCTATTGCAGGTTGTTCCTTTGCACTGATCTCTTAATCTTACTTCACATGAAACAATTTGGGCTGTAAAGAAAAAAATACCAAAATAACTCATATAATATAAAAGCAGTTGTAATTCATTATATATAGCCTAATGACAAAAGTTTTGCCATTCTATAAATGTTCAAATTAATAAAATCTTGATGGACATACCATTTAGGTACCTAAGAAATTTTACAAGTAATATAGAGGTCTTACACATTTGCTGTGTGCTTATGACTTCATTTCTGCTACTATCATCTGATCTTGTCTGGACATGGGTGTCATGGACTTGTGACTGCTGGCGTTCTATTTCATTTGTTTCCTCTTCTCGAGGGGTATAATACCCATCTGACCCTTCTGTTAGAGAAAGCAGATTTAGGAAATATTAACCCTATTCTACATGCGCACACATTACAAATAATAATATACTTTGTTACTACTGTTAACATTGAGAACTAGAAAAATCAGTACTGTTTTTTTGCACAGGATTTGGCTTCAGGTGGTGATCTTAGGTACTGCATTGGAGTAAATGAAATACACACATAAGCCTTTTAAGTCCCTGATTCATTTATGTTAATGTTTGACTAATATTCAATGAAGCTGCTTCTAAACTTTGCTTATATTTCAACATATCATTGTTTGACTTTCATAATGGCATCATGAAATCTACAAAGTGATCTAATAAGTTCATGGCTTAGCAAAATCAAATGTGATTTCAATTAAAATCATATTCTTAATATTTTCAGGAGGATCACATTTAGACTTCTCCCAAATGGAAATGTGGCCTAAAGAAGGACTGATATGCCCTTATTATTTATGACAATATCCATCTCCACAGCAAGTTTTTTTCCTTTAGAAGAAAAGTCAATGTGCAGAAATTTAAACTTGACCATGGAGAATAATTTCAAACTTTGAATTTAATGTTTTTTTTTTTTTTTTTTTCCAGATTGGCCTTTATTAAAGGCTTGACAATGGCACATTTTGGAGAGGCGTATTATTTTGATGCATGCCCAAGAACTCAGAACCTAAAAAAAAAGTATGAAGTCACAGGAAAGTCAGCTTTAAGTAAAAGATAATGGTCACTGGGGAAGAGGCAGGCAGGTTGGAGGTTTGGACATAGAGAATATGAAAAACACCCACACAAGGAAAAAATGCTGCAAATACTTCCAGGAATGTTTAAATGGCTTATACAACACAGGGATATATATGGGCACTTCTCTACACATTTTAGTTAATGCATCATTAAGGGAAAAAAAAGAGACACGTGTCATTATGAGCACTGAAAAAGCGCTGTAATTGTTCAAATATTTCATATTATACTCAGTCTACATCATTCCTCCTTCAGTCATCATTAAGAAAAAAAGTACAAGGCAGTAAAAAATGTTCACTTGAATGCACAAGTGCATGACTTTTCACAAAGCTTTGTCATAACAGTTTATCTTTATGTGCTATAAACAGGACACCATATTTACTATTTAAGACATCAAATGCATTTGAGAGTACTACTCAATGTACTACTCAAGTAATATAAAACTAGTTTTACAGTTTTATATAACTATTATACTTTTCTTATTTTAGCATGACAAATTGAATAGTGTGCAGTGAGAAGTGAAAAATCAATATAATTCATTGAGCATGGTTCAATAAGATACACAAAGGGGTATTTTGTTAAAAATGTTTAAAGTGCTAAAAATAAATTGTGTTAAATTGCTAAATCCTTTAAAAAAAGATGACAGTTATGGAAATAACTCTAGTCGACCATACATGAAGATGACTTTTAAGAATATAAATATACTTGTCATTCTGGGGTTATTTCAAAGTAGAATCAGAAAGTTACCTGAAATAATCATGGAACTTTAAAAATTTCATGTTAGTATAACAAAATTCTTATTAATATAAATATAATATAAATAATACAAATATTTGAAACAGAGTTCTAGAGACTTTTCGTGTAATCATTAAGTGTACTTCTGGCTTTTTTAAACATAAGTAATGCAGGAGCTGGATTAAAGTATAAATCACCATGAACACTACAACACAATAGCACTTACCTTTGTAGCACAGATTTTCTCTACAGCCCCCTCCAAAACTAGGTGGGCAAGCAGAACAGGGCCGCCCATGTTTGTAAGGGGCGTGGCCCCACCAGTTTCCCCTTTAAGAGATGATACGCTCTATTAAAAAGTAGTCTAACGGCATAATTTATAAAATATTGTGAAACATCACTATATATGAACATTCTATAATTATTTTGGTGTATAGATTTAACACATTTATATAATTTATTACAGACCCCTTTTGGTTACTAGGTTTAAATATAAATTACTGCCTCATTTTGAAAATTTGTTCAAGTAAATTAAAACACATATTGTTAAAAATTATGACATCAAACTTTTGCAGAAAGCCAAACTCTGCCATGGAATATTCACTATATTCCATTTGTTTTAATAAAAACCCATTATTAAACTTGAATTTGACCCTAAATATGATTGTGTCACATTGTTAATATAATCCTATAATCCCTTAAATGGTCTTTACACAGATGAAAATACATTTCTCAATTAATGTATAGTTTTTATCTCTAATAAATAACAATTATTCAATATTTATGGATAGTATAGTTTAGTGAGTAAAAGTGAATACATAAAAATATGCTTCCCATATTCACAAAGATTATACATTCATATTTCATATCTCCCTTTATGCATTTATTTTATGCATTAGGCAACTATAATTGTTGCCATATTAAATAAACAGAATTAAAATAATACCCTTCATTCAGTGATACACACGGAAAACGGGAAACAATCAGGAACATAAAGGTATTTTCCTTTTGTTAAGAAATGTACATTCGAAATAGTGTTTTGTCTACTCACTTTGGGGAGTAATTGCACACCAGGTAGACAGCTTTGGGCCATATCTGCCCCCAGATGTTCATATTATTACACAAATTAATGGCACAACCAATTCTGCTACTAGTTGCCCACACCACCTATATTAGAAAAATGAAAGGCTCAGAAAAAGCAGGCTGAAATCAAGTAGGACAACACTTCTGAGAGAAAAATGCATATAATTTGAAGGTGAGAAACCAATGTTTATCATTCAAAATGAACTGAGATCAAATCAAAAAGGGTTTTTTCCCTGAGTCTTTGAGTAATACCGAGTTCAATTTTAAAAAGAGAGCTGCAGAAAAATAACTGTGTCTGGTTACAATATGCAGGCATTTTCAAATGCAAACTTAGTAAATAATTCAAAAGTTACATCCTCACGAACCTAATGTCATATTAACGTGTCTATGAAGAAACTTTTCTGACAAAGGAACAGAAAATCACATCCTAAACAGCAAACACCGGAGCAAAAATTTACATGTCCAGATTTCTTATACAACATGATCTTTCCATCATGCCACAGGTTATCAGGTAGTTTGATGCTGGTCAGTCTTGTCACATGCAAAAGCATACAGAACAATTAATCTGCTTTATATTCACTGATAATAAGTCTGATCAGCAGTGAGCTTTATCTAGTTCAATCTGCCTTTAGTTGTTTGATTTGGAAACTTAGAACATACCAATTGTGAACATGAAATATAAATATATATATATACATGTTGCACATGTAAATATTGAATGTCATTGGTAAATAAAACTGTATTTTTATTCCTTGAGATAAAACTTTGACACCGAAGATGGTAAATTTCTCCCCATATTACTGGGGCCATATTAAAAATGTTTGATATGCAAAATCACTGAAATAATGTCTTTTTAAGTAGATGCTTGGACTTTTTTGTGTGATAATTATTTTCATTGTTTATAGAAATTTGTAAGCCAATTCAACATAATCAATATTCATATAATTTTTTTAATAACCATATTAAATGATATAAGAAAGACAAGTTCACTAGCCTAATTTCTTTCATAGTTACATTAACTCAATTTGGGGAATTAAGTATAATACCCCCTAAACATACCTGTGTATAATGTGTACATACGGGACCAGAACACCTGAATGGACAATATGGGTTGCATTCATGTTCATATGGGTAGCTAAAATCTTTCACTTCATCATACCATGCTTGTACATGAAACGTCGGGGGTCTATATCTATTAGAGAGAAAACAGTCACAGAGGGCAAGCAAAGTTGCAGAAAATACAAAACTAAATATTGCAAAATACATTGGTATAATTTGGTAGAAAGATACTTTGGTGCAAATTATTAAACTTAAATATTTATGCCCATTACATTACTAATAAATTGATGATTTAAAGTCTAAAAAATTGCTGATTGTTCTGGTATGATATTTATTTTTTGTTACTTGTTTTGTGATGATTTTTCTTTCAAGTCTTTGAAAAACTGCACTGATGAATTAATAAGGATTTCATTTTAAACATTAATGTTTTCAGAAACAAAAAGTTGGGCTTTAAGATACCTTCCCCAGTGTGCTCCCAAATTCTGTCCAATTGATGGAAGCAAGCTTGCAGGTCCATGTTCCCACAAGCAAGATTCAGCCCAGGATTCTGCAGATCTTTCCAGCTCTACATCCCATGTCTACAGTTTAAAACAAAAGCAAAATGTGCACATGTAGCATTTGGACACTTCTTCAGAATATAGCGTTGAGCAGTTCTTACATTTTCTCCTTTCTTTCTTTACAAAGTCAACATCATAGTTTGGATTCTCACCAGACTCAAAAGTCATCTAAATTTTTGTGCTGGCCTCCAAATCAATCTCCATGTCTCTCTTAACCCTCCAAATTGCCCCACACGTGCTTAGAATTACTTAAGTGAACACGAATATGCTGAAGCGATTCCTCTGTCTAAACACATAAAACAAATCCCATACACACGAAGTCCAAGATCCAGGGTCCCATTCTTCCCTATCATAAAGCATACAAGTCCTTGCTCTTGCTGACATTGTTTCCTCTGCCTAAGCATCCTTCTCCCAGTTATTTGTCAGACAGGTCCCCACTCTTCCTTCACAATCCAGCTTTATAAAATACTTTTTCTGTGACATCATATCAATTTTCTTAGATGTAAGCTACCCCTTTGGGACTCTTAAGGTTTTGTTACATTTCTTTGTTTAGCACTTATTACATTGTAATATTAGTATTTGCTTACATATCTATCTCTTTCATGAGACTGTAAATTGAACGGGGCAGTGCTGCTGGTATCCTTGGTCTATTTTCCAGTGTCTATCATCTGGACAAGGTGATTAATAAATGCTTCTTAAATACATGAATAACAAATCTAATTCTCATAAAAATATATACATAAAATTAAATAACTAATTCATTTTAAAAAATAATTTAAAAAGAAATAATTCAAATCACTGAGTTATTTTAGTGAAATGATTACTGAAATAATTTTGCAAGTTCTGGGTTTAGTATTCAAGTTATTAATTTGAAAAATATGCAGTATAGTATGTGTGGTGGTAAAAACACTGAGTTAGGTAGACCTGGGTTCAATCTTAGCACTACAATTACAGGACTCTGGGCATGTTATGAAGACGGGAAAACAAATCTGGGAATGGAAATTGAGGACATAACTTAAGTGACAGTGATGAAGTTGGAAGAGTAGACAGTGAAATGATGTTTAGGAATTTAAATTCCTACAACTTGATAAATGGCTGGAGTAGGCGGTAAGGGAAAGAAAAGGTGAACACTGACGATACAACCAAACTGGAAGAAAGGAAATAGGGAGAGAGAAATCGATGGTTGTAATAGAAGTGTGTGTCTAGGTATTTCCATGCATATTTCAAGGGTGATGTATGAGGGCACATATGCCAAGCAGAGAGTAGAACTATATGACTGGGGATCCAGAGGAAAAAATGCGCTCTGAAGATATGAATCGTGAAGTTATTCAACCAGAGATAAATTTATTTGGGAATATGATATAGAATGAGAAGAGGAATAAAAAGAAAATTCTGGGGTTGTCAAAATCTAAAGGGAAAAAACTCCAACAAGATAACAAAAGAAGCCAGGCAAGACAGAATAAAAGAGGTTAAAGAAAAACTAATTAATATGAAATTATAGAAGTAATGAGAGAGAAAAGATACTTTGGGAGTAGAGAATGGGTAACAAGTTTGAGTAACACAGAAAACAAGATTTCCTAAGTACTAATTCATGACTAAAAGCAACTTCAGATTAATGATGGGTGAAGAAATCAGAACACAGAGCATTAATAAGTGAAGAGAAAGTACGGAAAACAAATGTGAGTTACTTTCTCAATAATTTAGATAGGAAAAGAGATGTGGCAGAAGCTATAGATGAGATGCCCAGAGTCTGTGGAGAACTTGTTCACTTGCTTTGATTTTTAAAGGATACAGGAAATCTAATCACATCAATACGCCAAAAGGAAAACACCCTAGGGACAAAGAGGCATGGAAAAAAAAATGTATGTTTGAGGAGAAGAAGATTCCTAAATCATTCATATAATTTTTCATAGGTGAACATCCCTCCCCATTCCATTGTGGTACTGAAATACAGATCAAATCACAAAGGAAAATTTATACAAAATTAGAATGAGTTTATCATTAGTGTATCTTAATTTTCTAGCAAAATACAAAAATAGTGCATTTCTATGTAACTAAAAATATAAGAGCAGCAAGAGTTGTTGCTTTTCATAAAAGTTTTAATTTTACTTTCAATTAGTTTCAAATATTCCAGATGACTGGTTTTAAGATACAGACATCAGAAACAAATGCTGTAAACAAATATTATCAGGTAAGCACTTTATTTGCCAATTATGGGCATATTATTAAACTTTACCATTTAACTTTGACCTAATTTTATAATTATACATAATGTTTATTATACAAAAGTATAATTCAAGTTGTGGTCACTATTTGTCCAAAGAAGAATTAGGTAAGAAACAATGAATTTGGCTGAAGTCCCAGAAAATGGGCAAAATGTTTATTTCCTTTTGTATCTAGAAAGTTGGAGAAGTAATCGTCTCTCAAAAGCAAGCAGGTTTCCAAGTGGAGTTCTCTAAAGACATAAGTTGTCTTTAAGGGACAAATTATTATCTGCAATCCAGGAAATCAGATTCTTGCAGAGTTCTCTAGTTATACACACAATATAACTACACTTACCTGTAGGGTTTTGTTTTGTTTTGTTTTTTTAATATATCAATCGCATATTCAAAGACTAGCCAAAAAATAGGAAAAACAGAAACAGTTCCTAGAAAGCTAAAAATAATTGCTTTGAAACAATTGTGATGGTTTTAAAATGCCCTTTCCACCAAAGGTAGAGTTGAATTCCCCACTCTCCCCTTGAATTTGAGCTAAATAGTGACTCACTTCTAATAAACAGAAAGAGGCTGGGAGACTTTGGGTAGCTAAGTTAGGAAAGAAAGCTTCTTTTTTGTTTGTTTGTTTTTCCTGTTAAGACACGTCATGATAGA
Source organism: Mandrillus leucophaeus (assembly GCF_000951045.1). Classification (NCBI taxonomy): domain Eukaryota; kingdom Metazoa; phylum Chordata; class Mammalia; order Primates; family Cercopithecidae; genus Mandrillus; species Mandrillus leucophaeus. Next base: position 2,841,684 of record NW_012102399.1, read on the forward strand.
CCCAAGCCAATGAATTAGGAGTCCAGTTACCATGAGTAGATAGCTGGAAAGAAAATATGGAGAGACCACAGAGAGAGATGCAGACAATACTCTAGAGATGTGAGTTTTTCTAGCCAAGGCATGTGACTTGTGAGTTTGCCAGCCCTCAGATGATGGCAACGCAAGTCAGGGCAATCGTGAGACACCTCAAGTGAGGACCATTCAGCTGAGCTCTTAAAAGAATCCTTATGGCCTCTACTCAAGTTCAATTTACTCTTGTTTCACATATGATTCTACAATCTTAGGTGTCAGTTTTCCCTATGAAATTGAAAATGGATCATTTTTAGAAAAGATATACAACTAGTTCCACACGAGTTTAATACACTACAGTGTATCTAAGTGTTTCAAGTTTGCTTATATTTCTGTTGTATAGAAATCAGAATAAAATGTAAAACATATTATTCAAATACTTTGAGCTAATTGTTCTTATTTGTAAATTTGTTAGCTGAAATAGAAGGCAACTCAGATCACTTTGAGGACTAAAATTCAATGTTGAATATATACAATGCATAAGCTGTATTTAAGGTATGACTTATGATTTTATTTAATCCATTAAAAATAGTGGGAAAAGCATACTGAATAAACTATAATATTGCTAAAATAAGGGCATACATTTTTAACATAAGTGCTGAAGCAGAGGGGCATGCAACCAAAATTTAGTTCTTTATCAATATTAATATTAATTAGTGACGAAAAGTAATTATCTATCATAGAATCGAATAAAGCATAGCTGTTTAGGTCAAGTTCAATAATACAAATCAAGTCTTAAAAACTTATTGAAAGAAATTCTACCATGACTTAACAATAAGCATGGTACATATTTTTTAAAGCTACAACATATTTCATGTTTTAAAACTGCCAATAAGTTATACCCACCCCATTAAATGTAGGTTAGTCTCTATACATTTCTATTTAAAATCAGGTTTGCAAATTAAATCAAGATAGCCTAAAGAGTTTCTTTTTTTCTTCCTCTGAACTATTCACCCAGCACTAATTTAAAGTCAAACCACACTACAATTACCATTTCTCTATAAAATGAGTAGTTGGGTACCCATTTCTATACACGTGAGGTGTGCCAAAATGAAAACAACTCTATTTCCCAACTACATCTGAAAGTTGTTCCTTCTTGGAGCATTGCAAAGGCAGTTATGCTGGAAGTCCAGATCTAGGCTGGAGGCTCTCAAGTCTCACCTTTCCACTAGTGAAAGCTGAAAATAATGATAGAATTATTTTTAAAACTGTCTCAGCATTTGCAATAAGTTTTGAACAATAAATTCCCCAAACATCCTTCTTTTGAGACACATAAGTGTACATGCTTAACTCAGAAAAGCACTCCAATATCTCCAACCCTACCTATCCCAGTTCTGTGCAGTCAGGGGCTGACAGAAGTAATGACAGAATTACGCTTTAGTTTCCAATGGTGCTGAAAATACCCCTTCTTCAGTGCTGTGTGTTCTGGACCTATATAAGTCAAGGGCATTCGTGATCAATTTTCTTCTTTTATTATACAGACAGAGACAAAAGTTTGCATTGTTCAAATGACTCAAACCATAAAACACATGGAACACCCTGGAAGAGTTCTCTTTCCCATTTAAACTGTTTATTTCCAAACTTATATCTTTGATTACATCAAGTTTGGTTTCTATTTCCTTATCTCTAACATTACGGAGTTGAAATAAGTCTTTCCAAATTCTTTTGTACTTAAATGGAAAAGACTCAGCTTTCCAATTCCATTGTCTGTACATCACGGTCTCTTAGATGACATCCTGTATTGCTGGTAGTATCCCATAAGAATCAGCTGTAAAATACTATTTCTGGTGACAAAGGCATCTGATGACAATTAAGATGACAACGAAGAGCATCTCTATTACCTAAGAAGCAAAAGCTGTTTTCAAACAGCTGTTTGAGAAGCGGTTTTGTGATAACCAAGGAGATTTCAGATTTTCTGATTACGAGCCCATGACAGCAGAGCTCAATTGTTTCGAAGTATTTGTTTTAATATTGTTCATAACATATAAATGCAACAGAGAACCTTCAATACAACTTTCCATTTAGTTGAATAAGAAGATAATCTTAACAAAATTTAAAACCAGGCCTTTCTTCAGTTTAGTACTGAAAATATGATGGTAAAATATTTGAAATAAAGCACAGACTTCTAAATATAATTTTTTGCACAGCTATCAGGAATACCAGAATTTTTCAAGCAGCTCCTGAATGCAGAAGTGATTTGAAAAAATCAAAGGCATACAGAATTATCTTTTTAGAAATACTGTTTTAAAATATAATTCTTGCTATGCTACCACTTCTGAAATAAAACAGGTTTGTAAATCATCCATCTTAATTCAATCCCTCCCCAAATCTTTTGTTTTCCTTTTTAAATCAGAAACTACAATCCAAGAATCTGATAGAGTAAGTTGTCAATGTGATCCTAACTACAGCAATAACCTAACTTCCAAGATATCCCAATAGTTCGTTATTCTATGAAAATAACACACTGGACAGTTCAGAATACATCAGATTCAAATTCCAAATATAATGACTCATTATAACATCTGTAAAGCTATGTAATTTTCTCCCAGACATCAATGAAATAAATAAGTAAATAAATCTGTGCGGGAAGAGTGTGAGATGCTTTTGTGACTAAATCATCTGGTATTAAATGCACTATGGCAAGCAGCTGTATTGCATTCCTTACAATTCAATTACTTCAGGTATTTTAAGTGTTGTGCTTCACCCATTCTGAATAGACTTTGTAGTTATAGGGAAAATGCACGAGGCTCAGATTTCAAAGGAAACACTTATGTTACAGGGCACAGTGACTTTGCCAACTACTGAGAAAGAAGCATTACCTTAAGGCAATGCACAAATTAGGGTCTCCTGCAAATTGAGAGATGTGAGGCATGAGTGGCAATGTTTCACTTAAAATCTAAAACAAAGGCTTAAAACCTTAAAAAATAGCACCCTAACAATTTAGAAAACTCCTCTATATTTTATTAAAATTAAAATACCTTTTGTAATGGAAACTTAATATGCAGATACACTCACAAGATTATTTCAATTAAACCCACTGTATCAATATATACAGATATCATATTGAATATTACATCAGATGCATGACATAGGGCTTACAGTCTTTGTGGGACAGCAAAGCCATTAATTTTCTACAGAATTACAGTCCTTACATTTTCCATAGAATTTCTACTGATTAAGCTCATCTCATCTCAGTGTCAAGGTCCCCCTCCCCAAGTTTGACCATACCTTACCTACCTCGCTTATCAAGAAAATCCTTTAGTAATTGCAAATGTCTCATATAATTGATGGTACTTTAAGTCCTGATCTATACATATTCTTTACTTCTTGATCTTTAAGTCTTCATCTATAGACATTATGCCATTTTATAAGAATAAACGTGTGTTCAGTTTATTCATAACCCAGTAAATTTTATACAGATGCAGGATTGATCTAAAAGTCAAGTCTATAAAAATGCATGATAGGAAAACTCATTAAAAAATCCCTCTGCAGTATCTACTTATGAATTAGTTTATGTTTCATACTCAAATATCAAAATAACCATAACTTAGGTGTTGAAAGTAAATAAAAAATAATTGCTTTTGTGTATTTATGTGGGAACATCAAATTTTCAAAATGAAATAAAAAAAAGATCTAACAAGTGAAAAACTTCTTGGACAAAAGAAGACAGTTTATGGAGACATAGAAACTGAAATCTACAATTTGACATCCAAACTTCAATTTAAACCAAAGATGACTACTATAAGAAATATTCAAATGTATATTTACATACTTTTAATGAAACGACTATGTTACATTGTTTGGTGTCTCTATATTGCTATATTAAGAATTCTGCGATAAGTTTCCACTAATAATTCCTGCCTCAAGAATGATAAATTGCTGTGCCTGCAAACAGGCAGTGAGAGCTACAAACAACATAGTTTCCCGTTTTCCTTGAATGCCACGAAGCTCAAAGCTGGTTTAGGAACCATAGCATCCTCAATCAGATTTTTAGACATTCCTCAGGAATATGACTATAGCATTATTTTCCTCAATATTAAAACAATGACTAAAAGGATGATTTTTTAAAGAATGGTTTTCAAAAGTCCTTATTTAAAACTCTGAGAAAGAAGACAGTGCTAAATATTCATTTACTCCACACAGTCAGCTCAGCCCCTTACTGCCAAGTTCAGTGTCTTCACAATATAGCTCCACATACTGAGTTACCTCAGGCTCTCCTGCCCCCGGCTTCTGGTTAGATTTGGCCAACAAAACACACAAACAGGAATTCCGAGTGTGGGAGGTGAATTTCAGAATGCGTTGCCCCTCTGAGTCCTCTAGGCCTCACCGCAATGGTGACCGGGTCCTCTCACATGACCCTGCTTCCAGGCACCTGTCTTCACCAGCCTGTGTCAGGACCACAAAAGCCTGGGCACCCTGCCACACCCCATGGCTCGCCTTAATCCTGCCCACAACTCTGCGTATAGGCCCTTCATTTTTTTTTTTTTTTTTTTTTTTACTGTTGAACCCTAGTTATTGTAGCATTTGTTACCTGTTGAGAAACAAATATTTGAAAATAAAAACCTTTCACAGAATTTTGATTAGCAAACTGCCTGACAACCTGTTACCTGACACATACTAGATCTTAATGAATGCTCTCTTCTTCCCCTGTTCCTATGAGAATCTGTTTGATTTGCTGTAATTAACATAGCCCGTCTCTTCCAGTAATTTGGAACAGTACCAGTAATTTAGAACACTACTGGTATTTATATGAGTAAGAGAGAAATTAAAATTCAAAATTTTGAATGATTGAAAAATAAGATAATCACTGCTATCTAAAGTTCCAACGAGAGAGTAAACAATCTTATAATTCATGTTTAAGACAACATGAATTACAAAACAAAGGTTGGAGTAATTTACTCCTAGCTTTGCTGCAAATTCTTAACAATTAACTAACTTAAGACCTTAGTTAAAAAGAAATCTTTCTGAGATTCATTTCCAACTGAAGTCTCCAAGTATCCCTGAAGTTCAGGTGACACTAACATATACATACATTATATATAAAAAATATTTTTTAGGTCAAGAAAGCTCAAGAAACTCAAAGTTTGGAAATAATTTGTAATAAAGTTTCACTTTAAAAGGTCAGACTAATACTGTCATATTACCTCAAATAAAATGTTTCATCATAAGAAGCAGATAAGACAATGGAACAGGGCTGTGCTGCTCAAGTCTGCCACTATTCACACTTGACAGAACAAGGTTGTTTCCACCATTTGGGAAAATCTGACCAAGCCTAAATATCTCCATAATTGAGGCTTAGATCAATTCACACAGATTGTGACAGCCATTTCCTCCCCATTGAATCAGCTGGACACATATTTTCACCACAATCCCTTACTGATGAGGGTCTCACCATATTCCCTTCCACACAATGATGGTAACCTCTACCAAATACTATTTCAAAACATACCTCTTCTAAGAGGCTTTACTCGTCACTGCTTTATTCTGAAATTCTTCATGATTTATATGCAGTGTAAAATATATTAATTTGTACTTCTTACCATACTGTGACTTATATCTTGAAAACAGTTCATCAAGAGTTTTGGCATTCTGATCACTGTATCTCCTGGAAGATCCTATCCTGAACTTCAGAGGGCTTCTGACCATCCCCAGATCGTGAGACAGAGATGTCAGAAACCCAGTGCAACTCAGAAAGTCACTGAAATCCAGTGATAATTTGGCCACCTGTCATGTTTACTAAATGAGTTTGCACTAACCCAAAATGAATGAGTTTGCCCTAAGCTAAAAACTATTCTACTTAAAAACATAAAATTTTGTTTTATATAAAATTGTTTTATGTAAAATTATTGTTTGCATAAATTCATGTTTAAAATATATAAAATGGTTTTACCTAACTTTATTTTTTATTACATTTTACATAATTTTATATTTTTCAATAGAGTACATCAGGATATGTAAAACAATATTTACATATCATGTCAAGCTTGCAATGATATGTAATTATGTAAAACATTTTAGTGAAAAGCTTTCACTAAAAAGAATGTTTTTGCAATTTTCTAATAAAACTATTTTGTCAAGACAGAATTAAATCCTTTTCATTCTGTCCACTTTAAATTGTTGTTGAAAATCTCGTCATCTTTTCATTTTTTTCATTCATCCCATTTTGTTTTCCTTCCGGCTAACACAAACTGAGCTTAGGGCATGTGTCAGCCACACAACTGGGGAATGCAAAGATTACCATGGCACAGTCCCTTCCTACAAAGGAATGTGAGGCTAGAGAAAGAGACAAGGATGTAAACACTGCAAGCAGCGGCATGTAAAGGAGGCTATGGAAGCCAGGGAACTGGGTCTGGGAGGCACCTAATTCTGTATGGAGGGTTTAGACAAAAGCAGGTTAGGCTCTAAGTGAATCTTAAAGGAAGTAGAAATTCATTACAAAGAAAACAAGGAGGGCGATAGGCATTCTCACTATCTGCAAAGGGGAGCAGGCTTGGCGAGATCTGTTTAGCATCAAAAATCTCAAGGCACATGTAATAACATGGTAGATGTTCACGTGAAATAGCACTGCTTTGTATTTGTTCAGGTTGTACTCACTTATTCACAGTACCCTTGATTTAGCAGACCTCTTGGCCTTTTCTTTCCACACAGGAGTTCCCATGTTCTTATTCAATCTTCATTCAAGAGCTGCCCCTCCCTCAACACTTTTTTTCATTTTGATTTTCCTTCTCTGGACAACATCTGATCTCATTCATTATTTCAGATACGGATTTAATATGTCTTGAGCAAGTATAAGATACAGTTTTACGTTTTATTACCAGCAGCCCCTTTACCAGACTGTCCAGCATTTTGGTGGTTACTTTGTATTGTTTGACTTGCAACAACATACAGGGGACATTCTAGAAACACTAAGTCCCGTGTTCACTCTCAGTCTTGCCTAATAGCTCATTATCCTTTTATCTAGTTGCTGCCCTCCAACCCCTCATACTTACCCAACTGAAATTCTACTTCCTCCCTTCTTAACTCATATGGCCTTTAAGGTTTATTCTGTCAGTGGCTGTATTTCACTTTTCAGTATCCAGCAGAATTGTGCCATTAACTAACTTCCAGATTCATTTCCCATTTCTCCTCCAATTAGACTGACTTCAACATTAGGCCTTAGAGGAGAGAATCTTATTGTTCAAACTTCTCCAACATTATGCATTATAAGTACTTTGTAAAAAAAAAAAAAAATGAAAAAGCAATTACATTTTCCTGCCTTAACAGTTACAGTCAGTACCTTATATAAAAAAAAGGGGGGGAGGAGAATGTGATAGTTGAGGAGGGAGAAAATAAAGAACCCGTATTTTACAATTATTCATGTCCCAATTTAAACCTCACTTCCTCCAGGAAGGATAAAGCCTTCTACTTAAAATGAGGTTGCTAGAACAGCGGCCACCACATCACCTGGGGGTTTGTTAGAAATGCAGAATATTGGGGTTCCCAGACCTATTGATCGAAATATATATTTCAACAAGATTCCCAGGGGATTCATATGCACATTAAAGTTTGAGTACTATTAGACAAAAGCACCCCTTATTTCTACCCCCCAAAATCATACCTACTTGCTTTGCCATGACAAAAATATGCTTTCTATCTTTAATATTCTGCTATTTTCAAAACATGTTTTGGCTTAAAACTTAAAATATAAAGCATGGCTTACTAAATAGACTGTGTCCTTTTTCAAATGTTTGCCTTTGAGGTTTATGAGCTGCCAATATAGAAAATCTGCTGTCTTTTTCCCAATAAGCATGTATGTGTAAGTAGTTGACTTAATCACACCTTACTGATTCTGTTAACAAGTCAAAAGAAGAAAAAAGTAAGCTTCGCCAGATCAATTTCAGCTTCTTATTTTTAGCCAGTTTAATAAACCGGTAATCCAAGTAACATATTTGGGTCAACAGTTCCATAATTTTCATAATTTAGATTCCTGTACAACCATATGTATTTAGCATTCAATTGCAATATGAACCCCAAACAAGCTATCTGGTATGTATCTGTACTAGATCCATATTATCTAATATCTGAGTACTTAAAAAATTAATCCATTACTAACATGTCTTTGATTATCTCTTTCTAATCTCCAGATGTTGCCTAGTCAAATGTCTCCAAAGGGAAAGCAGGTGACACCACATACAGTGGTGTGATAAAGTGGTGTGACCAATGGCAAATCAGAGAAGAAATTATTACTTTAAATCTCTGATTCTTGTCAATACCTTGAAATAATATAGTAAACTTCTTCGCTGCTATTAAATCTCTGAACTTTACTGTTTTTTGTTTTTGTTTTTTTTTTTGAGATGGAGTCTCTCTGTCACCCAGGCTGGAGTGCAGTGGCACGATCTCGGCTCACTAAAATCTCCATCTCCCAGGTTCAAGCGATTCTCCTGCCTCAGCTTTCCAAGTAGCTGAGACTACAGGCATGCATCATCACACCTGGCTAATTTTTCTATTTTTAATAGAGATAGCATTTCACCGTGTTGATCTGACTGGTCTCGATCTCCTGACCTCAGATGATCCACCCACCTCAGCAACCAAAGTGCTGGGATTACAGGCATGAGCCACCACACTGGCTCCATCTCAAAAAAAATTCAAAATAAAACAGAAATTTTTATTCACCTAAAAGGCCAAAAAGGATTCTGGGACCAGGCACAGTGGATCTCGCCTATAATCCCTGCACTTCAGGAGGCCGAGGCAGGAAGATGACTTGAGCCCAGGAGTTCAAGACCAGCCTGGGAAACACGGCAAGACCAATCTCTACAAAAAATTTAAAAATTAGCTGGGTGTGGTGGTATGTGCCCATAGTCTCAGCTACTCAGGAGGCTGAGGAGGAGGACGGCTTGGGCCCAGGAGTTTGATGATGCAGTGAGTCATGACTGTGCCATTGCTCTACAGCCTGGGTGACAGAGCAAGATGCTGTCTCAAAAAAAAAAATAAAGAAAAAAGGATTCTGGCCCATGTTTTTATGTCTACCTTATTTTCTAATACTTACCCTGTTATGGAATAAAATTCAGTCCCACAGTCCTTCTTTGTTAAATTCCAACCTTATTCCTGACTTGAAGACTTTGTGCCTAGTATTTCTCCTGCCTAGAATGATGGGTCTCTGTATCTTTCCTTAGCTGACTCCTTGTAATTCACCAATTCAGAAAAGCCTTCTCCAACTACCCAATAGGATTAGCTCCACCTCTCACATTCTCTATCACCTCACTCTGCTTATTTTCATTAACTTGTCAAACGCTTTATAAACTAATGCATTCCTCAGCATTAAGAACAGTGTCTGTCACATAAGTGCTCAATCAATATTTGTTGATTTAAATGCCTTTTTAAACGTAAATTTATCAATAATAACAAATCACTTTAATCAATTATAAAAGCCTTACAAGTAGCTTTTTAAAATTATGAAGGCAACAAATATTTAGGAAAATAAGAACATGGTTAGACATACTGTAATATCTTCACCAGATAATTCATTACCACTTGAATTTTCACATTTTTCTTCCTGTAAACTAAATATCATACATATAAATGTATTATATGTGCATACATGTATAAACATCCTCCATGATGTATGTGCGTGTATAAATATAACATATGTATATTTATGCATATATAAATAAAGCAATGACCCATAGCCATTTTTATAAAGACTTGGCTTTGATTTAGTAAAAATCACTACAAATATAAGAATTTAAATTTTAAAGCCATGTGCAATGATTTGGTGTATAAATTCCCGTAAGGAATATGTGAGAGAGCACAGCCTGAACAATAGCAAAGAGAGAATTTTCCTGAACTAAATGTAACTCTTAAGTGTGACTATATGATTATTATATTTTCATATTTAAATAAAGGCATTCAGTAAAGTGCAAAAATTATGCAAATAAATTACATTTTCCTATTTATTGTCATAAAATTTGAGATACATTCCCAGATTGAATTATCTATTCTAAAACTAAGTTGAAAACTTTAGGCTGGAAGAGAGTTAAGACTGTGTATTAGCTGGGCCTGGTGACACATTGCTGTAGTCTCAGCTACTCAGAAGGCTGAAGTGGAAGGATGGCTTGAGCCCTGGAGGTCAAGGCTGCAGTGTGCTGTGATTGTGCCACTGCACTCCAGCCTAGGGGACAGAGACCCTGACTCAAAACAAAAGACTGTGGGTACCACCTGACCCATAGGAGATATTGCATGTTCGATAAATAAGTAATGAATAATATTTCTGATCCCATTCTTGAACTAGTCTTAGACCACTATGACTTCATCCAAACTGTATTATCAGATTTCAGTAGCCTCTATATTGTCAAATATGTTGTAAAATTGTCATATCTGCATTTTACTCAAGCTTTATAAGCAGCATTTGACAGAGCTGATCACTCTTTCTGCTTTTCTTCATTTGAATTCCAGGCCATCATGTTCTTCTGGTTTTCTTCCTAATTCTCAATTTTCTTTGTGTTTTTCCTTCTCATCTTCCCTACCTCTACACTTAAAAGTGTGTCAAGAACTCATGTCTTGACCATCTGTATCTATACTCATTCCCTTGACGACCTCATCTCTCCTCATGAGTTTAAACACCATCTAAATGATGGTGAGTCCTAATTTCATGTTCAAGATTTGCCTCCATATATTAACTGCTTTGTATCTAATGGCATACTTGACACATTCATTTCGATATCTAAGCTAAATCTCAATTTGAATATGTCTCAAACTGAGCCCCAACTTTCTCTACCTAAAACTGGTCTATCCATATTCTTCGCCATCTTAGAAAAAATAACAACTACAACACTTCCAAGATCTAATGGCGCAAACTGTACAGCTATACCCCATATGCCAAATAAGTCTGCCAAAATGAAATAAAATCCCAAAGACATTCCCATGATAGTGCAATCAATAGTGATTGCTGGGCAGAAACTGGACAATTTCCTGTTCTACTTCTCATGCAAAAGTTCTCATCTTCTGTTTTTATGGAGGGAGGAAGGAGACTGAGTTTTGAGAGGGAAGGCAGACTAGGTGAGGAAACAGCAGGCAAATCTATCCCAGAAAGGGAGGAGACAGAGGTTGCGTTCCTCCTCCTCTAATCTCTTGAAATTGTGTGGGTAAAATGGGTAACCAGTGATTTCTCGAATCTCTGCAACCATTCCAGAAGTCCTTGCAAGTTGAAGGATCCAGAATCTTCTCCACTGATATTCAAACCAGAGGGGAAACTGCCATCAGTTTTCAAAACACGGCAGCCAAGGCTTGGATGGATTTAGATCTTGCATCAAATGCAGGAAATCCCAGCCTACTGGCTGGCTGGCCAGCCAAGTCAATTTCATTCATCTTGCAACAAGGCCTCCTTTAATTTTCCAAGATGAATTTTATGATCACATAGGGATTTATATTCATACTCTTTCCTTTCTTACTACCTTCATGGCTGTCACCCCACTCCTAGCCACCATCAACTATTGTACGATTACTGCAATTGCCTTGTCTTCCTGCTCACAGCTGTGCTCCTCTTCGCACCGCCTAAAGTATATTTTCAACAAAGCCAGAATGATTCTGAATAAATGTAGGGAAGGTCATGCTATTCATATGTCGAAATGCCTCAAATGGCTTCTTATCATAAACTCAGCTAAAAGAAAGAGTTTTTACAATGATCTGCATCTCTTCCCCAATTAAACCTGTAACCTCATCTCCTACCACACTTCTCATACTCCGTCTGTCTGCCACATGGGCACCCTGGCTGTCTGGAGACTCGCATCTATTCCATGCAAGGAAGAATGTTTGTTCTGTTTCTACTAGGAGCCTAGGTAGTGCCTGGGATTTAGTAAACTTCCAATACTTGCTGAATAAAGGAATGAATAAAAGCACAATTCCAAAATTTTGTGGCATATCTCAGGCTCTGGATGTTCCATTCTCCTATTGAAACTACTTTTCTTCTCTTGTCTTTCTAAACCCATAGATATGTTGCTAATATTTAAGGGAGAATAGAACTGGGTTGTAATGTCACTTTTCTTTCTATAGGCATTGCCATCTATGGTGCAATCTTCAAAAAGAAAAATACACTCACTTTAAAGGTCGAAGTCTTAAAAATATTCAAAGTAAAGTTTTATAAACTTTAAAATTCTGTAGAAAATGATACTTAAAACAACTTTATTGTATCTCAATACTACTATTAAAGCAAAAACACTTTAGGAAAATTAAATAAGCTATTTTAAATTCAGAATAAGGGAACTTTAGTAATTTTAAGTAATAATGATATTCTTTAAATAAACAGAAATTTCATATACCTTTAGGTGTATGTAGATACCGTATGTCAAAGATATAAAAATATTTCATTTTTGAAAATGACCAGTCAAGCAACAGTATACAGAGAGAAAACTATTATTTTAGGAGTTAAGAATTGCAGTAACCTTAATTGCCATTAAACCTTAATTGCAATAAAATATTTATTGCAATGAATTCTTGGCACTTGTACCAAGATCAGGACACAAGCTATGGGTAAGGAAGTCATAGGGCCATCATTTCTTTATCTACATTTATTCTGGACATATATCACTGATAGCAAATAAGGTTAGAAAATGTGAATTTATGAGAGTAAATGAAGCAATTCACAAGCTAAAGATCACTTTTGCATATTCTAGATTAGCATTACCCTGTTCAACAAACTAGATTGTCCCATGTCCAGTTTCTGGAGTTATCTTCTGTACTGAAGCACAGAAGGAAAAAAACAAAACATAATTTCTAATTTTAAGCAAGGCCTTAGAAAGAACACAAGTAACCAATTGAAACCAAGACATTGTTTGCATCAACATACACCCAGGACTGAAAGTACCACCAGTTATTTGGCCCTTGGGTTCTGGTTCCCTAGCGAAACCAGATGTGTTTCATTTTACAGTTAGAAAAGTGTCATTCATGTGAAGGTTCTGCCCATAGCCTCTCCAATACATGAGGAGAGAGGAGGCATGCATAGCAATCAACTCCCCAGCAGAGTGTCTGCCAACACTTCTCAAAAAAAACAGGGAAACAGTAATAACAGCAAGAAACAGTTTACACAGTTGACCCACGTGTCCTTTTTAGGTCACCTGCCCTCCCTGGTTGCTAAAGTACATTCTACACTTAGGTACACTTTGTATAATAACAAACTATTTTGAACTTTATCTATAATATTTTACAGACTATGTTAAAAATATGCAATAAGGGGTAAAGACTCATTAATCTGTTTTATTATTTAAATTCCACAACATTTCAATACATTTACTAACAGTTTAGTAGCTCTATGCTATACGACATTTTTTAGCAGCACATGAAAATTTGAAAAACTAAGGAAAAAATCCTGAATTATTTGAAGCATTTATACTTTTTTCTCAAGTGTTTCCAATTTCCCACATCGATATCCCTGGTTTTGGTGATATTCTACCTTCCAGAACTTTTATTATTTTAATTTCTCTGTCTTACCTGTCCTCCATATTTGTTTCATATAATCTTACCTATTCATCCATCCATCCCCTTATTCAACAAGTATTTATTGAGCAACAATATTCTATCAACAAATGTTTACTGAGTAGCCCTTCTATTCACCAAGCTTAGTTATAAAGATAAATAATGTATGATACTTATCCTTCTAGTAATTCAGTCTTAGAAAGGAAAACAAGTATGATATTTCACTGCAAAAAAATAGGCTTTAATACTATAAATAGACTTAAATAAATAGGAATGCAGCAGTGGAATGGCGAGAGCAGAGGGAGCTTTATAGGAAAGACAAAGTTTAAGCTGTTTTGAGAGAAAAGTAAGAGTTTGTGGCCGTGCCCGGTGGCTCACACCTGTCCAGCAGTTTGGGAGGTTGAGGCGGGTGGATCACCTGAGGTCACGAGTTCGAGACCAGCCTAGCCAACATAGTGAAACCCCATCTTTACTAAAAACACAAAAATTAGCCAGGCGAAGTGACACACACCCGCAATCCCAGCTACTCGGGAGGCTGAGGCAGGAGAATCTCTTGAGCCTGGGAGGTGGACATGCAATAAGCCAAGACAGTGCCACTGCACTCCAGCCCAGCACGAGGGCATGAGCAGGTATGCCCATCTTCAAGAACACTGAGTAATTCAATGGGAACACAGGTTCAAATAAACACAAGGGAGTTGACCACTCTGGGGCAGATTGGACAACATGCTTCCATTTATAAGCTAATCATGGTGGGCTTTAAATTGTGAGCAGCCAGAAGTCAACAGAACTGTTGTCCAACTAAGCAACCAGCACAGACTGGTTTGAGGGAAAAGTCACCTTCACTAATGGTGAGGAGAGTGAGGTAAATTAGAAATGAAGTAGGTACAAAGACTGGCATGGTGGCTAATGCCTGTAATGCCAGCACTGTTGGAGGCCAGGAGTTTGAGACCAGCCTGCCCAACATGGTGAAACTCCATCTCTATTAAAGATATAAAAATTAGCTGGGAATGGTGACGTGCACCTGTAATCTTAGCTACCTGGGAGGCTGAAGCAGGAGAATCACTTACACTTTGGAGGCGGAGGTTGCACTGAGCTGAGATTGTGCCACTGCCCTTCAGTCTGGCAGACAGAGCGAGATTTAGTCTCAAAAAAGAAAAAAAGAAGGAAAAAAAAAGAAAGGAGGAACAGAACAGACTGGTATAGTCTGCTAGGTGGGAAGCTGTGGTACCAGTGTAGGTATGAAAAGAGCAAAGATTAGAATGCAATAGAAGAGAGGGATTCAAAAGACATTTGAGACAGAATCTACACAATTTGGCAAGTAATGGTGTATTGATGTTCGTGTGTGTATGATATACGGAAATGTGTGGTAAAAAGTTAAGGATGTGACCAATTTTCTGTTTGTTTTTTTTTTTTGTATGTTTCTTAGAAAGTACTGAGAAGATGTTAGTGATATTTATCATCAACAAAGAGGCTGGCAGGTGAGGGTAGAGGAAAAGGATAAGGCAGTTTTTTTTGGTTTTTTTTTTTGACACTTGCAGTGTGCAGTATTATGTCTGTGGAGTAACGTTACATGGAGATGGTCCAATAGGCAGTAGGAAATACAAAAATGAAGCTCAAATGAAGCTCAAAGACAGTGCTGTCAGCTGGAGATACAGAATATGGAGCCACAAATACAGGATATTTAAAGTCAAAGGAGTACAGAAGTCCCTGTAGAAAGGGAAAAGGACAGAAGTGAAAACTTGGGAAACAAATTTTTCAGAGATGTGTGGGAAACAAGAGCATGGGGACATGGAAGAACCAAGCAATGCAGTCTTAAAACACATAATGCAAACGCTTGAAGAAAGCAAAGCTGTTCCACAGTAGCAAATGGCTTATCTCATTACAACCTGTCAGGTTTGCATTCTTTTTTTTTTTTAATAGACTTAAGGAGTGTAAGTGCAGTTTTGTTACATTGATATATTGTGTAGTGATGAAGTCTGCACTTTAGGTGTAACTACCACCCAAATAGTGTACAATATACACATTACATGATTACATATATTACATAATGTAATATACACATTACATAATTTCTCATCTCTTGCCACCCTTGCCACCTCTCCAAGTCTCCAGCGTTTATTAATTCACTTCCTATATCCATGTGCACATAGTATTTAAACTCCCACATGTAAGTGAGAAAATACGGGATTTGACTTTCTGTTTCTGAGTTATTTCACTTAAGATAATGGTCTCCAGTCCCATTCACACTGCTGCAAAAGACATGATTTCATTCTTTTTTATGGCTGAGTGATATTGCATGATTTATAAATTAAATATTTACATGTAAGACCTGAAACTATAAAAACTATACAAGAAAACCCAGGGAAAACTCTTCTAGACATTGGCCTAGGCAAAGAATTTATGAAAAACACCTCAAAAGCAAATGCAACTAACACAAAAATAGACCAATGGTGCTAAAACGAAAAAGCTTCTGCACAGTAAGAAATAACCACAGAGTAAACAGACAACCTACAGAATGGAAGAGAATATTTGTAAACTATGTATCTGACAAAGGACTGGTATATGGAATCTATAAGGAACTCAATGAGAAAAAAACAACCCCACTAAAAAGTGTGCAAAGGACATGAACAGACATTTAAAAAAAAAAAAAAAACCATAAAAATGGCCAATAAACATATAAGGTTTATATTCTTTCATTTATTTTGCCAATGAGAAGAACAACGCCTAGAATGTTTGCTGACTATCAGGGTTCACGTGCCAATAAGCAGCAGAAGCAAAATGTGAACCTGCTGAAATCTAGGTCCAAAGCCTATACTTTTTCCTCCAAAACCCACTGCCACTTCAGCAACAGTATCACTGAATGACCTAAAAGTTCCAGTTTCTCCATTTACCCCAAATTAAATGTAGGTAATCTCCTTCCTTAGGATTACTGGTTTCTATCACCAATAACTTATTTCTCCTCATCCTGACTCTGCCACAAGGTCTGTGCTTTCATCAACTAATCTGCTTCCATGAACTTAATCTGCTTCCAGTTCCCTACAACCAGCCTGCCAATTCCTGCCACCCTGCATTTTTCTCTTCCTCTTCCTCTAATTGACATATACCCCCAACTCTTTCCTACGATTCACATTTCTGACCACCTTCAGAAACAATATATACTTCATCTCATCCACTGATTAGCACTCAAAATTAGAAATGTTCCATTTGTTCTGTGCTCCTCTGGCATTACTCACAGATGTGAACAAAGAATTCTGTGTCCTTGCTTACAAGCAAATTTTCAAATGAGTCTATTTCTTTATTCTCAATCAACACCTAAAGCTCTTTAAAAGAAAATAAGCTTTCCAGACTCAAGTTTTTTGTTTGTTTGTTTGTTTGCTTGCTTGCTTGTTTGTTTTAAGGCAGTGTCTCACTCTGTCACCCAGGCTGGAGTGCAGTGGCGTGATCTCAGCTCACTACAATGTTCCCCCCTCCCAGGTTCAAGCGTTTCCGGTGCCTCAACCTCTCCAGTGGCTGGAATTACCGGTGCATGCCACCATGCTTGGCTAATTTTTTGTATTTTTAGTAGAGATGGAGTTTCACCATGTTGGCCAGGCTGGTCTAGAACTCCTGAACTCAGGTGATCCTCCCACCTCTGCCCCCAAGTGTTGGAATTACAGGCATGAACCACTGCACCCAGCCCAGACTCAATTTTTAACACTAAAAGTTAAATGAGTAAAAGAGTAGGGGTAGAAATGTAACATTAATAATGTCCGGATACGGCCTGGCTCCCACAGGTTTAAGGACAAAGAGTTACCTAAAATATGCACCAAGTATAAATAAGGTAAGTGGTTATTCAAACATTTAACATGAAATGACAGACACATAGGGTAGAAGGGGCCAAAACCAATAGTACTTATCATAGGACATTGCAGATTTTACAGGAAATAGCCCTTTAGCCAGTTTAAAGATTTGTTTTATCAGAATAAATACATTTTAAATAACGATTTGAATAAACTGGATTTTCACAAGAATGATCTACATCTCATTTACATTGTTATAAAATGCCTAAATCAACAGTATTTCAAATAAAATAGTATTTTAGACTTCACCTTAAATGTGTACTCTAGAAAATGTGTATTACAGTTGGGCAATGCACTTCTCTGCAGACCAGTTAATGGCCAAGACACAGTTCCAGTGCTAATAGTATCTAAGGGCAACACAATATAAACCCTGGCTGGTTTCTGAATCTACATTTCAAGGACAGACTGAAACCAGTGAAACTAAAAAGAAACTCATATAAACATCCCAGACCGGATACCATACACTAGGCAGTTATTATTATTATTATTTTTTTTTGGAAGCCAGATGTGAGAACGAATCACAGAACTGTTCTTCCATGATTTCCATATCACTTAAAACACACACAAATATTCTCAGATTGCATTTTGTGGGTTTGAACTCCCAAGTTCTTCCTTAAGTAAAAAGCAGCTTATTCACATGGAATAAGCATTCAGTAGCCTAGTTGGAAAGGCTCCAGAACTGGCCACTCTGTTTGAAGTCTCATTGATAAAGAAGTCATAGAATTTTTCACTTTAGACAAACACTATACAAGAAGCAGAAATATGAGACATGACAGATGTCATGTCCTGCACAGTATTTTGAGAAGAGCTGGCAATCTCCTTAGATATTATATTTAAACCATATAAGGAAACATAAAATTAGTTATACATGTCTCGGTAACATTTACTGAGATCCTGAAGTATGTTTGATAATGAGCTAAATTGTGTCCAGGTTATCTCCTTTTATCTTCAAAATAATCCTTTGAGGTGAGTATATAATGCTAGGCACCAGGAAACTGAAGTAGAGAGAAATTAGCAAATGCCCAGTGTCACATAGCTAGAGGGTGTCAGTGCCAGAAGTTTAATCCAGACAGCCTCATTCCTGAGTCTCAATTCTTAATCCCTGATTAGTTCTCTTGAGTGCCACCTACTTTCTTTAGGGTAAAATAATTTTTTTCTAGTAAAAGTTAAAATAGTGTAATGTAATGCCATATTTTATAATGGGTGATAGGAACTCAGAACTTCCATGCTTCATGAAAATTATCCAAATAAAGAATATCCACCAAAACTAAGGTAAATGCAGAAAAAAACTAATGTATGAAAATTAACTGCAATGAAAATGCCATTTCCAACATTTGTTAAGTAAGTTTTGCCATCACCAACAACTACTTATTATCAGGCTTTGCTAGTGCATTCCTCATTCATAGAAGGAAAATAATAACTGATTTTTGAAGTTTTCTAAATGTTTAGGGTATGAAATGGCAGTATACTCCTAAGTTACATGCTAGTAGTCTTAAAGAAGTAATTCTGTCCCTTAAAGTTACAAATTTACTCAGAGTAAACATAAGTGTTAAGGATAAGTTGCATATTTTAAATTAATCCTTTGCCCAGGCTTATTTTCATGCTTCAAGTTCACAAATAATAAATCCAAGGGGAGAAAAAAAGCCATTGCCAAAGCACTGTTTAACATAAAGCAACCATAAAAATGTATCTTTTACAATGTCATTTACATGTTTATAAGAAACAAAGACCCATTAGAAACTATATATACCAGCAATCCAGAAAGTTTCTTCCAATTATTAGTCCATTTTCAGATCCACCATTCATAAAAAGGTTCTATCAGGAATTAGGAAGTAAATTTTCAGTTAAGTCAATTAACAGCAAATATACCAGCTGTTTTCCATTTTCACTATATTAACCTTCCTGGTAAGAGTAGAATTTACAGCACTTAGTAGGAACACTGCATCTAAAGGCATTTAGTCCTACTCTGAAATGTCAAGAGCTCTTAGAAACAAGAGGAACATTATTAATAAATGAATACGTAGAGGAAAATACCCTGAAAGAAAATCTTTTCTTAAAACATATAAAATATTCATATAAAACAAATGATTAAAGAGTAAAGAACAGCATGAGGACTGCTGACTGAAAGCATGAATAAACATTTCTTTTGTACATACCACTTGAAAAACGTCCTTACCATATACTCCATATTAGAGGCTGTTGGATACACCTGACTTCGTAATTTATTATGAAGGTCCAAAATACTCTGCATGTCATTGTCTGTGATGGCCCTTTTCCCTCGTTGTTTGGCTGTCCACCACTCACCATCCTCATCCATGTACTTTTCCAAAAGTTTCTCCAATAAAGTGGCATTAGGAACCACCATGGCTGGAATTGCTCTAGCCATGAACAGCACTGTGGTTACTCTGAGCCACTCCCGCGCGGTACACTTCATAATGAATGACCTCAGGATTTCCCCAGGAAAATCTCCAAGACAGGCTCTTCCACTCCTTTTGGCTATAACGACATGTCATGTGATTAAGATGAAAATACCGGCAGATATGAATTTTCTAATAACACGAGCAAAACAATAGTTACAAAGGAAGTGTGTCAGTTTGATCTATCTATTTAACAACAGAAAATGGACACCCACATTTTGAAATAACTTATCTCCAACCCATTTTTTTTTTTCTTCCAGAGGACTTTTCACAATGTAGTTTCCACAAAATAGAAAACTGTATTGTCCAAGATAATACCCCTAAGGCCAAACGTAAATGGCAAAAGTAGCCTAGAAGAGTCAAAGCTTGAAAATACTATGTGAATTGCAAGACTTTAAGTGGCTACACATTACACATATTCTGCAAAAGATGTTATACACACCTAGAATGTTTGATTTCAATCTAGAGGTTCATGTTTCTCTATGAAGAGTTTTAAGGTGTTAATATTTTATTTGGTATTATTCCAGTGGCACATCTCTGTTGCACAGACACTCAAAATGTCCACAGCATTCTAAAATTGAGAGTGAATGTTTCAAAGAAATACAAAAGGCTATTCATATATGCATCCAAGGGTACATCTAGGGGGCCCCGTGAACTACTGCAAATGAACGGTTTGGGTCCCTGGGGTAAGCCTCTTTTTATTCAGGCTCAGGTCAAGAACTCAGTATTTCCTGGAAAGTTTGTGACTAATCTGTGGCCTTCACCCGAAGAAGTCAGCAGCTCCCCGGAAACTTGAGAGCTTTTCCTCTCGAGTGTGAAGGCACACACAGTTCTCTGAATTCAAATGGAAAGCGCGCGACAGAGAAAGGAGGTGAAACCAACAAAGTCACTTACAAAACTGGAGCTCCCGCTAATCTCTATCGTCGCTGCTTTCCGAGTAGCCCACCCACCCCTCGAGCCTAACCACTCTGTACCAGTAGGCTTTTTTTTTTTTTTTTTTTTTTTTTTTTTTTTAAGTACAGTTTAAGAAGGAAAAGGGAGATAGGAAAGGGTGGCAGCTTGACGACCCAGCGATGCGTTTTAGAATCGCCCTTACCTCTCCAGTGTGAAGTTTCCTGGCAGAGCTGAGCCAAACCGGACGGCCGGCCTCTGCAGCCGCCCAGAGCCTTCACACGGGACCGCGGACCGAGAGCCCCGCTCGGGAAGGGCCCGAGCACCGCGCGTCACGGGGGCAACGTGGGCTCTGACTGCAGGAATACGCGAGCCTCCGCCTCTCTGGCTCCCTCAACCTTGAAGAAGAGGCAGGCAAAGCGTCCACAATTAGACCTGCAGTTGGGGTGAGAAGGGAGCTGCTTCGTTAGTTTGCCAGGGTGGGCGCCCCAGAGTCTCCGAGCATTATCTGCAGGAGCGACGGGCGGGGACACCAGCAAGGCTCGGCTGCGGAGGCTGGAGGCGACCTCTTGCTCTTGCTGGGTGCAGCCGGTGCGCGCAGAACCAGGCGCCGAGCGCTTTCGTTGCTCCCTCGCGCTCCAGAGCATTTATTGCGGCCCCAGCGCGGGCACGTGACTTCAGCGCCCCTCCTCGCCCACCCCCACCTCCAGCCTGCCTTGGCCAGAGGCCCGCCAGAGCCGCCAGAAGCAGCCCGCCCTGCTTCTCTGGGACGCTGCGAAGCCAGGGCGCTCGGCCTTTGTAGGCGTGCTTTGGGCTCCCAATACCCGAGCCCCGAAGGTCTGGTCCCTCCGTGGGAGATATGTGGAAGGAGGGCCCCAACCCCCGTCAACCCCGCCAGCTCCCCTGCATGCAAAGATCCTCCTCCCACTCAGTTCCTTTCTGCTGATACGTTGAAATGCCTTTCAGGGTCCTTACAGAGGAAGGGGCTGCCCCAGAGAGCATGGAGTGGATGGGGGATGGGGTTAACACCTTCAATCTTGGAGGCACAAAAGGGGGAAATAGGGGACGAAATGGAGAAAGAAAGTCTTTTCCTTTTATTTTTCCCAGGGGTCCGCATCCTTGATGAGATCCAAGTGGGGAAGATGTTCAATAGAATTTGGGGTCAATATGTGACTCAGAATGGCCTGACAGTTGAGACATCCTCTTTATTCATAAAATATGAGGCACTGTCTTCTCAAGGTGGCCATAGCACTTTTTTTTCTTATGATGTATACATTTAAGGAGTTGATATAAAGGATGCCATTAGTTAATTTATCAGGGATTGTTGACAAGAATTGAAACGCCAGAATAGGTAGTGAAAAGAGAGGCCGTTCCTTTGTTCATGTTGTAATCTGGGGTAAGAAAATTGCTAAGTTTAAATTCACAACAGCTTACCCTACCGAGTGTGGAGCTGTTTTTTATTTTTATTTTTAATTATTTTAATCCATCTATGTTTGCTTCCCTAATGTGGTGAATCATAATCTCAATTTTGCTTCTTTCTAAATGCTAGAGTATCTAGCATATGATCAAATCAAGTACAACATTGTGGTCATAACTCAAATCATCCCAAGCTGTTGCCTGTCTCTTTCCACCATTCAACTACCCCGTGTCTATCAAACCTAAAAACTCAAATGTAAGCCTCAGCTGAAGGTGAGACCTAGCTTCCTGTCACAGACAAGGGAAGCATCACTTATTAGATGGAGAAGGTGAAAAGTTTTGATGCACATAAGACTTTTATAGAAGTGTAATTTTGCAATTTTATAGCAGCTTTAAGTACAAAAAGTTCTTAACTTTGTATTTTTCTAGTAGCTATTCATAATTTCCATGCACAGGGTTGAGAAAACTGGCTTTCCCTCCTAGAAACTGATAGAAAACCGCCAAAGTTTAGACTAAAATAACTCTCATTTGTTACAGCAGATGAAAACTATGTTTTTATACTACAATCTTCATGTGGCATTGAAAAGTATACTGAATGTTGAATAAAGAGCCATTGAAAGTAATAATATTACTTGAAACATTTGCAAAGATAATTCAAATGAGGAAGAAGGGAATTAAAATGATAGGGAAGTGAAGTTAAATGAATTTGTAACCCTTGAATATTTGTTATAAACATTCTTACACGATGTATGATAAATCCAACACCCTAAAGGCTTACATTAAAGAAAATAAAAATTGTTTTAAGGCTTTAATTCCAAATCTTTCTCTAAACAAGGAGAAAAAATTATCCTTTGACTCAGCATTTCTTTTGGCTTCCAGTTTGGGTACTGCAGGTGATTTAAACATTCATCATGTTAACTTTAGCCTTTCAGTAATACATCTTGTCATTCCTGATTGAGTATATATGTCGGAAATGCCATTTTGAACAGTAAAATCAAACACAATATTCTTGAATACTCAAAGATGATACTGTTCAGATTTTTTATTTGTTGTTGAGAAATCTGTGTGTAGACATAAGAAAATGTCTTCTTCACACAGAATTCATGTAAAAGTGGCACTTTGGTTTGTGGCTAAGGCTGTTACTTGTAAAGCCCTGGTTGTTTTTAGCATTACTACTTTCTTGTGGCAAACACTGGTGGTTGCCTAACCAACAACCAGCCTTCCACCCCTTTCTTCCTTCCAAGCCCATAGCCTCCAATTTACTGGGGGTATCCACCCTCTCACATGCTGTCAAACTGGCATCTTCAGGAGGCGAATGTTGATTAGTCAAAGCCAGGCATCACAATCTATCCCTGCCACCAGTGACTGATTTAGCATGGGCGTGTCATGCAACCCTAGCTGTTGAAAGGGAGACTTGGGGGTAAGGAGGAGGGTTGGCAAAGGTTTTCTTCTGTGATAAAAAGAGATGCAAAAAGAGAAAATGTCTCTTTAGGTACCAATGTGTAAGTCTGTGAAACTGAAAGATGCAGCTCTTACTTTGCAAAGAAGACAGACAAGCCTGAGGGCAGAAACCCATTACCCTGGCCAAACAGAAAGACAACTGTGCCTGACTCCCCTGCCATTGACCAATCACCGCAACACCTATCTTCCATTTTTCTTGCTAAAATAAATAACGAATGTTTAAATCACAGTGACTTGGGTATTCGGTTGTGTGCACCACAAAGCGTTCTAACAGATACATTTCTACAAAGAGATACGTTTTTCTGTCAATATCGTATTTTCTCCATGTGGCTATTATTTTCTGCTTATGTGCATAGTTATCTTTAAATCTATTCTTATGTGTTTTCCTATCCCTGAACTTGCAAAAGTGGGTATATAGAGACATTTTGTTCACTGTGTAATTTCATGACTCCATGTCTGTTCTATCACCACTTTTTTCGTTAAGTACATCCTCTATTGGGGAGGTGTAAGAATAGAATTCCTGTTGCGTTAGGAGATAGAATCAGTGTAGGACAATGTTTTAAAACATGGAATTTAAATTAAGCTGCCTAAATTAGATTCATGAAGTGCCATTAGTCATTGGACTTTGTACGGCCCTGGATCCTTTCTCTTTAAAGGGAAATAATAGTAGCTATCTCATCTGTTACTTTTGTATTAAGGTGAGTTAATGCACGAAAGCACTTAAAACATAACAGTAAGTAGATAGTACTTGAATAGGGTAAATGTTATTTAAGTCCAGAAACTGGCCTTAGAAGACCCAAATACGGAATCAAGGTTGTGGAGTGTCCCATCTCAGGAAGGAATGCTGAAAAATTGATTTGCATCCTTGTTGCCTCTGGCCAGACCTCCAGATGGCCCCATTATTCAAGATAACCATCGCAACCACAGATGCTGACCTGCATCCGGTACCCCTCACAAGGTTTGCCCAACCTAGCCTGCATAACTTCTTACACATGATGTCAATTCTGCCTAATTTAAAAAATCCATACCAGCTTTTTCAGGGAGTCAACTGGAGGATTCTTTTGATTCTGCTGTCTCCCTTACACTCAAGCACTAGCCCCAAATAAAAACCTTGTCTGGGAAATCTGTTTGGCCCGTATTAACTTTCATTACATTGGAAGCCAAAGAGTCTGTGGTCTATAATAATCCCATTGTCTGGCTTCTTTTTTGTCTGTTTTCTTTTATTTCAATATGTTTGTGAGATTTATTCCTGTTGTTGTATGTAGCTGTATATGCAATAACTACATGGCCAATTTTTAAAAAAAAAACTTTGGCAAGGTACAGTGGTTCATGACTATAATCTCAGCACTTTGGGAGATTGAGGCAGGTGGATAATTTGAGGTCAGGAGTTCGTGACCCGCCTGGTCAACGTAGTGAAGCTCCACCTCTACTAAAAATAAAAAATAAACATTAAAAATTAAAAAAAGAGCCAGGCGTGGTGGCAGGCTCCTGTAATCCCAGCTACTTGGGAGGCTGAGGCAGGAGAATCACTTGAACCTGAGAGGTACAGGTTGCAGTGAGCTGAGATTGTGCCATTGCACTCCAACCTGGGTGACAGAGGAAGACTCCATCTCAAAAAAATTTTTAAAAAAATAAAAAATAAATAAATAAAAACAACTTTAAAATTTCATTTTTGTGTGTTTTTTTTTTTTCACTACCCTTGCTTCGGTCTATGCAGCTGGAAAAAAAGTCAGTAATTTCTATATGTACTTCTGTGCTTTTTCTTTGTTGAACATACTACAATTTATTTGTCCGTTCTGTTGTTGAATATTAGGATTGCTTTCAGTTTAGGACTATTAAAAATAGTACTGCTAAGAACAATCTCATACATGTCTTTTTGTGCACATATTTACACTTTTTGAAAAATTGGCTATGTAGTTTAGAGTAGAACTACTGGGACCTAAGGTATGCTTCTGTACAACTCAAGTAGATAAACTAGGTTGTATACCTTCTTATTATTAATTTGTAAGTTTTTTTTGTTTTTGGTATATGTCCTTTTTAGACATAAAGTATATCGTACGTTTATTATTCCTCTCCTTGCTTTGCCTTTTCAGTTTCTTAATCCTATCTGCTGATGAACAGAATGTCCTAATTTTAATGAAGTCCAGTTTATCAGTCTTTTCCTTTATGGCTAGTGCTCTGTAGGACCTTTAGAGAAATATTTGTTTATCCTGGAATCATGAAGAAAAGTCTCCTGTGTTATCTTCTAGCATTGTTATTTTACATTTTACAGTTAGATCTTTGATCTGTCTGAAATAGGTTTTTGTGTTATAATGTGAAGAAGGAATAATTTAAGATTACAACGATTATATGTAAAGCTTACATTTCTTGTCATCACTATTAAAAAAATTCATGAATTTGTTCTGGAGAACATTCAAGTTCCAGAAATAAGAGACAGAAAAAAATGCCATCATTCTTTAAATCTAGAATTATTATGATGTTTCAACTGGATTATTTAAAAATATAACTGCTGAAACATGGATGAAACGGGAGGCCATTATCCTAAGTGAAATAGCTCAGAAACGGAAAGTCAAATACTACATGTCCTCACTTATAAGACGGAGACAAGCAGTGGGGACACATGGACATACGGAGTGGAATAATAGACACTGGAGACTCAGAAAGGTGGGAGGGTGGGAGGAGGGTCAGGGATGGAAAATTACCTATTGGGTACAATGTTCACTATCCGGATGACTTCACCACTACACAATATATCCATGTGACAAAACTACACTCATGTCCCCTAAATCTATAAAATTTTTAAAAAGAAAAAAGTGTATTACTGCTGAGGCCTATATTAATTCCATAATCTGAAAACTCCTTATTTCTTGATTGTGGAAAGTAATAATTTTAAGCTTATTTTTACATTTGCACGCCTACTTTGTCATCTGTTCGTTGAAGTTTGACTGATCTTCAATCACTGAACGTAATAATTCATTTTTAATTTTCTTCTGCAGTTTTACTGTCCTCTGTGCATCTGAAAGAAATGTGAATAATTTCTCTATGTGTTTCTGTGCTTTCCTTGATACTGTTTTCACAGCTTGAAATCTCTTCCATGTATTTTTTCTGAGTATGCACACCCTTACCATCCCCATTGCAAAGATGTTAATTGTTCTAGTCAGCCATTTTTTTTTCTGGTACTTCTCATTTCTCTAAATCTAATCACTTTCTATTCTGTAAATTGTAGCTATTCATATACTTGTTGTTTTTCTCCCACAATGCTAACATCTCCTTGTGAAAAGAGATTATGATGATATGATCTTTGTATTTCTTGCCATGTGTGTTTAATGAACAAATAAATTTGGAATTTTGGAATATTTATTATTTCTTAGAAAAGTACACACATGCCCCCGGATGTACCAGACATAGCATAATTGCTCCCTACAGTCTGTCTCTTATACACATCTAGATGTGTATAAGAGACAGACCATGAACGGCTTTTCAGTAAGCAGTTAAGAAGTACTGCACCAGCCATTCACTGAGATTCAAATGTATATATATAAATATTTCTTTTAAAGAAGGAGAGAGGGAAATGCAATCCATTTCTAGACCATTCACTCTTTTCAATATACTCTTCTTAACATCCACAGGAACATGTTTTCTAGAGAGAGGACTCAAATATTCATTAAGAATTGTATTTCAGAATGATGCTGTTTAACTGATGTTCTACTATGTATGTGTCATCAATTCACGGTTTATATTTCCATAAATCTCTTTATCCCTTATATGAATATCCGGCGTATTCAGAGTGTTAGCATCTGAGTGTCGTAAGAATGTCATAAGTCAGAGCAGGAGCCATAGATGTAAAACTAAAAAGAGCACTTCACTAATATAAAACTGTCTAGATTGAAGCACTGTATTTTAATTTCTTTATATCATATAATATCCAGAATAGTAGATAATACTACAAAGTTTTAAAATTAAAGAAGTATTTCTGAAGTACATTCAGGGTGGCATGAGAAATCTAGCTGCAGCTTCATCTTTTGCTGATTTCTTATTTCTCTAGACCTGTAGAAGTGCTTCTCAATGTGCCTGGCTTAGAAGTTGTCTTTTAGGTTTACCAGGAGGGGCAGTTGAAAGGCAAGCATTGTAAAAGGAAAAGTATTCACACTTTTATCTACAGAATTAATGTCAGAGACAGGCTTTTCATCCTAATATAAGGAGGATGAAAGCTTTCTCAATTGTTGTTAGTTAGCCCATGAAGAACTAGTTGGCAAAAACTTTGCAGTCCACTTTTAATGGTAATTTAAAGAGTTATATTTTACAGAGGTAAAACAATTAAAATCCCTGGGTTCAGCAAATACATACAAATAAATACATTAAAAATAGTATATGTGTGCCTATATATGTAGCGTTTCAATGTTAAATACATTATTTCACTAGATAGTGAAGGAGAGATTTAAAAAGTTAATTAGATAAGTTGCAGGGAAAACACGGGAAATACAGAAGAAAATATGCAACTTTTTATTTGTAATGTCACGTCTAACTAGTCTCCTGAGAATAAGCCCGAGAATTAACACAGATTTAGAAATGCTTTCCTTTTTTTAAAAAAAAAAAGTGGAATATGATAAAATAAAAAAAAAGTTTTGTTAAATAATGACTTTATAAACAATAAACCGAGCACGAAGATAGAATATATGCTTAAATAACCAGCTTTCACATACAGATTTAAAACATTCATAACCTCTATTATGTGTAATTGTATTGTTCACAGAAGGTGCCTTTTGCTTTTGCTTCCATCTTGCTTCATACTGTGCTCTTAACTCGGGTACCCATGCTTGGCACCTCCCTGCCTCTAAATATTTTTGTCCTTGTGTCATTTGACCAAATTATTGCCCAAATTATAACTTCTCTCAATTGCTGCCTGTCTCTCTCTTCTCCTTCCTTTCAAGTTTCATCCCAAATCCTAAATCTTCCAATAACTTCTAATCATCCTCATATAGAAGTATTCTACCCACAACATAAAATCTACACATATCCTCAAATACTCAAAGAAAGCAAAGTTCAACAGGAAGAACATGTCTTTTAGACTTAAGAAAATCCTCTTCTCTAAGTGGAAGTTTTAATGACACCTGTGATCCAGATAGTAGGATCGGTGAAATATATGCTATTCTATGTAAAATATTATTTGGCTATCTAAAGTCATAATAAACAACGTTAAATTTAATATGTACTTGCTAGAATTTAGGTGCAAAAATGCAATTAGTCAAGGAAGTGGCTTTGTTTTTGTTTTTGTTTTTTAAAGCACCATTTATTGATAACTAAGTATATTCCATGTAGTGATAAATCAAATTATTTGCCTACAAATCTTCTTTCTCCTCCACTGACTTTGGGCTGGGCCATGTGACTTGCCTTGCTAAATAGAATGTGGGTGGGAGTGACAGAGTGCCTATATCAAGCTAAGATTTGGGGGCGTGGCAATTTCTGCCTTCCCTCTTTGAACTTCTACCCCCTGCCATCAGAACAGCATACCTAGGTAGCTGTTGCTCTTTGGTTTGAGTATGTCTGAATTGACCTAAACCCTGGAGTCTAACCTAGTCCTGCTGAGGCCAGCCAAGACTGCAGCCAATCTGCCAGATACACAAAATACCAAGTAAATGTTTCTATAAGCCCCCAGTATTTTTTGTTAATGTATTACTGGGTTTCTTTCATTATTGATTCCTGTATTTTTACTCTCCTCTCACTGACTAGATCAGATAAACAGTAAGTAAATTGCAGTGATAAAGTGATAATTGTTATTTAAGATTTGCTTCCGTCTAAAAGGTGAATTACTCCTTTTTTATTGATACACACACAATAATTATACATATTTATGGGATACATGAGATATTTTGTTTGATAAATTCATATAATGTATAATACTCAGAGTATCTAGAGCTGTCAGTTGCACAAACAGACATGAATGCCCAACAGATGTTTCTGTAAGTCCTTACAGAAACATTAAGTTTTTTTTGTTTATTTTTTTGAGATGGAGTCTCACTCTGTCATCCAGGCTGGAGTGCAGTGATGTGATCTTGGCTCACTGCAACCTCTGCCTCCCAGGTTCCAGTGATTCTGCTGCCTCAGCCTCCCGAGTAGCTGGGATTACAGGAGCTCTCCACCACACCTGGCTAGTTTTTTTATTTTTAGTAGAGATGGGGTTTCACCATGTTGGCCAGACTGGTCTTGAACTCCTGACCTCAGGTGATCCACCTGCCTTAGCTTCCCCAAGTACTGGGATTACAGCTGTAAGCCACCAGGCCAGGCCGAAACATTAATATTTTAATGTCTGTTGAACAAAACTATCACATCAAAAGACTGATAAATACTTTCATATTTAATGTACCAATCTTATAAAAACTATGGGAAATAAATATCATTGAGGTTCACAGAGATTGTGACCTGAACAGAATTTATTTTTGTTTGCTCATTTAATTTTTAAGTTCGAGGATATATGCGCAGGTTTATTATATAGGTAAACTTGTGTCATGAGAGTTTATTGTACAGATTATTTCATTACCCAGGAATTAAGGCTAGTACCCATTAGTTATTTATCCTGATCCTCTCCCTCCTCCCATCCTCCATGCTCCTACTGGATCCAGTGTCTGTTGTTTTCCTCTAGGTGTCCATGTTTTCTCATCAATTAGCTCCCACTTATAAGTGAGAACATGCAGTATTTGGTTTTCTGTTCCTGTGTTAGTTTGCTAAGGATAATGGCCTCCAGCTCCAACCATGTTCCTGCAAAGGACATGACCTTGCTCTTTTTTATGGCTGCATAGTATTCCATAGTGTATATGTACCACATTTTCTTTATCCCGTCTACCATTGATGGGCATTTAGGTTGATTCCATGTCTTTGCTATTGTGAATAGTCCGAACACAGTTTGATGATAAACCTTTTCCTCAAAGCACTTGTGCTTGCCACACCCTTCCTCTTCTTGCTACCAAGCCTGTCTCACCTTCAGTCCTTTGTTTTTCAGAAACAAGTATATTTTGAAAATATAAAAATGATCTTGGAAGCAGGGAACAGTAAATAAGAAATAGCAAACTAAAGCAAACTAATAGAGAAGATGCAGGCTGAGTAGTCTGTTTTGAAGTTTCTAAATCTTACTAATGGCTAATACCCTCATTAGTGACTTAACTTTGGACAACTTTTATTGTCATAAAATCATAAGCTAATGTCATATGTTAAGAAATAAGCCACATGATTTTTTTAAAAATGGCCTTGAAAGAGTGGTTCAAACTAAGTGGGATTCTTGAGTTTGGAAAGATCTGGTGGTACAAAAAGGCACATTCACTTGACTGAAGACGAACAACACAAAGCATATAGTCTCAAATCCAAGGTAAGACATATTTCTTGATAATAGAAAAGGAAAAATGAAGTACAAAGCCTTTCTGCCCTGAACAATATTATATAAAGGAATTCATGTTTAAAACGTAGGGTCACGCTTGTGCCAGGAAGGAAGAAGTAGGTGTGTGTGTTTTGAGAAGTGAAGAGTGGCTTATAGCCAGATGGCAGACAGAATGGGTGAAGAAAGAATCAGAAGAATTCAAGACACATTTCTTGGTTTGCCAAAGCAGCAGTCTATCCAAGTTTATTCAAGATTTAATACTTTAAATTGAGGTGAAACGGTAACTTTAATTATACATTTGGAACATTTGAAAATTAAGATTGCCTGTAGTTATAAAAAGAACATCTGGAAAGGAGCATGTAAGAAAAACCATTACTTCTGCAAATCCCATAAGATAGATTCGATTTCTATTTTAAATTAATACCTTATCTGTTAGTAACAATTCAACTTACAGACCATCTATTAATAAGATGAAGTGCTGGTCCCACATATTGAAAAAATTGCCTTTATCAAACCAGTTTTCCTGTTCCACTTCTGGTTTCTCACCATTTGTTTAAAGTCTGCCCTTGGCTCACTTTGTTAAACCAAGGGATAGGAACAGAATTAAAGAAGTGCAAACATGAAGGAAAAGAATATAAAGTCATATAATATACTCTTTCTTTTACTGTTACCCCTTTTACTATTCTATCCACAATTCCCCTCTCTTACTATCTTAAAAGACAAATTTTTGTTTGTGATGGGCCACTATACTTTTAATACTAACAAGTTTGTATCTTAAAAATCTATTTAACTAAAAATCTTTTGCTGAAAAAAGCTTTTTAGCTATTTAATTTGGTAAAATATACCTTGCTACTGATCTTCAGTTTGTGGCATAACCCTGGCGTCACTGTACTACTGTGGCCGTCTAAGGGAGAATATAATATCCTTAGACAGAGGCAGCTCTGTCTTGGTATTTCATGAATACTCAATAATTATGTCTTACTGATTCATAAGTCTACAAGACTTTGGTTGCTTTTCATTGGTAATCAGCACCATGAAAATACCTGCAGAGCGTTTCAACAAACCTCTAGAAATGTATTTTATTCATTAATTTAGTTTTCACTTACTCATCCATTTTACAAAAACATGGCAAAAGCCTTTGGATGATTATAAAAAGGAGCAACTTTGAATTATTATTAGTACAATTATAGATAAGAGGTATATTAAAAGAAAATTTTCTTTACTCATGTTTGTGGAAAAGTAAGCAAGTACAAGTAAAAAAATTCACGACTACATTCATGTATAAAATTCACTAAACCAAATTATTGGCAAAATATTGTCAATTTTTAAAATTAAAACTGCCCTAATTTTAAGAGGTTTCTGCCAAGAAAGTGTCATAATTTGCTTTGACTCGCTCTGTTCTCAAATGTAAGGATCATGTCTTTCATAACTGTGAGAGAATAGTGAAAGCCAAAGGTTGGTCTAGTCTTGAAGTTTAACCACAGGAGATAATATCTGAAAAAATAAAATGTGCTCAAGATATCAATTTCATTATTATATGCATTTAATTATGACAAACCTGAAGGCCATCATGCCTGCTAAGGACAACTAACAACATTGGTTCCGTATTCTGAGGAATTATTTCCACCTATTTTGCCAGCTTCACCAACACTATTTTCTTTTTATTTCATTGCTATTTCAAGATTTCCAGTACAAGAAATAATCTTTGTCTCTGGACTCAAGTCTGATAGAATCATAGTTTAACCAATATAACTTAATGAATTCAAAAGAATGGAGGACTCAAAACTCATGGATATTTTCTATGTTCTTTTCTATGTTTTTATAGCTAAATTGTTCCTTTTCTAAATAGAAAAATAAGTTTACAAATAAAATTCAGCCAATTAACTTTGTATTTATTGCATCTAAAACTTGAGTATTTAGAACTCTAATGAAAGAACCTTCCACTTGATTGGGTTTCCAATGGAATTGTTACACTACTTTGAATGAAATTTGTGGATTAGTTCCTGAAGCTGCCTGAGATGGGGTTCTCAGGAGTCTTGACAGAGTGATGGTCTTTTGACCACTATCAAGACCAACTGCTTCCCCTGCCACAGGTGTTAATAGAATAAAGGGAAAGAAGGAAAAAATCACCAGGGACATGCAGCTTTTGATGAGATGAATGATTCAACTGTCTGATTATAAAACTGGACCCAATGGCTTCCACCCCATTGCTCTATCTAGGTGGAAGATTTCCACATATATTTTAATTGTTTTTTATGGATTCTAGTTTATGGAAGTAAAATTTTTATAATGTATGATCTGATTTCAATTCTTTCCATATATCAAAGTCATATTCTTTACAACCTCTGAGGCCAAAACAGGACAAAGTCCTTCTAGAAAGACACCAAATCTCCTCCTTTCTATGACTGACCTGGACAAACTTT
Source organism: Mandrillus leucophaeus (assembly GCF_000951045.1). Classification (NCBI taxonomy): domain Eukaryota; kingdom Metazoa; phylum Chordata; class Mammalia; order Primates; family Cercopithecidae; genus Mandrillus; species Mandrillus leucophaeus. Next base: position 2,875,015 of record NW_012102399.1, read on the forward strand.
GAAGAAATGAAAGGATTCTAGTTGCACATTCAGAAGATTTTTGAATTTTTGATTTTGGAAAAAGTAGAAAACAAAGTCATTAACAAAAGTAGGTCACTTGAATGAGGTCTTCTCCTTTGGTCAAGACACAGAATGATAAGCTATTAGGAAAAGAGTGCCTATAACACAGATTGTACCACGGTTGACAAAGCTTGGTGGAATTTCTTTTATTAAGGGACACTTCCAGCAGATTTTCTAAGACTCTATTTCTCCAAGATCAGCTTTTTAAAGGAATCAAATCTATAACTGAGCACCATGATCAACCAGATCATTTTCATGTGTCTTTTTAGGGAAGTTTATTGCCCTTTGAAATGTTCAACAAGTTAAGAATGCAGCAGTAAGTTGGCAGGAAGCCACTCTGTAGATAGCATCCCATGATGATTTCTGCACAATTAAAGATGGTAGCTAAAGGCGCTTACAGTGTGACCTGAAGAAAAAATAGCCAATACTGTCCCATGTGCTTGGCGGCATTTTGTTAACAATGTTCTCTCTACCTACTTGGCATATAATAGATGTGGCATTTTTTTTAAAGTAGTAGACTGACCCATTCTTAAATGGTGCTGTGAGTAATTGTCTTCATTGTGGAAAAACAGATTTGCAGATATATTTCATACCACAAATAAAAATCATAGCAATTCCATTGAAGACCCTCATGAAGGAGTGCTGAAAACTTGTAGGATTAATGTAGGAAGAATTATCTTTTTACTATCAGGAAACAAAAGAATTTCTTAAACAAGATGAAAAACCACAATACTCCAAATAAAATGATACATTTAGCAATGATAAAAACAAATAGCTTTGGTATAATAAAAGAAATCAAAAACAAAATTGAAAGACAAACCACAGATTAAAATAATAAAAGATTAAAAGATAACATATCAATGACAGGTTTGTATTCACAATCAGTAAGGTACCTCAAAAATCATTAAGCAAAACACAAATGACCCAACAGGTGAAAATGGTCAAAGAATAGAAGGAGAAAATTGAATGGCAACAAACTTATGAAATGTACTACTTCATTAGTAATGAGAGAAATTCAAATTAAAATAATGAATAGCAATATCAATTTCTGGCCAGGATATATAGAAACACGGACTCCCATTCTGACATTACTGGGACTTGCCATATGCTGGGAATCTGCAAAGCACATCTCATTACTCATAGACAGTTGTATACGAGTAAATAAACTATAACACATGCAAGAGACAAATACACATCAGCATAAACTGGAGGTTGCCTTTAGGAAGGATAATAGAGTGACAGAGGAATATAAACAGTGGAGACAGTGACAAAGAAGCTTTGTCTGCATCTGATACCTTTTAAATTGAGAGACAGACACAGGGAGACAGAGAGATCTGAACCATGAGTATAACTGTTAGATTGTGCATCCTCTTCAGCTTTCTTACCACTACCCTTTAGTAGTCTCCTCCAAAAACTCATGTCCTAGTATATCTATAAATACTCAAACCAAATTGGGGTAATGATTATTATTCCCTTTTTCATACAATGAAACAAAGTGGGAGCCATTAATTGACTTGCTCAAAACTAGCAATAGAGGCAGTCGGAATTAGAACCCAGACTTGATATGTCACAAGAACATTTTCTGTCAAGGCATCCTACCAGCTACATCTAATGATGAACCTAGGGAGGGACTAACAAGCAGCATCTGTGGTGCAGAGGGAAGGCAGTGGTGTGCATTCAGACAAGAAGTCCAGTCCAAGCACTGCCATATGTACTCTCATGGACTCAAACAGTTACATAAGCTCTCTGAGTCTTAGTTTACCCATCTCTAAAAGAGATCCAGTAACACCTGCAGAGTGGTGTTGTAAGGGTCAAATGTGATGCTAAATATAATGTACTTTACCAATGCATGACTACAGACGAATTACAGACTGGTTCTCCAGAGGGACAGAACTAATAGGATGTTTGTACATATGAAAGGGTGTTTATTAGGGGCCCAGCACAGTGGCTCATGCCTGTAATCCCAGCACTTTAGACGACTGAGTTGTGGGGACAGGTTGAGGTCAGGAGTTTGAAACCAGCTTGCCCAACATGGTGAGACACCATCTCTACCAAAAATACAAAACTTAACCAGGTGTGTTGGTGCGTGTCTGTAATCCCAGCTACTCGGGAGGCTGAGGCACAAGAATCGCTTGAACCCAAGAGGCATACGTTGCAGTGAGCGGAGATTGCACCACTTCACTCCAGCCTGAGTGACAGAGGGAAACTCTGTCTCAGAAAATAAAACATAAAATGGGAGTTTATTAGAGAGAATTGGCTCGTACGGTCACAAGACGAAGTCCCATGATAGGCTGTCTGCAAGCCCAGCCCCAGTTCAAAAGCCTCAAACGCAGGCAAACCAACAGTGCAGCCTTTTGTCTATGACTGAAGCCCGGAAAGCCCCCAGCAAACTACTGGTGTAAGTCCAGTAGTCCAAAGGCTGAAGAATCTGGAGTCTGATGTCCAAGGGCAGGAGGAACAGAAGGAAACATCCAGCAGGAGACAGATGAAAGCCAGAAGACTCAGTAAGACTTAGCCCTCTTTCTTCCAACTACTTTATAATAGCCACACTGGCAGCCAATTTGATGGTGCCCACCCACATTGAGGGTGAGTCTTCCTCTCCCAGTCCACTGACTAAAACACCCTCACAGACACACCCAGAAACAATACTTTACCAGCTATCCAGGCATCCTCCAATCCAATCAAGTTGACACCTAAAATTAACTGTCGAAAAGATGAAGTGATCTCTTCTGATTAGGAATTAACAATCCTAAAATCCCCATTGCCTAGCACAGTGCCTTGCACCTAATAAGCATTCAATAAATATTTGTTGATGGTGATGTTGACCTTGTCCACACAGAACACTAGCAGTCAACCAGATCTGGCAGCGCTCTATCAAAGTCCCATACAAATACATTACCCTACAAAGGAGTAAAAGATCCCAGGCTAGTACAGAAAAGTAATATAATGCATTAATCTGTCACTGCATGAAACTCTTCTATGATACTTGATCTTTCAGTCTTTGGATGAGTATGCCTCCTTATATGACAACAACATTTAATATTTTCTAAAGGGATGAAAGATAATGTTTGTCCTTCAGCATCAAAGAAGCCATTCCTAAGGCAGACAGCTAGCAACAACTATGTTTAGAAGAGACTGTGAACTAATTCTAAACTTGACAGTTAGCTGCCCAGCTCCATTCTTCTTTACCCAGTAATCTCTAGGGCTACTTCAATATCACTGGATGAGAGGGAAAGTGTGAGGAATGGGAAAACAGCATACAAAGAGTCAGAGTTCTTAACTGTTATCAAAATACGATATTTTGCAAAGTTTGTAAAAACATAAGACCAGATGAACATATTGTTAATTCCTTTCCTGGGGTCCTGGAAAGGGCTTGTGCAGGTGATGGGCCCTGAAGCTTCATCTTTATCAGCCTCAGGGTTAATCTCCCTCTGTCTCTCTTCAGAGCAGCACTCTCCATTGTGTGTCCCCCAAGTGCCGAGATACTCCGAGGGAGAGGCAAAGTAGCTGGTAATAAAGGGTTAGGGAGAGGAGGAGCATCCCTCCCTGTCCCACAGGTGAGTTCCTATTGGCCTAGTAATAATCTTGGTTGACAAGCCTGCCTGAAAACTGGCGAGAATTTCAAGTCTCCTCTCCAGTGGAAACTGTAGAAGAGAACACTCCCTTCCTGCCAAAGCTCATGCTCTCCCACTGTTAAAGAAATTAAAATCCAAATGCCGTCTCATTGATGTTTAAAGTAAATTAGCCTCACAGAAATGGCTTCTATTATTTTTTGAAGAGAATTTCGTGACTCTGTGACAATGCATTAGGTATTTCAGAAGATGCTTCAACACTCTGAGGCTAGAGTGGTCCTACTGGCACTAGTAAAGCTGTGTGCTGCTACCCTGGGCACTAAAGGGAAGGTATGGATGCAACACAGGTGAATTAGCTTTCCTGTTGAGTCTCCATGAACAGATCCTTCCATGTGCTACATGGAACCTGGCAGCTTAAAGAATCACTGCATGCCTAGAGCAAAATAACATATATGTTATTATAACCAATGAGTATATTTGGCACAGAGAGAAATAGGGCTCAATGTGAAATCCAGCTCTCCTTTGCCTTTCCATCTGTGCCACAAAGAAGAAGGAACTGGAGGTTCACACAGGGACAGCTTCACAGAGAAAGCAACTTTAAAAAAAAAAAAAAAAGCCCTTAAAACCAAACCACAACCATCCTCACACTAACCTGGCCCTGTGGAGCCCTAATTCCAGTAACACCCTTGGATTGCATCCACTCTTCCCAAGGCTGTCTCCCAAGACGGAACGAGCTAAGGAGTGCCTTTTTGCTCAAAAGGGAAGCTGAAGAACAGCATTCAGCAACGTGGTTCTTGCAGGCAGATGAGCCAAGCAAACAGCTCCGACGAGCAGCCTAGTTCTTTCTAATTCACTAATTAACTGGCCTCAGATTGATGGGATACCATGCCACACAGTCACCAAAATTTACCTTCTCCCAATATAGCCTCTGAAAGAAAAAAAAAAAAGTTCTATATTTAAATTTAACAGGTGCATTCTAAGTTACACCTGTATATTTATGATTCCATATTTCATATATTTTCCATAATTCTAATACTTAATGTAGTCAGGCAATTCATTATTTAAAGGACATAGAGAAATGCAACAACCTCAATAAGCATCATATCTACCATGGAAACGAGCCCAAACATGAGACAGACCAGGCTGAAATCAACATTTTCCTCATGGTTTAAATTCAAGAATAATCACTGACACACTTTTGGATGAGTTCATTTAAGATAACATGGTGTATAATTGGCAATAAAACTGAAAAAAAAATCAGAAAAATGTATATGCCACATTATCTCTTTCCTCCATTCAGGTGACAACTGCAAAATATTTGCATATTGGCCATAAGTGGATTTACATGTGTTATATTTATTAAGATATTGTAAAAGCCAGAGGGAAATGTTCATAAACATCACTCAATAACACTTAATCTTTTTAATGGTTAAATGATCGAAATGGCATCAGTGCAATGGAGAAAAAAAGCAATTAGTAACAATAACTAACTTGAGGCCATTAAGCTACCTTCTAACTAACATTCTCTTTCTTCTATGGTTTTATCCCAACTACATCAACAGTTCACTTAATTTCTTCAGGAACGGAAGGTAATTTAAAAAGCTATTTGGTCCTGAAATATTTATTTCCCTTACTTAATGCAATTTAGAAATCTTAATATTTCTTACCTTTATTTATATAAATACAAAGTAAAACTTTGAAATGCCAAAAAACACATTCGCATAAAACTGTAGGTAGTTTTCAAACATTTTATGTTTATACAATTTTTTAAAAGATAAACAGATCAAGTAAACAGAGACTAGATAGATTGCTCCCTCTTCTGGTAAATCTATGTATTTTAAAACAAAAAGCATTTTAAAATGAAGCATTTAGTTCACAATAGATTTAATCATAAAAGGATATAAATGTCACTATAAACTATTTAAAATAGACTATAGTTATTAACAGAGCCCCCAAAGTGGGACCTTAGAGAATAGCTTTAAAATAGGATCTTTGAGGGCTAAAGTTAAGTTTTCTTGCCTTTGGTAAGTAGTGAAAATTTTTTACCCAAAGAACACAAGAAGCATTCCCTTGACTACTATTCTTGCATATAATTATGATTCAGATAAAAATTCAAGATATTTGGGAAGCAGTAGACGAGGGCTGTGGGGAGAGCGGGGGGAAAGGGAGTAAACTACTGAAGTAAACATATGCTTTTCTACTCATTTATAAAGAAGTTGAAAGAAAGATATTACCACGACTCACTTTCCCCTGAAGTTTGGTTTATTCAACTTTGCCTCTTGCTCAGCAAGGCAGATTAGGAATGAAGATAACCTGAAGTAACATGTTATAACCAAAGGAAAGAAACCAGGCACTTTGGAAGAAATGATGAAAATTGATTTTTTGTTATTTTTTTCTCCTCTATCTTGTATTGACTGTTAGTTATTACTGAGGGCCATTCATTTATGAAGGAATGATGGTCTAAAGTAAATTTGTAAATCATTGATTTAGAATTTGTGTGTGTGTGTTTGTTTTTCAGAGAATTAAGATTGTAAGTGGTGGTGCGTGTCTTTGCTAGTTCTTACAAAGTCTAATAAACATGTACCAGAAAAGAAAAATGATCACTTTGATGCTTTGTATAGTCAATTAGGGAAATGCTTTGACAGACTACTTTGGAGGAGGTATTGCAGGAACTGTGAGGATTTAGTCCACAAAGAAACCTGAACTGCCAGATTAGAAGTGTGCAGTGTGTTGCGCAATAGGTAAGGAACTGGGAGAGTGATAATAGAAAGCCCGTGCGTTATAGTAGAAGACCAGAAGCTGGAGGAAAGATGGGCAAAGTGACTGCCCCAGAGTCAAATAAATAAAGAACTTCTAAGAGCAATGATATTTTGTAAAACCCCTTTATTTTCCCCCAGCCTTGATCTAAAATAGCAGGAGAGCTGGCGCCCCCTGGAGGACCATTTTTGAAATTTGTTAGGGTTTGTGGTGTGTGTGTGGCGGGGGCGGGGGGAACCTATTACTTACCTTCATGGTTTGGTTGCGAGGTGGGGAAGATGCTCTTGGCCTAGTGTGGCTAGTGGCCAAGGATGCCAGACAACAGTGAACGTCCTTATTCCAACTGAGCTCCCTAGGTGTTTTCCTAAACAAAACATGCTCTTCCTTTCAGATGTAAAAACATTTTCTTCAAACAGCTACATTTACTGTATCTGCATGTTAATTCATCTTTTAAATCTGATTTAAGAACCTTACTATTTGTGACTTCGTTTCTAAAAACCAAAACCAAACAAAAAAGAGAGATAAAGAAGCAAGAAGAAAGAAATGCAGATTCTTTGTGTGTGTGTATGTGTGTATATATGCCTAAAATATGTCTTTGGCCATTATTTTCAATTGTTAAATATAAAAATACGACGAAAATATTTAATTGAATGTTTGAGAGTAGACTTTAAAACTTAACTCACAAATGGAGGTTCACAGTTCATTGTGACCTAAGTTTTAAAATCGTTACTTTTTTTCTGTTACTTTTTAATCTTGACAAAGAAACCTGTCAAGCTTAAACATTCTACAAAGAAACAGTTTTAAAGTTGGCAAAAAAATATATTACACTTTTAAGATTTTTAATGAAAATTTTGAAAATTGTAAACACACTGAGTATTTTGAAAAATCTCATTAAAACAAGAAAGTTCTAGTTGACACTGATAGAACAGCACAAATAAATTGTAGTGAGCCCCATATTGCTGGAGAAAATTTAATATTATAATTATCCAAGACATTATTAGGACATCTTAGGATGGAGGGAAATACAAATTATGTAATCTCTGTGCCTCTTTTATGATATTTTGTTCAATATTTGGTATTACAGATTTTTGATTTAATTAAAAACAGAATGAATATATGAAATTGTTTGATAAAGGCTTTTATGTATTAAAATATATCAATAGTTTCTTTTAAATGTGTAATGATATGCAGTAGATTTTCTTAAAGTGAATAAAATTGCCACTGGTTTATCAATAAAGTTGTTAGTTTAAAAATGTCTGTCTGACTGAGAATTTTTATAGGATTTTTTTAGAAAATTAGATGTGATAAATTTATAAATGTTGGTTAGTAAATAATGTGTTCTCATGTGGAGGCTATTAAAAACTATGATCTTTGGACTTAAAAATCCATATGAACTTAAACAGGAGGTTAGGATATTAATTAATTTGAAATAGAAATGGAACATACAAGCCAACTTTTACAGAAAGCGTTAATTGAGCTAAAAGATAACCTTGAAAGCAAAGTTGAATTATCAAATATTTGAATCTAGTGAAGGCTTTCATATACACATTCTCGGAAAAAAAAAATAGCATTTTTCTTTTTATAGTACCTGACAAGTTTTTCACAGATGTACTGCAGCTACGGCAAAACAGATGTAACCAACTAAATATGAATAACAGAGGTGACTGGAGACTCTTTCCATCATGTGAATGAAATATTAAATCCAGGGATCTCATAAAATTTTGTTAATGAGGCTAATAACAGTTGTAAAATGTTTCGTATCATTATCATACTAAATACCTGACATGTATTATAGCACAATGGTAAGTAATATATTTTGTTACAATTATATATTTAAGACACATTTTTGTATTGTGCATTATTTTTTAATCTTTCCCTAATATGGTCCCTAGAGGTTTAGAACATAGACTCTTGCATCATTTTATCTTTGTTCCACCCTAATGTCTGTTTCCTAGCAAATACTGAATATACAGTGTTTAGGTTATTTTTAAGAACTAAAGACTCAATGATTGCCTTGACACATGGTGTGATTTTAGACAGAAAAATACTTGCTATCAAAAGCTTGTCTCATAACATAATGTCAGGAATTCGATGCTTAAATTTGAAAATAAAGTCCAGCATATTTGCAAGAATATTATACTTCCTTTTTTATCCCCTTCAGCAGCTATTAATTTTCTTGGAACAATAGTCTTACCCCAATTATTTTCATTTTTATCTTATTACATACAAATTACTTTACTTTGTTAATACTTTTTCTGAAACTTTCACTTTTCTTCTGATTGTTGTTACTCTCTTCTTCCCAAATGTCTTATTATAAATATGTTCAACAATCATTGAAACACCTCATTTTTTCTCTTAGTGTAGTCAATTCAGAGTATTTATTGATAGAAATGCAATTTATTTGTTTGTTTGTTTCTTTGTTTGAGACGGAGTCTTGCTCTGTTGCCCAGGCTGGAGTGCAGCGGTGCGATCTCGGCTCACTGCAAGCTCCGCCTCCCAGGTTCACGTCATTCTCCTGCCTCAGCTTCCCGAGTAGCTGGGACTACGGGCGCCCGCCACCAAGCCCGGCTAATTTTTTGTGTTTTTAGTTGAGATGGGGCTTCACCGTGGTCTCCATCTCCTAACATGATCTGCCCGCCTTGGCCTCCCAAAGTGCTGGGATTACAGGCATGAGCCACCATGCCCAGGCTCAGAAATACAGTTTTATTATAAATTACTTTCCTTTCCTTTTTCCTTGCTGTTATAATGAGGATGTCATATTGATTAGCTATTAAATATTCGAGTTAAAATTCAGTGGTTTGGGATACGAATCAGCAGCTAAAAGAAACATGCTATCGATTCACACAAAAACATTGTTAAAAACGTAAACAATGCTTTAAGTTTTAACCAAAACCTTCCCTCATTTTATGTAGTAGCTGTATGCCTGGAAAAATTCAGTGTATATTAAAATTGTATAAAAATATTCTGTTTTTATCAAAGAGAAAGATTCTAGGTCGCATAATTATGAGCATAGTTTTCACTTGTGTGAAAGCTTAACAAGACGTTTGAAACATATGCATAATCTGAAAAAATTATTCTCTATGAAGGATGGCGAACCTTTGTGACTTTATATCAAATTCTTTTCCACTTTTGAAGCTGATTTTCATACCCTTGATATTTAAGTTTAACGCCTATATCTGATATAGACAATCATGACACAGCAATTTACATAAACTTTTGGTTACTACTTCAAATTTAAAAATTGACAACATTAACAAGACAATTGATGTGAAATTTCCCAACTATTAGTTTAGTTCCAGACACAGGAATCTATGACACCTAATTAAATTATTTTACTTTTCAAATCTAGTTTGGGAACATGTGTCAGACAACTGGATGCAACTAGACATGTCTATAAAATGTTAGAGAGAAATAAGCTGGGCCCCTGTTTACACATCTTTGAGATTTCAGGGATTAAAAAGATGCTTAAAGTATTTACTACTATGCCTGATTTATAAAAAGGCACCATCAAGCAGTAAATTATTACTGAAGATAATTTGTTTCAGGAGGCATATTTAAACTCAGAATGTATATGAAGTTATTCCTGGAGTAGAGTAAAAATCATTTTTTTCTTATCCAAAGCCAGAATAATTTAAGTAAGAAAATAAATAGATGTGGATAGACTCAACTTATAAAATAAATATCCATGAGTCCATAGTGATATAAGTATTTGAATAAATAAGGGATACATTTAATATATTAGACAAATTAGATTATATTAGAAAAATTAGATTATATTAGACAAATAACACATGCAGAAAAATTAAAAATAATTCATTTAGATACTCTGCCCTCAAGGAGATAGAGCACAACGTCCCACTTCTTAAGTGTGGGCTGCAGACAGTAACTATCTTCCAACGATGACAGTATGGAAAGAAGTACAGGAGGAGTAGCTTTAACCTGGAGAAACCTGACAAATGCTGCCTCAGCCATGTGATCTAAGTCAACATCAACAATGACAAATCACACTGAACCCATTTGCCCTTGATAAGATGTGATGAAAATGGCACCCTACCTCTGTGGTCTCCTTTTCAAAATCATATCACCCCAGGATAATCAATAGGAAAATATCAGACAAATCTTTAAAAAGGACATTCCACAAAACATCTGACCCAGTACTCCTAAAACCTGTCAAGGTCATGAAAAATAACAAAGTCTGAAAAACTGTTGCAGCCTACATAGGAGACTACAAAGACATGATACTAAATGTAAAGCAATTATCTCAGAGATGACCCTGGAACTGAAAAAGAACACTAGATAACTCAGGAAATCTGATTCAGTACAGACTTTAGTTAATCCTAATGTATCAATATTTTTCATTAATTATAACAAATGTAATTTGTTAATAATACAGGAAACTATGTATGGGGTATATGGGAACTCTGTGCTATCATCACATTTTCTTCTTGTAAATCTAACACTGTTCTGAAGTAAAATGTTTATTTTAAAATGTCTTAAATTAGAGCTTTTAAAAAAAAAAATGACATAATCCAATGAAACAAACCAGAGCATCTTGGAGAACTGATATATCAAAGACCAGAAAATATTAAATGCATGATTAACTTGAAGCATTTGTTTTGACAGGAAGTTACAAAACAACCACCACCACACAAAATATGAACGGGAACATGTCAGAACACAGGAACCAACCTGAAAGAGCTTTTAATGGCCAAAGCTAGGATGATTTTAGCAACTAATGAATAACAATAGTATTGGATCCAAATAATTAAAAATTAAAATCAATATGCACAATTACACAATTGTTATAAGTAAATTATTGAATAAGTAAATAAATGGGATGGGGAGGGGAAAAATTTCAAATAATGCGTTTCAATAATTTTCATTTCTGAACGATAAAGCTTAATTCCCCTCTTCCTGAGTGTGAGTTGGAATTAACAACTTACTTCCAAATAATAGAATATGGAAAGGGAAAAATACTAATTTAACAGTGGAGAAACTTGGCAGACATCACCTTAACACCTAAGTGATCGGTGTTAACACCACCAACACTGAGTCGTGTTGATATTAGGTACCCAAGTAACTAATATGTTGTAAAGAGAGGGGCACTTTACTCCTGTGGTGTTTTTCCCCTAAACTATAATATTATGTAATCATAAGAAAACATCAGACAAACTCAAATACGGAGACATCCTACAAAATACCTGACTAGTACTCTTCAAAACACTCCAAAATCACACAAAAAAGGAAAAGGCTGAAAGGTTACAATTCAAAGGAGAAAAAGGAGATAATATTGAGTAAATGCAATGTGGTATCCTGGATAAGATCCTGAAACAGAAAAGGGACATTACAGGAAAACTGATGAAATCCAAATGCAGTCTGTACTTTAACCAATAGTATTATATCAATGATATTTTCATAATTTTGAGAAATGTACTGCAGATATGTAAAATGTCTACATTAGGGGAAAATCAGTGCTATATGAGATATATGAGAAGTTATAGGAGAATTCCACATACCATCCTTTGAAACCTGTCTGTAAATCTTAAACTGTTACATAATGGCCGTCTTTTCAAAATAATCACACATATCAGTGAAACTACTGACATTTTGAATTCAGACATGAAGAAATCAATAAAAAGAGGAGCAGTGGCTTTGCTTTTTGCCTCAAAACTATCTATTCACAGAAAAGAAAATTTCCAAAATGACACTTGCTTTCTGAAATGTCAGCAAAATCTTAGAAAAGTAGATAAAGAAATATTTGAAACAATTGTCCACACACATGTGGTTTTGTTATTAATGGATGAAATTAAGAGTTCAAATGTTTACTCAGAACAAGTCAAAAATGTAGCTACTATGGTAGACTCCAGATTTATTTAGTTGGTCAATTCTCATGACATTTTTAAAAGTGTAACTTTATCTAAGAATTACTCATATAAAAGCTTCTGCAGAAATTTACTCCAGTTCTTCAGAAGGAAAAAAAAAAGTCAATGATTTTTAGAACTCTACCTCAAGAAAATTGTCACATAAGAATTATTTTAATTTTTAATTAAACTAATGAATCCTACACATAGATGTACTTACCCAGCAATGAACACTAACAAAGAATCTGGAAACTATCTTTTTCACTCATGACCAATAGAAATACAGATTGCAGTATCTTTTACCAGCTGCACAAACATCCACAGATTCAGGCCAAAATCATATACTGTCTAGCGTAACTTTTCTCATCATTGCTTTTCATGTACACATATTTCCAAAGCCTATTTGTTGTTCTTTCCTAAATTACTCATCAAATTTAGGGAATTGTTTTGACAACATGTGCATTTAGGAAAAACTTTAGAGTTTTGAAAAAAAGAACTAGACCCATAAATTTACTAGGTAGGCACTGGGGTAATGCTTTACCTTTTCAACAGAGGAAGCAAGAAATTTACAACAGAAAAATATATTGCACATTTTTTTTCAAAAAGACAGGGACCAGGTGCGATCTTGCTATCGCAGCACCATATATTAAAATTTGCCATTAACTTGCATATATATCTGGCAAATTCTCTCTCTTTCTCGTTTTCTCTGTGAAGAAAGAAATTAGAACACTTGGAACCTGTTAGATTGAGAATTGCCTACCCTACATAGAGACAATAAGGTTGCCTTGGTTTGCTTCGATCCATGGAAGAAAAGTCAGTATCAGTCCATTCTCTTTGGTCAACACAAGGCACCTCTTGCTTTTAGGTTGAGAGATGATATGAGAGCAATTGTAATAGGGCCACGTGGTAAATTAACAGGCTGCCGTAGAACCACTATCTTTTCACTGCTGTGATACCAATCAGAGTAAGTACACGTTTGAAGTATTACAAAGGCATGCCCTTGGCAGAAAATATGGAAACAATGAGCTTCTTTGTGCTACAAATGTGACATTTTCTTACATAAAATCGTCACCATCTGCTTACCTCACAGGCATTAAATGATGGGATAGTGTGATTGAAAAGCTTGTATTCCTAAAGAGCTTTGAAGACTTGTGCTTCATTCTTCATGTTGATATCTCTAATCATTTAATTTTCCAAGCTGTGTTTAAATAAGGTATTGTTTTCCAAAATTATATAAAGAGATCTCTAGCTTCAGATTTTACAGAATTTTTAAGCAAATAAATTTTTGTTTAACAAATCCTAGGTTTGGGACAGAGTTAGAGTGGACTTCGCCATGTGAACTGATCTTCTATTATAGAACTTGCATGTGATATAAATAACCATGCATTGTCACTTTTAATATATTTTTGAAATTTATCAAACTAAAACTACTTTTTTTTTTGGCTAATTTTCAAACAGCTTCTAGAAATATATTCAAGAGACTACAGGAATAGCGATTTTGGCCCCGATTCATCTACTTCTTCAACAAATATTTACTGAGCATCTCCTCAGCTGATGAGTATTTGGCTTTCAGATTTGGTACTGCTATGTTGGCACCAATTCTCACATATTCATATGAAGTGTAATGAGTTGTTTTCTGCTTCCACAGTGATTAGGAAAATTTTCATGTTCTGTTTATTATTGCCTTACCTTAAGGAATGAGAAAGGGAGAGTGGGAGTCAAGTTGTTATGAATAATGCCCAGATAAATAGTATTTATAATTGTCTCATTTAGGAAGAAGTCTAAACATGATTTAGTTCAGAATGTACTGTTTTTAATATTTTTTTGTACATCTTAGAGACCTGGCAATGGAATTGCTTTGCTTTCTGGTCATAAATTCAGAAAGTGAAGAAAAGGAAAAACAGTAGAATTTGTAAATAAATCAATTACAAAGTAGACAATTTTAGATGAATCATGAATGTCTAAAATTGGCTGAAAAGGTAGAGTATTTTAATAGCAAAGTGACCATAGGAGAAACTAAGGATGTTGCCAAATACCTACCACTCCATGCCCACATAGAATATTGGATCAAGATGACTTTAATGTAAAATTCTTTCAAAACCTCAAGGAATTCATGTTTATATCCTATTTTAAATGATCTGCAGAAAGTAGAAAAAATGTTTTTCTGAAAAAGTGTACAGAGCATATATAATGCAGAGAAATCCTCATAGAAATGCCTTAAAAACATATAAAGGAAGGAAAAGAAACATGAAAAAATTAAGAACAATAGGTCAATATCATTGAAAATTTGAAAATCAAAATCAAAAATGATATTTGGAAAACTGAATTCAGCAATATATTAAAGTAATTGTTCAGAATGGCCAGGAAAGTTTTATTCTAAAAGCCTGGTATGATTGGACATTGAATAATCTATGGACATAATTTATTACAAAATAAGGCAGTTAAAAAATTGCATGATAATCTTGATATATTTCAAAAAGTTATTTCATAGATCTTCAGGTTAATTTTAGATTTATAAAGTTATTGATGGACTAAGAATTAAAGAGTGGTTTAGAAAATCCTATCTATTTCAACCGAACAGTCGAGATTTTGTTTAACAGTTTAAATTAGTGTCATTTTGAGTAAAATGGTGAAATAATTGGGATATATATGGTGATTGCTGTCACAGCCCCCAAATCTTAGTGGTTTATTCGATAAAATTTGCTCACACTACTTTTCTACATGAGAGTTCTTGTTCTGGCAGTGCTGTTGGGCAGTTCTCCTCTAAGTGTTGATTCAAGATTCACTCTCTTTTTCATTTTGGACTCAAAATTCACCAAGGAATCAGAAATTTTGGCCTCTAACTTCAGATGGGAACAGAGAAAGTAAGGAAGATTACTTGGGAAGTTTCTAGGGAAAAGGCTTGGGAGTCACGTACATCACTTCTGCCCACATCCTGTCCACTTCTATGGTCCCATGTTTGTGCAAAAGGGAATGGAAAATGTAGTCTAGCGGCGTACCAAGCAGGAAAACAAACTAGGGTTTGGGAGGTGCCTAGAAGTCTCTTCTCTAATGAGAAATAAACCAAGGCTGCCTCCTTTCACGACTGTGTATCATCATTCCAGAAATGACAGCTAATACAACATATGATGTAGTCACAGGTGGTAAAAATATTGGTAAAAGGTAGGAAAAATTGTAACTATTTACTGATGATTCCATACTACAAAGAGAAAATAATAAACTGAAATGCTGTTAGAAATTATGGGAGTTCAGTAAGTTTACTATTCCAAAAATAATTGTAGAAAATCCAATCATTTTCTGATAAAACAATAATAATTTAATAGTATAATGGCAAACATTTAGGAACACACATGAAAAAAAATCCTTAGGCCCGACACGGTGGTTCACATCTGTAATCCCAGCACTTTGGGAGGCCACGGAAGGCAGATTGCTTGGGTCCAGGAGTTCAAGAATGGCCTGGACAACATGGTGAAACCCTGTCTCTTTAAAATAAAAAAATAAAATAAAATAAATATTTAAGGCTTACAACAGTAAGCCTTCAAAATTATACAAAAGCATGAGATAAACCTTGAATCAGTGAAGAGATATGTTTCTCTACATGAATATTTTATATACTAAACAGAACTATATCCCTTAAATTAAACTATAAATTTAAATGCAACATTCAGAAAATTCTCATAATTTTAAATTTTATGATGTGGTTTTAGAATTTTATGTGGAAGCATGAATATGTGAAAATATTGAAAAAAGTTGACAAATGAGTATAAGTTTGCTGTATCAGACATCAGAATATATTCTAAAGCTGTAATAGTCCAAGTGATGTATTATGGGCACCAGAGAACAGAACAAAAATGTTTTTAAAATATGAACACTAACATAACTGTTAAATGTGAGATTGATGCTGGCAGGGGAAATTAGAGAGAAAAAAATCAGTTTTTGAACAAATACTTTTTATTTGAAAAAAAATTAGTAAGGTCAAGTCACAATTTTAAATAACAAATCAAAATATATTTCCTATTAAAGAATTAAGATATCATAAAGGCAGTAAAAGTAGAATTCAATATTGTATACTGGGAAAGTTATTTTTAAGGACAATGCCAAAGGTAGAATCCATCCACAGATTTCTTTCTTTCTTTTTTATTCTACAAATATTCACTCAGTGCCAAATATAAGCTGGACATTAATGACCACTAGTGAAATATTTTTGTGTGTTTTTACAATGTAAATCATTACACAAATATTTAATGAAACTGTGAATGCCAATATGAAGGATAATTATAGGAAAATATAAGAATGTACAACATGAAGAAACAATCTACTTTGGAATGTTAGGGAATAGTTCCTTGCAGCAGTGACATCAAAGATTAACTCGAAAGATAAATAGAATTTAAGCAGGCTATTGTGTGAACAGAAATTCAAGATAGGCACGAGGGGAAGTAAGTAGAACTGTAGGTGAAAGATGAAGATTTAACTATGGTAATGATTGGTAGTGGCTGGAGAGATGGAGAGAGTAATAGATTCATTATCTAGTTTAGAGGAAGAATCCACCTACTAATGGTCACAGTAATGAATTAGATAATGGAAAAGACAGGAAAATGTAAAAGATGACTCCTACGCTTCAGATGACAACCATGTGTTGGCTTAAGGTCCCATTTCCTGACATAAAATACTCTGGAGGAGGAATTTATCTCCGTTAATGGGAGGTCAGGAGTTGAACTCTGAACATTTGAATTTAAGATCTCTATCTTAAATGAGGCATCTAATTAAATATACTAAGTAGGATGCTAGATGAAAAGATCTGCAGCTCAAGGTATTCTCACCTAGATTGGTTTCCAGTCATGGGCATAGTCAAATAGAACTGAAGTTTCAGGAATAAATGGCAGGATTTGAGAATAGAAATTTTACAGTGTATGAGAAGTATCAACAGTGTGTAAGGAAAATGAGAAGGAATAATGTCTATGACTGAATGCAGATAACTCTACCATTTAAATATTGTGATGTGATCACAAGGTTAAGACTTATGCTTCTGAGACTTCAGCATGAGAGCTTTATACATTCTAAGATAGAGAAATAAAAGGCTTAAAAAAGGAAAGAACAATATTCCATTTGGTTTTACTATTACTATTTCTCTTTTTTGTATTCCATTCTAAGTATAAAGAAACAGTATTTTTAAAAGAGACGGGATCTCCCACTGTTGCCCAGACTGGAGTGAAGGGGTCTTAGCTCACTGCAACCTCTAACTCCTGAGCTCAAGTGATGCCCCTGCCTCAGCCTCCCAAGTAGCTAGGACTATAGGCATGCACCACCATGCATGGTTATTTTTTCATGGTGGAGTTAAGGGTCTTCCTATGTTGCCCAGGCTAGTCTGTAGTCTCAAACTCTTGGCCTTAAGTGATCTCCCATTTCAGCCTCCCAAAGTGCTGGTATTGCAGGTGTGAGTCATGGCACCCAGTCAAGAGATAGCAGTTTTGACAAATTGAATGAATACCCCATTTATTCTCTGTAAATTTTGTTGTACAATGGCTTTCTATTCATTGCATTAATGACATCCATGACTGCAGGGTTTGATGAATAAAGTCGAAAGCAATAGTTGAGCTAATGTTTCAAATTATATTGCTTTTAAGTTCACAGTCAGATAATCTTAAGTCATGATATGTAAGGTAAGCTTTTTGAATTTAGACAACTTCATTCTCAATAAAAAGCCTTGTCAAAAAAGGAGCAATGCAAAGGAAGTATCACGTATTTGATTGTTAATTAGTACTGTATATAAATATATTTACCACAATGCAACATCTTTCTGGAAGAAAATAATGGCTAAAATAATAACAAATTTTATAACCATCTAATAGACAGAATTTCAGTTTTACACATTCAAACATAATTTATATCTACATCATCAAAGCAGCTTTATATACAAAGTATCCTTTTAAAATAACAATCATATATTCAGTCATTCATTTGTTCAGCAAATGTTTGCTAAGTATCTCCTATGTTGTAATAACCATATCAGGTATTTGAAATCTTGAGGTATTGATGCAAGAGGAAGTAACATCCAAGCAGAGACCTACAATTTTAGCAAAATAGGAATGGATGATGAGGGAAATGTGAATGAGAAGAGTATATCAAGCAAAAAGAACGACTCTAAAGAAGGCTAAGTGGCTAAAGAGGACCATACACTAAAAAGATAAAAACACTAGTGGAAAAGGCATAGAATAAGGCCAGAAAGTCAAGGGCTTTCTCAATTACTTGAAGGAATATGAACTATGTTGTAAGAATAATTGGGACCCATTGACTAGATTTTTTCGAAATTTCTTTGAGGTATATTCCACATGTCATAAAATTCACCCATTTCGAGTGTACAATTTAATGATTTTTTTTTTGTAATCTTACCAAATATAGTGATGCAACCGTCACCACAACTTAGTTTTGGAATCTTTTATCCACCCCCACAGTAAGATCCCTCATGCATAATTACTCCTCATTCCCATTACAAGCCCCACTAATCTACATTCTTTCTATATATTTGTCTTTTCAGGATGATTCA